>NC_065543.1:21320007-21645007 GCF_932294415.1 Quercus robur | reverse complement strand
ATTGATCCACATCTTTTCAAATCTAAAAGGTTTTATCCTAAAAGGGTGTTTATTCTCTAAATCTAGGAGAATGGCTCCATGGTCAGATCTTAGGATGGGTTGGTTGTGTAGAGTATATTGAGGATAAGTATTGATCCAATCCACAATGGCAAAAGCCCTGTCTAGTTTTTCCATGACAAAGGTTTCATCCTTTCTTCTATTTATCCAGGTATATTTTTGACCTTTAGCCTCAAGTTCACAAAACTCCAACTCATTCAAAGTTTGTTGAAACAACTCTGCTCCAATTATTTTCCTAGTATGAAAAGCAAATTTATCTTCATGAAAAAAAATTTGATTAATCCCCTATGCAAAGCCAGTTTGTCCTAGCAATTTGCTTAAGGTTCTCCAGCCAAACTTCTTCTCTTTTTGTGTTATGGTTTTATTTTAATGATATGATGAAACATGCTTAGATGTATGATTAGGGTTTCTAATATGCTAATGCCTTGTTTATGATATGTGTTGTGTTTGATGATATGCTTGTTGCCTTGTTTTAGATGTATGATAGGGTTTTCATATGCTAGATGAATGCTAGGATTTCTTTTGTATGTTTGGCTCTCTTTCACTTTAGGATAGGTATGTATGTGTTTTGGGATGAAAGATGCCATGTTGTATGTTAGATGCATGTTAGCGTGTGTGTAAGTCTAGAATAAGTGTTGAATTAGCTTTTAATAGGGTTAAAACATAAAACATAATGATGGGAGGTCAACCTTAGGGTTGGGCAATCTTTGGTGCCTAACACTTTCCCAAGAGCATACTTAAACTCCGAACCCATACTCTGGTAGTAAGATTAAAGGTCCTTGAAGGGACGCTATATATATGGTTCCTAGACCATTGCAAAAGTTAGGTGGCGACTCTAAAACAACCTCTTGTGTCCATAGTGGTGACTCCACTTGGGATGATGAGTTTAATTCCTATATGTCTTGTTTCTTAACCTTAATAAAAAGTACTTCAATACTTGTTTTGCACACACATCACTTGTTCTCTTTTGTCCCTTAACCTTGGTTGGTGATGAGTGGGAAGATGGAAGGCTCCATTTGGGCCAAATTTTCCGAAATTCATCCCACCAACTCACACAATCGGTGCCATTGCCTATAATGGGCTTTGAGTATGTTAAAGGTTTGCTACCAATTCACTATGGGGTCCAATTAGGCCCTTGGTTGGAATAATAGCCCACCAAGTTATGAGTGACCTACTTATCTATCCCTTTAGCCTTAGAGAACCTACCCACACTAGAGACATTTTAGACCCTATCACAAAGGATACCCTTTACATATTTCTTGTTTATTCAACCATATACCATGTGTTCACCAAATTATAAAGGACAAATAAAAGATATTAAAAATAGAAGGGATAGCCCTAGAGTTATGGTATACTCTAAGATATTATGGGATAAAAGAAAAAGAAGTTCTCACATAAAAGAGGTTTGTCCCTAAATCTAAAGGCTTATCTTAACTTGAAAGGTTCATAAGATCATAGCTTAATTGCTATCATAGGCCCAAGTGGAAAAATCCCTTTTGAAAAAGAGTATTTTGGGCTTAAGGTAACAAATATGCTATGGACTTAGCATCCAACATCTTTCAAAACCGAAAATGAAACTCCCTAATCTTGGGTCTCTTTGTTGCATGCCTAGCCCCAAAATGATGATAATTTCATAGAATTTGAGAGGAAGGCTGCAATGTATTCTAGCTAAAGGGATATTTCAAGAAAAAATGATGAAATAATGAATAAAAATGAAAAGCCCAAAGATGATAAATACATTGTAAGTCCATGTTTGGGACAAAAGGTTGAAAATTCCTAAGTCCATTCTAATGAAAGCTTGGTGTGCTGTCACAGGCAACCAAAAATAAAACCTATATTCCTAAAAATATATGTAATAGTGCGAGTAAGGATTGTTCCCACGGAGAATATCTAGCCTAGTTTTATGCTACATGAACAAGGAGGGGGGGTTTGAGTATAATAAAAACAATTTTAAGAAAAAACAACTAAGAAACAATTCAAATTAAAGTATCGAATTCAATCAAAAGAACAAACCTTGGTCTAAGTCAACATCCACCATTAAAATTTTACAACTGATCATCGACGCAAGTATATATTAATTCACACTTTGAATATTCATCGTTGAAACTATTTTCCTATCTCTCCTTAGTCCCAGTTAATTAGAAAACAAACGATCTAATAAACCCTAACTACTAAACAACCTAAGACAAGCGCTAAAGGTTTAATCTAGTAGCAGCCTAAGAATTTGAGAGATCGATGAAGCTAAATAACACAAGCACAAGTGGTTGTATTTAATTTAGTTGAGTATTCTTCCTAAGATCTAATAATTTCTAACGCAGCAAATCATGAAATCTTGGTTGCTTCACAAGTTAGAGAGATCAAACAATTACGGATTTGATATCTTACCTAGCAGTAGATTGCAACGAATAATAAACTAGTAGGCCTCCTAGTAATTAAACGAGACAATCATGAAAATAGGCACAGAAGAACATTCGATATTCAAAGCATAAATTGAAAAATAAAAACAAATTAGATCTCATAGTTTTATTGATTTCGAGGCTTGAGTTTCCTTCGACCAAGTATAAAAGTTTAGCCAAGTAGGTCCATGATGAAAATTCGAAGGATAAATTAGAGAAGAGGGGAGAGAGAGACGTGTATGTCCAATTCTGATTTCTCCTCCCCCTTTTACACGTTAATTCTCCCTTTCCCAAGCCTACAAAATCTCCTAAAAATATTCTAAATATTAATATCCAAATCTAACTAATTAAGGAAAAAGATTAAAAATAAAATAAAATCCTAATATAACTAGGAAATTGGTATTTTTCAACTGGAACTTTCGTGCACCAGATTTGGAAGCTTCTGAAAATAAACCGCATCAGATCCGTGTATTAGAATTTCAAGCAAAGGAACATTCTAGAACGTCAGAAGTGCAGTTATAGCAACCTCAAGCTCGATTTTGACCCTGATGCGACCCATATCTCTCAAAACTCAAAACATGAAAGTTGTAGAGCTTTTTCTTGGCGTTCCATAGCATCTTGAATCGTCTCAATCGGAGCTTGGATGAGAGAGTTATTATCAGATTACGAAGCAATGTCAAAGCTGTCCAGAATCGCCCAATTAACTTTTTTTTGCACTTAATGCCTCCATTTGCATCCTAAATCAAAATATAAGAATAATGAGTACATTTAGGCACCAAATAAGTATAAAAGACTAAACATTAAGGGAGAAAAATATGACAATTTGCATTCTCATCAAAGCCCATAAGAGTAAGATGAGAGCTTTATTGTAAATGGATCAAAAGCCCAATGAAACAAGGGGCAAGAATCCATGAGAGGGAAGGGAGCAACATTGTAATTGGACCTTCATTAAAATGAACTTAAGAATTTTCTAAGGACATCTAAGTTTAAAAGGAACCTTAATTGGGACATGAACTTAATGAAAAAGAGACTTCTTTTCAAGCATCATTGCACCATCAAAGTCAAGAAAACATGTCCCCACTCCCATTTGGATTTGAGAGAAAGGAAGGCGCTTGATCAAGATTGAGGACACACACCAAGAAGAAAAGATCCCCCAAGAAACAATGATATCCTCCATGGAAGACCTAATGGCACAAAAGATCCTTAAGGCTTTGGATGAACATGGAGAAGCTCTCAAGAGAATGGAAGGACATCTCACTAGGTTGGAAGAATCTAAGCTCAAGAAGCCTCCACATGTGGAAATCCATGATGATGAGGAGGAAGATGAAGAATGGGACGAAAAGGACAAAGTGGAATATGAAAGAAACAAGCAATTTGAGAAGCTCACCGCAGAAACCATGGCTATAAGGGAAAAGATGGAGAAAATGCAACTCGCCTTTCATAAGGCACAAGGGATGGATGATTACCTCTATAACATGGGAGGAATGAGTTCTAAGGCTCCTATTACATTGCCTCCTAAGTTTAACATTTCTGATGTGGAAAAGTTTGATGGGATTGGAGATCTGAAGCAACATGTGAGGAGATACATAAACATCGCTGAAATGAAAGGGCTAGATGAGAAACAAACTTTGCATGCATTTTCCCTCTCACTCACGGGAGGTGCATCAAGGTGGTACTATAGCCTTGATCCAAGCAAAACTAAGGTGTGGAATGAAATAGTGGAGTTGTTTGCGGACAAATTCATCTTCAATACCATGATTGATGTGACTCTAAGGGATTTAGAGACTATCAAGCAAGGTGTAAGGGAGACATTTTCTGAATACATGACTAGGTGGAAGACCAAGGCATCTATAATGGTCAACAGGTCAAATGAGAAAGACCAAATCAACATGATCATCAAGAACTTGCTTTCGGCTTATAATAGTAGGCTTTTGTCATCGTCTATTAGCTCATTTGAAGAACTATGTGATTGTGGGACAAGAATTGAAGACGCCATCAACAATGGGCAATTAGAGAAGGGTGAGACTAAGCCTCCAACCAAGAAAACATATGGAGGAGGAGCAACCACCACTAAAGCACCCAATCCCGTAACTGTGAGCGCCATTGTACCCCAACGAACACTTGCCAACCCAAAGAAAGCTCGCCGAGAATTCTCTAACCTAGGAATGACCCTCACCCAAGCTTATGAAAACCTATCCTCTAAAGGATTCATCAAGCCTTTAGACCCTACACCCATGCCTGATCCCATACCTTCCACTTAGAACCTCAATGAATATTGCCACTACCACAAAAAATCCGGCCACAAAACCAACAATTGCTTCGCCTCAAACACGAGATACAAAACCTCATAGACAATGGCACCCTCCCAAATCCTGACATCATCACTAAGCCCAATATTAGAAAGAACCCTTTGCCTGATTATCATAGGGCTCCTCCTCCATATCAAAATTGGATGCAAGTGGAAGAGATTGAGTGAGATTACTCAAAGTTGATAGAAACTATGAATGTCAATGCTGTAGAAGTCCAAGGAATATGGGATGAGGAAGATGAAGTCCTAAAGGAAGCAATAGCAATATGGGGGATACTTTCCAAAGGAGTGACAGAATTGAAGAAGAGGATTTTAGAGAACAATGTAGCAAATATCACTAGGAGTGGGAAGCACTACAAGCCATCCTTTTTGGAAAAGGATAATCCTGGTAAAGATCTAGGGGAAGGGTCCAAGCCCACAGAACCTAAGGGAAAAGGAGATAAAGAAGAAGAAGATAGGGTCCTAATGTAATTGAAGAAGACCTAAGCTCATATGTTCGAATGGGGCTTGCTCATGGCCTCTCAAAAGCATCGTAAGGCTCTTTTAGACGCCTTGAATGGAAAAGAAGTACCTATAGAAACTACACCACAAGAAGTTTTGTTTCTCATGAGTGTCGAAGGTATTGGATCAACACATGGAAAATACAGTTTTGTATCTCATACAAAAACACGTAGCGGAATATGAACGGGTCTACTTCATTCATGTGAGATAACATGTAACATCTGAGTTTTGGAAACAAAAAATGAGAGAGCGTACCTTGATGCAGTAAAATTCAAAATAAATGAAGATTGGACTTGAGATGCCTTTCAATCTTCACTCCAATTCTACAATGTGTCCAAGATGTGTAGTCTCTCAATCAGTTCTATATGTAATCTTTTCAAGAGAATAATCAAGTGTCTCCCTAAAAAAGAACTCTCTTATTCTTTCTCCTTTTAATCACACATATATTTCTACACGTAGGTGGTTAAATTTATTTAATAACTCTTATTAAATAAATAACTGATTATCTAATTGGGTTAGTCTTTTGGGCTAGCCCAATTGGGTTTTAGTGTGTGGCTTGGAGTGGGACCAAAATGTACAAATAGAGCTCTAGCTCCAATGGGCTTTGGACTTATCTGTCAACTCTTGACAAGTCTAAAGTTACCATTAATTATATTTAATACCACTATATAAATATAATTACACTCTAGGCCTTACTAAAAAATTATATCCCAAGACTTTATTAAACGCTTAACCCCTTCATAAAAATATTCAAGTAATACAAAGTCATAATGTGTAACTGTCACTTTGAAGATTACTATAGAGTTCCTTGAGTATCCGGTTTAATCTTTTAAGTTATTCATATATATTTTATGAAATCTAATTTCATAAAATATAAACTTTAGTAACTGTGGGGGTAAAATCCGTCAGTCAACGTTGGGCTATAGTACATATACTAAGCCCAACCACGACAAGAAGAAAAGGCATGGGTATAAGATACCCCGGCCCAACCATGTTGGGCCGGGCCTGCTTAAGGGCGTCTGAGTAGGGGTACCTCCTCGGACTCGCCAAGTGTGTGTCCGATTCACACCCTATTCATGGCGAAAAGTCATCCAATACGAAGGAATAGTGCATGACATTCAGGGAGGGGGGCAACCACGATTGCCGCATTAAATGCCAAGGAGCTACTTTTCCAGCCGCATTAATGTGGAAAGGACAGGAGCACAGAATTATCTGGGCCAGTGCAACTCACAGAAAAGAGGGAGGATGTCCTATGGGACAGGCACTCAAGTAGAGGCCCAGATGATTAACAAGTGTAGGGTCGTGATCTTAGGAAGGATGCTATATAAGAGAAGGAGATCCCCATGGCCAAGGGATCGTAGGCGGAAGGAAGAAAAAGATAGAAAAAAGAGAAAGGAGGGAGAGATAAAAAGCAGAAGATACAGCCCCACGGACTGTGATTCCAAAAGCTTGGAGGAATATCCCTACGTTCAACTGGTTGCATGGCTTGCTCATAACTACGTTTCCGCTGTCAAAGACCTAGTTCTGTAACCTACTCTCTACAAATTCATTGTTGAGGGACTTTTGGGCCAGAACCGCCCGCCTGTTGGGCCTGAGCCCAAAAAACCGCCCCTACAGTAACTCTTTACTAAAGTGGTTAGGCCTAATACTCTGAATAACCAAATCCATTAAACTTATCTCAGGGGAATATTTTATATCTTTATAAAGAGACAATGAATTCCATCTTAAGAATATGTGTTCCTTCAATATTATGTGTGGTTGCCCAACATACTAAGGTTTTCACCGTTTGTCTAGATCTCACTCCTGATACATTAAAGCAACCTACATTTCATGATCAGATTCACTATTCCCACAGGATTGAGAGTTTATGTAAATAAGAAGTCGTGAGATTTATTATTCGTTTGACAATTGTTGATAGAATAATAAATCTCACAGCGGTCCAGTTCAATATGTTTTATACACTTAAAACATATTAACATATCAACTAGAAGTTTTCATTTCCATGATTAAGATAAATCATTTTAATTGATATGTTATAGTCTTCACAAATGAAATGCCCAAGTTCATCACCGACTACGAACTAAGATTTTGAATTTACAAAAAACTTGTGATTTATATCTTCTATGACTAAATCACATAAATCACATACTATACATCTCAAGGACTATATGATAATGTCCAAACATTCATATTACCATTATTTTAGATAATAATAAAACAAGTTTATTACATAGAACATAATGTCATACATGGCCTACAATAGGATTTTAGGGCACTAATCCTAACAGAAGGTTCCTCACACCTTCTCCTTGCATTTTTCTATGAAAATCTCCATCTTGAAGGAGCTACTCACACTAGACCCTTGCAAATCACCATTGAATGTATGGGTGCAAAGGTTCCGATGGTGCTCATTGACAATGTATCCACCTTGAATGTTTGTCTTTTTAGGACTGCCCTTACTGTTAGCTTAGACATGGAAACCATAATTCCTTCTCCCTTGACTGTAAGGGCATATGACAACACTTCAAGGAAGGTCATGGGTACTTTCAAGGCTCCTTGTAAGATTGGGCTAATGGAAACCATTGTGGAATTTCATGTCATGGACATCACCCCAAATTACAACCTTCTCTTGGGAAGGGTTTGGCTTCACCTCAATGGGGCAATCCCCTTCTCACTACACCAAAAGATGAAGATCCCATGGAAAGGAGGGATTGCCATAGTGCTTGGAGATGGTGAGATTCTAGCACCGGTTTGTGGACTCGAGGAAGGAGGAAGTGAGCTTCAAATGAGTGGCTTTGAATTTGTGAATATGGCTAGGTATGGGTTGAAAGATGAAAGGTATGCTATTGACTTGTTCCCATATTGTAGCCATAAGGTGATTGCAATGATGAAGAACATGGGATTCATGCCTGATATGGGCCTTGGAAAAGAAGGAAAATGGGTAATTGAGTTCCTCAATTTCAAGACTTAAGTGACTAGGGAAGGTTTAGGATTCTTTGAAAGCTGCAACGAAATCAAGAAAAACCTTGGCACTCTTAATGGGAACTTTGTGAAGGAAGGGGGAAACTTCCCTTATTATGGCTTCCCCGAACCTTGGGTAGGTAAGGATGGAAATGTGTATCCGGTTCGGAAATGTTCTTTAATGAAAAACTCACTTTTAAGGAGAAGCCTATCATGGTGATCAAAGAGATGCAAGAAGAGGTCGACTTGGTGAACTACATGGATGCTGAAGCAATGAAGACCATGATGAAGACAAGTGGGGACGTGTTCGCCATCACCAATGAAGAGCCAAGTAATCCTTCTAAATTCATCATGCCTAGTGTGGGGCCCATTAATAATTGGACTTGGATTGGGTTTTCTGAAAACATGGGGAAAAAGTTTTGTAATGCAAGTTCCAATGTACATTTCAATATTTTCAATAAGATGAATTTTGATTTGGCTTACTTTGATGAGTCCCATAACATTGAAATTTTGCACTTAAATGATTCAAATGAATTTAAAAATGAAATTAATAAACAATTGGAAAAGAAAATTGAACCTACGGAACCAACTCTTGAAACTATTAATTTGGGCAATGATGAGAATCCACGCTTAATTAAAATTGGCTCAACTCTAAATGAAAAAGAAAGAAAAGATCTTCAAGAACTCCTCATGGAATTTCAAGAAGTGTTTGCATGGTCTTATGAAGATATGCCTGGAATTGACCCCGGGATAGCTCAACATCACATTGATACTCATGATCACATGGTGCCCGTCAAGAAAAAGTTGAGAAGAAGGAGAACCAAATGGCTTTTAAAAATCAAGGAGGAAGCCACTAAGCAATTAAAAGTAGGGTTCATCAAACCCATACACCAAGCCGAATGGATGGCTAATGTCGTGCCCGTACCTGAGAAAGATGGGAAGGTGAGGATGTGTGTGGATTTTAGGGACTTGAACAAGGCATGCCCTAAGGATGACTTTCCTCTCCCTCACATTGATGTCTTAGTGGATAATACGACAGGAAGTGCCTTGATGTCTTTTATGGATGGCTTTTCAAGATATAACCAAATCAAGATGGCTCCTAAAGATATGACCAAAACCACTTTCACTACCGAATGAGGAATTTATTGTTACACGGTGATGCTGTTTGGCCTCAAGAATACTAGGGCAACCTACCAAAGGATGGCTACGGCCTTACTACATGATATGATGCATAATGAGGTAGAGGTGGATGTTGATGATATAATAGTGAAATCCAAGGATAGAGGTAGCCACACCATAAACTTAAGGAAGTTCTTCGAGAGGATTAAAGAGTATAGGCTCAGATTGAACCCACAAAAGTGTTCCTTCGGAGTAACTACCAGAAAATTTCTAGGATTCCTAATAAGTGATAGAGGGATAGAAGTTGACCCATCCAAGATTAAAGTCATATTAGAGATGCCTCCACCCAAAAGTGAGAAAGAAATAAGGGGTTTCTTGGGTCGATTACAATACATTAGTCGATTTATTGCCAAGCTCACCTTTACTTGTGAGCCCCTCTCCAACTCCTAAGGAAGAATGAACCACATACATAGAACGATGAGTGCCAAAAAGCCATTGAACTTATCAAAGAATATGTCCTCCACCCACCTATCTTCGTGCCTCCACTTACTCCTATACCTTTCCATCATAGGCGATGCGGTTGAAAGCATGCTTGCACAGAAAGACGATGACAAGAATGAAAGGGTCTAGGCAAAAATTAAGGTAAAAGAATCCCGCCAAATTGAAAACCCGAAAGGGCGGTCTAGACAAAATTTAGGGGAAAAGACCATAGGCATGACGAAAATTGCCAAAGGGACATCGTGGGCAAATGTTACATGGCAAAGGAAAAAGAAAAGAAAAAGAAAAAAGGAATAAATTACAATAAGCAAAGATAATAAAAAGGTAATTCTCTTATTGCTCAAATTAAAAGATGATAAGATTGTTTTCATGGGGGATTTGGAACATTCTAATCCTTTATTAAATTCAAAAACAAAAACATGAGAATCATTAAAGTGCAGAAAAGTAAAACATGGGGCCCCTCAAGGCGGTCACTCATTCCTCCTTGCTTTCTTGCTAGTCTTCATGTAAGCTTTCTCATCCTTTAGAATCCACTTTATATTAACCTCCAACCATTGCTTGTAAGCCACAGTGGGATAGATGCATCAAGGTGGAACAATGCCTTTTGTCATCTTACGGCGTGACCAAGCCTCACTAATACTGCCCAAGATCCTATTGGTAAACACTGCGGTATGGAAGGCTTATTCATCATGAGGAGCTCCTTGACGCTCTCCAAATTAGATACAACAAGTGGAGTAGTATGAGCAGCAATGAAGTCCAACTAGACTCTCACAGCAATCCTTGCAGCAACTATGGACCATGCATGAGATGTGCCACCACTCCACGACCTACTGAACGTCGGTCTCCTTGAGGTGCCTCATAAGCTCCATGTACGCCTCAAAACTCATGTCATTTTGATGAAGCTGGCGGTCCCTAAGGTGCCTAGGGAGGTAGGTGCTAAGAGGAACAGTGGGAGGTTGAAGCAACCGAAGCCTCTCTTGTAGCCATATCTGGAAAAAAAAAATATAAAAAAAGAAGAGGGAGTAGAAGAGAGAAAGAGAAAGAGAGAGAGAAAAGAAAAAAAGAGAGCATGAGTGAAAAAAAAAAAAGGAAAAGTAAATGAAAGACGATATAAGGTGCCTCGATGGGTTGAAAATCAAAAGGCAACCTATGCAAAAAATAGAGGGATCCTGCTAGGTTGAGAACCTAGACAAAAGTTAGGGATTATACCTGAAGGAGAAAAGGGCTTCCTGCAAAGAAGTTTGCTTCCTTCCTATGAAAGGCATCCAAACCATTGAGGATCTCTGTCAAGATCAAGCCTACCGGGTTATCTCTCTTTACCTCATAAGCTATCATGCACATCCGAAGGTCCACACAATACGAGTTTTGAACCAAGAAATACCTTGCAAGAGCACACAAGCAAAACGTGTGGAGAAAGTACGAGTGTGGGCCTTTCACCCTTGGGAAGGGCCAAACCGGAAAAATACTCAAAATCCAACCTAAGGTTGAGCTTGCCAAAAACACACCACCTATTTGTCGTGGTAGCAGGGACACCCAACATAACTTGCAGTAAAGAAGGAAGATCCCCACCCATGGTAGGGAAGATGAGATAATCAATCTTCGGTTCATCCATGATAGCACCAGATTCTTCAATAGTGGGGCATAGTTCTATTCCGTTGAAGCGGAATACATGCTGAGAAGGACCTAATAGTTGGCAGCAGCATGAAGAAGAGGCTTATCCACCCTAATTTGATGGTAGGGGAAGATACAAGAAAGGCCGTAGGGGGCGATGGAATCCTTGAAATTAGGACAAAGCCTCCTAATCCAAGTGGAGACATCAAGAGGAGAATTTTCTGCCATTGGGAGACCTCAAAAAAGGGTTCTTTGGGTTGAAAATACGTTGGTAAGGGTTTTGAACTCAAATGGATACTTTTATACTTAAGTAAGTCGGTTAGGGTTTTTCTGATTCGCTACTCACATACTCAAAGTCAACCCTGTGTATGCCGACTCATCTCCACGTACGCATGATGCTTGGCAAAAACTCATGTTCCCCTATTTTGAGTAGAGTTTTTCACTCCAAAACATTCCTAGGGTTCTTATAGCCTAAGGGATCATTCAAGGCACATTCCAAGCACAAGATTTCAAACATCAAAGAAGCAAAGTTGTATAGAAACATACAATTCATCACATATCTTATAAATTAAGTGCTAAGTTCCAATCAAAAGCATAAATGTAAAAAGATGTTCTTAAATACAATCCTTTGTCTCAAACAAAATTTAAATGTTTGCTAAAGGGAATAAAAAGACAAAAAAATAAATAGAATAAAAGCAAAAAACTGTATGTTGTATGCCTATATGTGTTGTGACTGCAGGTAATTAATGGTGCCGCCTCTTCCTTGGTTCAAATAGTGTGTAAAACACCTTGAACGTTTAGACCCCCAATTTACAAAATACCAACTCAAGCTTATTATCAAACAATGTATGTGCAGATAATGAACATAAGCTAAACATAGAATTGATAAAACAATTTAAACCAAATAAAATCACAACCACAGCAGAAATTAAATGGCAAAGATTAAGGGAAGAGAGATGCAAACACAAAGACAACATAGCGATGTGTTATCAAAGAAGAAACCGAAGTCCTTGGCGTAAAACCTCTCCGCCGCTCTCCAAACGGTTAATAATACACTAAAAAATGAAGTTAGGATACATGAACAACAGAAGACCCTCCAAGCCTAATCTACCCAATGTACCTAAACCCTCCAAACTTCTTGCTCCAATGAGGTTACGCTGAACCTTTGTCTTCTTTAGCTTACCAGATTCTACTATAACCCATAGCATCAACCAATATCAATTGGTCCTTTCCTACCTGCTTACCAAGCACCAAATGGCCTCCTCATAGATATGAGTATGGTGAGAAAAGGTTTTGGCTAATGTACCTCTCAAGGATGTTACAATGGAGAGGGTGAGAGTAGAGGAATTTGGAGAATCAAAGGATAAAGATTGTGGATGAGTCAATCTTGTTTTTCTCTAGGGTTTCTCTCTCAAAATTCTCTCTGGAAGCCCTCTACATTTCGTGGGTATAAGGGGCATTTATACTGGTGTGTGTATGGAATGCAAATAGTCAGTTTTTCCCAAACAGAGTGGACTGGCGACTTGGCCTCGTGACTTGACTGAGTCGCGAGTCCAAGCCGCGAGCTAACTGAATAGCCAGACTGGAATTTTTGTCCTATAGTGCTCCAGTAGGCGTGATTATTCAGCTCCTCTGCATGCTTCACTCGTGTGCATCCTTTGGTGACTTGCAAGGCGCGAGATCCAGTTGCGAGTCCCTTGCTGAGTGCATAATCTTGAGTTTTTCTTCACACTCTCTCACACACTAACCTTACATGATTCCCATCTAAATACAGGGTTTCTAAATGCTGAATTACAAGCAAATTTGGCACGGAATAAAGCCAACAAGATGGTTGATTAAATTCAACCTTACAACAAACAAGGAAGAGGAAAAAAGAAAAGAAAAAAAGATTGAGCATATACCTGAACATTAAGGGAAGGCATGAGGCGAGTGATGTTGAACTCCTCAGAGTCCAACCTCTTAAGAAGCCACTCAGCATAGGAAACGCTGCTCCTCCATAAGTTGTATTTAGCATTAGTCACGGAGTGTGGGGCAAGCATGAACTCAAAGGGTCCATCGGAATTTATGGGTCATCCTTACCCACCAGCTGGGATTGCACCCTCTCCACTAGGTATAACGCCCTCAAGCCCACTCCTTCAAGGGGTCGGGTGATCTCTGAAGCGATAAGAGCTGTAGGCTCCAAGTCTCGAGTAGTAGGAAGGGGTTGGCCAACCCATGGGGCCTAGTTAACCTATAATGGCACAAGGTTAGAAGAAGGGCATTCTAAGGGAAATGCATGAAGAAGCTTGAACAACTAAATCTCTTGAACTTACCTTATCTAAAGTTAACCTAGCAAGGTAGGCCCTCACTCGAAGGAACTCCTTCAAAACTAGATCAGTGCCCGGAGTTATGAGGCCATACCTAACAACCCACCGCTGCAACAAGAAGCGCAAGCCACAGGTTAGATGTAAGATGACAGTTTGCAAGGTGACAGTTTGTAAGATAATATAGTTTGCAAGATTATAAGCTACAAATAAAAATGCAAGAAATGGAAAGAGAACTAACCTTATGGAGCTTTCAAGGCCCACAAGCTGTCACAAAGTGCCCCGCTGAGAGTGTCGAGGGTGGAGTAAAGATAGGCAAGACATGCTTGCCCCCAGTTGGCCCTCTGTGCCTCTCCAAAGTCTTGAAAGAGGATCAACCACCTCAAAGACACCGTTTGCCCACCATTGGCAAAGAGGTGCCCTAAAAAGTGAAGAACGAAAGCCCTAGCCATACGAATACACTCCTCCGTAGTCCTCTGTGGGAGAAACATGTAATTAGACACCAAGCCGAAGTAGCAGATGGTCTTAGTGGAGTATTTCCTCCCCAACATGTCGAGACCCAGTTGGATGCCCAACACACCATCCAAACTGATGATGGCCTCTTCGAAGCTAAGGTCAGTCATGCGGTAAAAGTCATAGGGAGTCACCGTCAACTCCCGCTCAGTGACATGAAAGGTGTAGGTAATATCCCACCACCTCTCAATGAGGCACTGCACCAAGGCAGCACTCGCAGACTTCTTTGGAAGAAGACCAATGATAGGCTCGAAGCCCGCCTTCAGGATGAAGGCCCTGGTTTCAGGGACAAAAAGGTTGTACCACTCCACCACCTTGTTAGTGCTCCCCCTACCAGTATAAAGGGATGATGACTACAAGAAAAGAAAATGACATTAGATTCCTGATTCAAGCATAATTTAGGAAAAATGATGTTTTAATGTAAGAATGAAGATAAAAAGAAGCATATAGTGATATTCGGGTGTAAAAATGACAAAAAGGTGTGTTAGGATTGCACATGGAAGTGAAATAGATGAAAAAAAGTGAAAATGGGTAGAGTAGGGCTTCTGCTAGGCATCTCACGTACGTAGGTCAAAGCCCACGTATGTAGACAGAACCTCGTACGCAGGCCCACTCCCACGTATGCAAAACCTCAAGAACAGAGTTGCGAATGCAAGAACAGAGCTATGTACGCATGATTCCAAGATGTATCTGCGATCTCGAGCCCATGCATGCAGGAACATAGACAGAAGCAATTCTTCAACATTAGCATGCACCATCCAATATCAATCCTAAACATGTTCCTACCCCTCCTGAAATGTCAGGTTTTTATCTAACCCCATCCCACAACAAAACCCAACATTTACATGGCCAGAAATACATTATAATGGAAGATCAGGGAGAAACTTTGAAAATGAGAAAAAGTACAGAAACTTATAGATTCAGCCATGGGAATGTGATTCTCTAGCTGGTATGTCAATGGTAGAGGCCCCACCAACCTTGTTGCTCCATTTTAGCGGGTAAAGTGGAATACATTAGAAGATAGGACGTAGGATGACTTCTTGGCCTTATGTGCCATTAGAGTAGATGATGAGAGAATGAAAGAAAATGAGAAAATGAAAGGGTTTGAGAGGATGAGAGAGTCAGGAATTGAGGAAAAGAAAGAGGAGAGGGAGATTTTTGTAGAGAGAAAAAAAGGAAGAGTTATGGAGAATATGAAGAGGTGAGGGAGATGAAGAGAATGAAAAAGAAAAAGAAATGGTTGGTAACCGTTGGGAAAAATGAAAAGGCGGGAACACACCTAATGGCTAAACTACATGTAGTATACTCATGAATAGTAAAAATAAAAAAATAAAAAAAAACTTTCAAAAAAGGAGGGAAATCTTAAGATTATCCCAATTAGGCACAAAATTATCAAAGGACTCCCTAATGAGCGATAAAGGAAGTAGAAGACTCTTTCTTCGATCAAGCACATCAAGAACCATCCCTAGTGGATCAAGCACATCAAGAACCATCCTTAGTGGTTCAAGCACATCGAGAACACCATCCCCATGAAGGAAGCAGAAGACTCTTCCCTAGTGGATCAAGCATATTAAGAACACTACCCTCAATAGGAAGTAGAAGACTCTTTCTCAGTGGTTCAAGCACATCAAGAGCACCATCCCTAGTAAGGAAGTAGAAGATTCTTCCCTAACAAATATCATCCCCATGGAGGAGGCAGAAGATTCTTCCCTGATGAACCCAAGCACATTTAAACAACCCCCAGTAAGGAAGCAGAAGATTCTTTCCTAGTGAGTCCCATACACCAAGAATTCCTAGCGAGGAAGCAGAAGATTCTTCGTCAAAGTCCTCAGCGAACCATGAAGGAAGTAGAAAATTCTTCCCTAGTGGATCACAAATCTACACTACTCCTCAGCAAGTCCATACATACTACTCCTCAACGAGTTTCTCATTCCCATGCAAGTCATGAGAGGCTGAAGATTCCTCCCCATGCACATCTACTCCTTAATGAGTTTTCACCATCCTTAGTGGATCTAATAATCAAGACTACTCGTGCACATATCCTCTGGGAATTAAACATGTAGGCACGATAGAAAAAGGTAGAGATAGTGATAGTGAAAGAGATCAAGGTCAACCTGAGGCAAGAACCTCACTAGAAAAGGTAGAGAAAGAAGTGAAGAAGACAAGAACAAGTCACCCAGAGAAGTTTGAGGCAAGAGCCATAGATGGAAGCCACAGAGACTATATCCTTTTGTTGTTTATTGTGTTAGCTCGTAAGAGCACCTTTGTTTCTTTTTCTTTTTTTTAGTGACTCTAGGATAGTGAGTCACTCGCCATTTGCTTGCAAGTGACAAACAGGTTATGGGATAGTGAACTTGTCGTTACTCATTTCCTGAGCAACAAAGGTGGGACTTCAGACATACGAATCCCACATAACTCTTTGGAGTTGCACCTCGCCCCATGTATGTTTGATGTGTGTCGTGTGTGTGGGTTGGGCCTGATCCATACATCAAAACAAAATGTTTTGTCTCTTATTCATTTGATTCTGTTAGTGAAACTCATGAATCAAAAGAGAGGCATCTGTAGACATCGCATTTTGTACCCCTTATGACTTGGGCTCTCATTTCCCAATGATCCTCGAACTCTAAGGCCCAAGACCAGTTTAGAACCCAATTAGATATTAAATTGACTTGAAGAGTGTTAAAATGGAAAATATCACTTTTAAATGCACAAAATTAATTTTTGGAAATAAAATGACCAAAGTGGCCCTCGGCCCACGTACATGGGTAGCAGCCTGCGTACGTGAGTCAAAGCATGCGTACACAGACACATTCCTGCGTTCGCAGTTAGGGTTTTAGAAGTACGGAAAAGACAAGTTTTCTGCAATAATGGCTAAGGTTTGGAATAAATCCCACATCGTTTGGGACCCTTTCCAAACCCCTTTTTATCAACTATAAAAAGCCTTATATGGTACATTTTCAAAACACACTGAAATCCCATGGGAAAAACCTAAGATTCACTAGAAAATAATGAATCAAAAGGGATTTTTTCACAAAACACCCTCAAGTTATTTGATTGGGACATTTTCTGGCTCCAATCCTATGAGTTTAAGTTTACTAATCACTATTTTATTGAATTGTGATAGATTTGACTGAAGGGAACAGTAAAAAATTAAGCTTAGGAGCTTTTTACTTTAAGGTATTCTTTCTAGCTCTTCTTTTTATTTTTCGTCTTTCTTTTCTTGTTTTAATCTTGTTTTTGGTTTGATTTATGTTTATGCATGTTTGCCTAGGTTAGAATATAGTTCTGTTACTGTTCTGAGCATGCTTGATTGTTAGAATTAGGGTTTTCTTGCTTGTGCTCGGTTTTTTGTGTCAGGTTTCTGGGTTAGGGTTCTTGAACAAGTCCTACGCATGCATGTCATAAGCATGCATACGTAGACACTTGCCCAGAAACCCTAATCTAGATTCCTTGTGTTGTTTGTTTGGTTTATTTTACATGTTTTGTTCCTTTTTTAAGTTTGTTCACATGCTTGTATGTGCTAGTACCTCTGCCTCACATGCTTGTTTGCTACCACATGTTTAGACTAGGGTTCTTTAAGTTTTAATACCATGCCATTCATTCACATGTCCATGCATTAATGCCATAGGTGCTGTGTTGCTGAAAAGTAAGTAAAAGGTAAGTCATGCATTAGAAATGTCTACACATTTTGTTATGGTTTTATTTTGATGATATGATGAAACATGCTTAGATATATGATTAGGGTTTCTAATATGCTAATGCCTTGTTTATGATATGTGTTGTGTTTGATGATATGCTTGCTGCCTTGTTTTAGATGTATAATAGGGTTTTCACATGTTAGATGAATGCTAGGGTTTCTTTTGTATGTTTGGCTCTCTTTTGCTTTAGGATAGGTATGTATGTGTCTTGGGATGAAAGATGCCAGGTTGTATGTTAGATGCATGTTAGTGTGTGTGAGGCTAGAATAAGTGTCGAATTAGCTTTTAATAGGGTTAAGACATAAGACACAATGATGGGAGGCCAACCTTAGGGTTGGACGATCTTGGGTGCTTAACACCTTCCCAAAAGCATACCTAAACTCCGAACCAATACTCCTGTAGTAAGATCAAATGTCCTTCCTCGATGAGACGCTATATATATGGTTTTTAGATCATTGCAAAAACTAGATGGCGACTCCAAAATGACCCCTTGTGTCCACAGTCTTTCATTACAGATATGTTGAAGATATTTAATGTACTCAAAATGTAGTATATAGAAATATGATTCACGACCACCACTGTGATTGGGCCTCTGAGTCTTCAAGCAGCATTAATAATATTTTGAAAATAACTCACAAGAACTTCTGATAGTCTAAGAGGAAGCCAATAGCAATTCTGTTCCAGAAATCTTGTTGAGCAGCTACATCATCCTGATTAGGTCTTATGATACGCCCATGCCTAGCAAAAGGAGTTTCGTCATCACTGGATAGCAAATCAGGCTCCATCTCTTCTGCTGACATGTCCTATTATTGTTTGTATCACTGCTATCTGTCCAGCCATACTCTCTTGCTTCTATATTGTTATCCATAGGTCTAGGACTAGCAGCGACACCTTGCATGCACTAGGGGGTGGTGCTAAAGGACCATAGAAAAATACAAATAAAAAGGAACCAGTTGAACAAAAGAAAAAAGGTGTAGAGAGGATACAAACAGAAAAGGAAACAAGGGATTGGAGAATATAAAGGCGAAGTAGACAAAGTTAGAAAACAAACAGGGGAAGGTTAAGGCAAAAAGGGGAAACAGAAACAGAAAGCCAAAGAGGAAAATAGGAAAAATTGTAGTTCAGATCACCAGTAGTCTAGAAGGTTAGTAGAGTTGACTTGAAAGAACAAAGTGCCACGCTATTTGCATGTAGAAGGAAAGAAGCCGAATGGAAATGATGAGAAGCTATAGAAAGGAGTGAAAATTAAAAGGGACAAGACGGCTACACCTACCAGGTTAAAGGTAGTGCACAGGAAACAAAAAGGAATAATGGTTGAAGCTAAGGAACACATGGCCCAAAAAGTAACCACCGGTGATGACTCCGTCGGGAGAAGAGCTCTTGAGAGAGTTTTTTGAATTGACAATGGTTTGACACAATGGCTAGTGTACCAATGCACTTGATACGAGATACAGAATTGTAAAACATAGTTCCCCTTTAAGATTAATGAGTATGAGTTAAACTTATTTTTCATAGCCACGTATCATCTTTTCTCATCACTCAAATTGCATGCTTCTTCCTAAACTTCATCCATAGCCACATACTTTCTTACGTCCTCCCATTCATTAAACCAACAAAAAATAAATCTTTAAAAAGAAAAAAAGATTTTTTGGTGTAAGAGGTGTTAAAAAAAATGTGGACCTTCTAACTTATATATTTGTGCAAATGTGTAAGGTGTACAATGGGTGGCTAGACTTGTATCTTAGGGACGATGTGCAAAATAACCTTTTTAGAACTGTAATACTATCGAGAGGACGTGAATCACCTAAAGAGAACGACTTGATCCGCACCTCAATTTCTGTCACCCACCTCATTGCAACTTCTTTTATACCATTATTGGTAGTATAAATGTATAATTTCTCATATTCTCTAACAATAAAATTCATGCACTCTTAAGAAGATTCATGCTCTTTACTAGTGCAGAGTGGTTATTTGGCAAGTCATCCCTAGGATACAACAAGCCTAGTCACCTGTTGTACAACTTACAAATTTGCACAAATTTATAAGGTAGAAGCTCCACAATCTTCTTCTTCTTCTTTATTTATTTATTTATTTATTATTTATTTTTTAACACTGTCAATGCTTAGAAATAAAAAGGATTTATTTTTTGTTGGTTTAATGAATAGAAGGATGTAGAAGAGTATGTGGTTATGGGAGTTTAGGAAGTAGCTTGCTATTTGAGTGATGAGAGGAGATGATACAAATGTGCTAGTTATAAGCTTAGGGAAGAGAGAAACCTAAAACTTTAAATAAACTAGTCGCTAACCCGTGCGATGCATGGGAAAACTATTGACTATAAAAAAAAAAAAAAAAATCCAACAATGAGCGAAGAATTTAAATTTATCTCATCATAGTCATAAGAGTAGTTCTAGGACAATATTATTTTACAACTTTTTTGCCACTACTCTGACATAATAGATTGTGAGTGGTTAACCATCACTTACATGTGGATGTACCATTTTTTTCACACCAATCACACTGCTACATCACAATTATGACAAAAATTTGTGAAAAATTGTGAACTTACACTTTTTCTAGTATGTAAACTATTCTTTTTCTCTTCCTTATTGATTGTTCATTTGGATTCCAGTTTCATAGTTTCTATCTTTGATATGAAACAATAAATTACTTAATGAAAAATAGAAATCAAACTTAAGTTTAAATTAAAATGAAGAATTAAATCATTTGCATCCTCAATTATCCATTAAATAAATGAAACACAAATTTAAAGAACTACTTAATCAATATTTCAAATAAATTGAAAGAAAATTTTAATGTGTTTTTTGTATCTTCTTCCTTTGTTGCTTCGTAGTAGTAACTGAATATGTCCTTTTGTTTTCTTTGATTACAGATGTTGGTGTGAGTTGCACAACACTTGATAAGTTGTTGTTAAATTCATTTGAAGTATCACTAATGTAAGCCTGGCAATAGAACAGGTTGAGAAATGTATTACAACATATAGAAGTTAAAAATTAAATTTGTAATTTTGCTATATTAAAGAATACGTACTTTTGTCGTTTTATCAAGTTGAATTGCTTTGTCAATTTCTTCAAAAGATTCAAAAACTTTCTTCACAGTGAAGAATTCCCATCCATACTTGAAATTATAGTCATTAAGTTGTATTTAGAAAACAAATTCTTTTCCATTTAGATTTTTCATTTAATTAATGCATATCAATCAATTCACAATTTTATAGTTAAATTTTGTAAAAGCAGGTCTATAGTACATAAAGCAATATTAAGGACATAATGTGATTTTTCAAGGTTTTCTTTCTTCTTACCTCATTATCAGAGTCGCACATAATTTTGGTTATTTCACTTACGGTTCTTCTGTTGATGTTCATCTCTTCTTGAATTGTCACTTGTGATTTAAATTGTTTTGGCATTTGTACTATTGGTTGGTTACTTTCCACCAGCCCGTTATATTACATAAAGATATTACACATAGGATTGTAGAGACGGTAAATACTAAAATACATAAAAATTGTGAATCCAAAACAAAGCACTTACTAATCTTTGAAATTAGCAGTTTTAGGAATTTCCAAATTAATATGAACTCTTGTTCCACTTGTTGACGATAAGTTATACTCTCCTGCATTTAATATATAAAATTTTATTGCCTTCTGATTTCATAATATGGGATGGTCAATTCATCTTATTAACATTTGAATAAACCTGCAACTTTCTATTAACGTGAAGCAAGCAAACACAACCTGTATTAATATTTCTCACTATTCACTAAGTCCTTTTTTAAGAATCTGCCAAATATCTACCAAAACATCCTAAACTTTGCATCAATTCCTAGTACAATGCCAATAACTACCAATTATCACAATACAACTAACACTAAGTTTCTGCATCATCTACTTTAATCAAACATGAATTCAATTACTTCCTTGAGAGATAAAGAGTGAACCTCCTGAAGAATTCCCATCCATGCTTGAGATTATAGTCATTATTCTGCAAGTAAAGGCATCAGTTTTATATAGATAGAATACATAAGTTATATAATGATCGAACAATATTAAAAGCTATAAAAGAAAAACAAACTTGCTCATCAATTAAAATCATATCTAAACTAATAATTTCATTATTTTTTGAGTTGATTGCATCCCACATCCTTGATACTCTGATTTTGACTTTCTAATTTTCTTTCTGTTTGTCTATATAATAATTCAAACTTTCATTTAGATACTCGATAGAATAAATACTACTCTGCAAATGTAACACAACAAAATTGAACCCAAACAAAACAAAGTAACATAACAAAGATACAAAAAAGTAATTAGCTTGTCAAAGATAGAAAACAATAAATGATGAGAATATCCTTGGAAGCAATTTGGTAGAGAATCATAGTTGTGGTCAGTTCTATGTTCTTTGTTTTAATACTTCTTCATCTAAAGAGTAAAGAAGGTTAGGCATCAAATTTAGCACCAACTTTGATAAGACAATAACAACTATAACAATTACAGCCCATCGTCAAGAAAATTTCCTCAAGAGTAAAATTGTTTTAGAAACCACTTTAAAGAAACTATACAGAGCTTTAATTTTTTTCTTAAATATTCAAGAATGGAGTGACAATATGATCAAATAAAAGATTTATTGCATACATACTAGAAATTATATAACTCAATCACAATATAAGCATTTAAAACCTATAGGGACTTATAAAAAAAAAACTATATGGATTCGCAATGAAATATGTTAACTATATATGGTTTCATATGATCTAAAGGATAGGTGATTAGAGATGGCATCACAAAATTGTCTCTAACAGCCATATATGAAAGAAAAGCCAATAGGCAATAACAAAATGCTATTCTAAAAGAGAACCAAGTAATAGCATTGTTAAATATTATGTAGCATGTCACCATAAAAGTGTTTTTTAGAGCATCTAAATCTATAGTTGATGATGTCTAAGCCCACCAAACTCCGAAATTGAAGCAAAAAATATATATAGATAATTTAAAAAAAAAAAAAAAAATATATATATATATATATATAGGCAAAGATTCCTTCAGAAAAAATCATTATAGGTTAACACAAAGAATCTTAAAAGAAAGCTAGAAACTATTAAAGGAATTAACAAGCCTTCCCTCCACAGAGATTCGTGTTACTACTTATATAGATTAAGGGAAAATGCCTAATTTACTTTTTCATTCCCAACTGATTTGAATTGCACCTGATTTGAATAAACTCCTGCTTTATTTCAATATTCAAAGTGCCCGAAAGAGACCAAGACTCTCTTAAGTTCTTTAAATCCACTCCTCTGTGTTTTAACCCAGTCACCATAGATAGATAAATATGAACAAATTAACAAAAATAACTAAACTAAATCCAATTTTACTCAAATACCTTAATCAAAACCAAATATAACCTAAAGACCTAAACTGAAACCAATCCATACAAATATCAAAAAACTTGATCATATTTAATGCACAAACCAAAAAGCAAAGAGAAAAACATAAGTCAAAGACCTAAATAGAAACTACTCCAAAGAAAGTGGCTAAATCAATTTGGAGAAGGAGATAAACACAATAATAAATAATATAAATGCAAAGCAATTATGAGTGACTTTTACAATATAAATTATGTTACCTCTATTAGTTGGTTCCTTGACTCAGAGATTAGTAAAAACTTCTTTATACACAATATTTTTTGTTTCGGAAATTTTAGTCCATTTCTACATGTAACCCTAGAAACTTAAATATGCAATCACATTCCAATTTTATATTATTTCTAGAAACATATTACCAATAAATATGCAAGAAATAGTACTGAATAAAGAAGAGACTGGTAAATACCTGACTGTCCTTGTCTTGTAGTCGTATTACCCAATAACCCAGATAACAAAATGCCAAATCCCTACTTGCAAAACAATTAGAATCGAATTTTCAGCCAACATTCAAGAAACATTAATAGAAGAGAAATAGGGCAGTGTAGAAAGTTTGAAACGGTGCAGTGTAGTGCAGATTTTTATGAAACTCATTGCATTAATTAGTTGACAAACCACCAGGTGCTATTGAACCACTAAGCTGTCCTTAGCAATGGGTTTGAAATTATGACCATGATACCCAGAAGTCTTCCAATATATATTAAAAAGACAGTTTTATTTATGATCACAATTAAGCTCTTTAAGATACATGATGCACAAATTATTCTAGATAGTGACAATAATAAGTTCTTAATTTTTTTTTTTGTTCACAATAATAATAATAAAAATATGTGTAATAAGTTTACCTTGATGAAAAGGTTGTATCTTTGACCCCAACTCTGCTATTCTTGATGCAACCTAGTATTGGGAATTTAGCAATTCCCAAGGTCTCAGCCTTCTGTAAGCCAAGAAAACATGATGTGAAATTAGCTGTAATGCAGATATGGTCACGTACACCTTAACCTCGGCACTATATAAAATTGTAACAAAAAAAAACAAATAAATGATTTAAAAAAATAAAAAATAAAATAAATAGAACAAAGCAACACAAAGGTAGGACTAATATAACCAAAGAGAAGACTATGAAATTCTGCATTGATGATGAGAAAGTTAAATATTTCAATTACATCAATAAGATAAGGAAAATCAAGAGAGCCCCATTCAATCTATATATATATATATATATATATATATATATATATGCTAGTGTTAGTATAGCCTCGCATGTGGAGCCTTTTCATACATAATTATAAATGTTCATTTAAGAAATCTTCAATTGTTTTGCAGAAGATTTACATATTGATTTTTTTATTTATTTAATCTGTTGAAACCATTATCAATAGTAGTTGTTTCACTTCGTAAACAATTGACATACACTCTTAATCAAAATTAATAGGGTTTTATGAACTTGATTTCATGGCTTCCATCAAATTTAAGAGGGAATCCTCTTTTTAAGTAAAATAATAAAACTTTCAAAAAGCTTTGATTCCTTTGAAGTTATTACGGGTAAAAAACTCTAATCTTAATGCACAAACACACCATGAAATAAATCATTAAAAAAATCAAACCTACTTCTCAGACAGAATCATATCAAAATCTCTTTCAAGACTCCACCAAACCCACATATCTATCATGCTCAAAATTGGGACCATAGGCACTTGAAACACCGACTTGTATTGATCATCCACACATCCAAACTTACATAAACTGAATAATTTCCCACAGCCCTATCAAATTTCTCTACTACTCTTCTAGTCCACAGAAATAGTAGCCGTTAGAGGCCCCTAAAGCTCCAAAGTGACACCAATCCACAAACTAATAATCAATATGGTAAATCATTGTTACAATAGTGCAGCCAAAAAAAAAAACATTTGTACAATACTATCAACTATTACCAAAACTATCTAAATGTTGTTTTCTACAATATAAACCTATCTCACCATCAATACCAATCCCAATATCTAACATATGAATCATAAAAAATTCAAACCCTTAATTTGTTGAAACCATTATCAATAGTAGTTGTTTCACTTCGTAAACAATTGACATACACTCTTGATCAAAATTAAGAGGGTTCTATGAACTTGATCACATGGCTTCCATCAAATTTAAGAGGGAATCCTCTTTTTAAGTAAAATAATAAAACTTTCTAAAAACTTTGATTCCTTTGAAGTTATTAAGGGTAAAAAGCTCTAATCTTAATGCACAAAAACACCATGAAATAAATCATTAAAAAAATCAAACGACTTGTATTGATCATCCACACATCCAAACTTACATAAACTGAATAATTTCCTACAGCCCCATTAAATTTCTCTACTACTCTTCTAGTCCACAGCAATAGCAGCCCAACAGAGGCCCCTAGAGCTCCAAAGTGACACCAGTCAACAAACTAATAATCAATATGGTAAATCATTGTTACAATAGTGCAGCCAAAAAAAAAAAAAAACCATTTGTACAATACTATCAACTATTACCAAAACTATCTAAATGTTGTTTTCTACAATATAAACCTATCCTACCATCAATACCAATCCCAATATCTAACATATGAATCATAAAAGAATTTCAAATACACAAACTCAAAGAATTAGAATTTAAAATTCCTAATGAATTTCGAATTAAAATCCCCAAACTATACACTAAAATCAAGTTTTTAAGCAGTAGCCACATGAACCCAGATAAAAATTCACAAAATTAAATCCATAAAAACTGAAGAATTATAAAGAGAGCAATAAAAATTCAGAATTATAAAGCAAGCAATGTTGTTTTCTACAATATAAACCTATCCCACCATCAATACCAATCCCAATATCTAACATATGAATCATAAAAGAATTTCAAATACACAATCTCAAAGAATTAGAATTTAAAATTCCTAATGAATTTCGAATTTAAATCCCCAAACTATACACTAAAATCAAGTTTTTAAGCAATAGCCATATGAACCCAGATAAAAATTCACAAAATTAAATCCATAAAAACTGAAGAATTATAAAGAGAGTAATAAAAATTCAGAATTATAAAGCGAGCAAAAAAAAAAATCAGAAGAGAGGAATGAAAAATACAAATTTTCAGCCGTGAGTTGCATGGTAACAAATAATCCCTAAAAAAAAAATACTATTTTATTATATAATATAGTATAGGGTTATGGATTCCTAATCAATTCTAACACATAACTGAATATCCCAAATACAAATAGCTTTATTCGAACACAAAAACTATGATAATTTTTCAATAATGTTATGAAATACCCAGATCGAAAAATTAAACATTTACATTTATTGGGAAAATTATAAAAATAAAATATGTTAATGGTATAGAAAACTATTTACTAGCAGTGGCGATGTCTGATTTGATTTTCTCTTCAAACTCTGTTGTGGTCCCATCGTCACCTTCGCTTCTGAAAAAACTCTCCGACTGTGAAACCATAGTTGTATGTATCGCCAAAGGATCAAACCATATGGTTGGTGATGCCTTCTTTCTATCTCGGACCTGATAGTGTGGGGATGGCTTCTTGGCAGGATTGATTTTCAGTGTTGGGTTTTAGGGAAGGAGTAGGTAGAGAAATAGAGAAGAGAGAGGAATGGCAGAGCGTGGGTTTACGTTTTGCGCTTATGTTTTTTTATTTTTTGGTTTTTATCGGGTTTAAGAAAAGTTTTTTTTTTTTTTTTTTTGTTGCGTTTATTTATTTATTTTTTTAATACTGTGCTGACGTGGAAAACTGTAGGAGTTTCAGAGGCTTCGGTTTTATAAATATATATTGATGAAACATAAGTTTAACTCACACCCATTATTAATATAGCAAAAGAAGAACAACGGTTAATAACTTGGGAGAAACTATCGTAGCCAGTCACTTAAGAGACTCGTATAATACAACACATACTAGTATAATTATTTCTTTTTGATATTTTTGATAATTGCTAGACGATTAATTTAAGTTTAGATGAATTTTGTGTTAGGATGACGTGAGGATTTATATGCAAAAAAGAAAGATATAGCATACAGGTAAAGCAACAGCGAAGTTAGTGTATTCAAAAATGGAAGTTTACTTTACTAGTTGGTTTTGTGTATATTTTTTTTTATTCAATTTGATAGTTACATTGGGAGTTGGAGATTTGAAGTCTAAATTCTATACAAAAACATTATAATATATTAATTGAGTTATAAATCTTTTGGTCAAGGTTAACTCTAGCATACAAGCGAATAAGATAGTCACTTAAAGACCCCAAATAAAAAAAATGCCCCCTCTAATATTATATTATATTTTTATAAAGACTTATTTGCCCTTTTACCTAGATTAAAAAAAAAAAAAAAAATGAAGGCCCATTTTATTAGCTAATAGAATGCATTGTATATTAAAAGAAATTCCATTGTAATTTAAAACAGATAAAACTAGTTTGTACTTTTTTTAAAACACTTTTTTTTAGAAGAAAGTAAGCCAAATTTTGTTAAAAAGATTATGGTTAATCAGATTGGGAGATAGACTCCAAATCACAAGGTAGTTCTTCTACTCATACAATAGTATCTACAGCAGAAATTGCTCTTCTTGCTAAACCATTGTTAGAACATATGTGAATCATGTTAGGAACATATGTCAGTATACAATTGGCTAATCCTTTGACAAAATGTACTTTACTTGTAATTGGGTAGATTTAGGATGTGTTTAATGCTTCAAGGAACAAGGTTTCAAGTTCAAGTGTTAAAATCATGCAAGTTTATCCAATAATCAAGTGAAGAAGTGCTAGATTTTAAAACTCGACAACTAGTATCTATTGAGGTTTAAAAAGGCTGTTTAAGCCCGATGCTCGACAGTTGCTCGATAGATAGGGTATCTGTCGAGGTTTATGAAAATCAATTTTTCAGATTTGATTTCACTCTAATCCGTGAATAGATGTTTGAGTTTTCTTTTCTCACAACTCTAACCATATATAAGGATTGTTTTAAGGGCCGTCACAGCTAATGCACCTCAATGCAAAAGTTTTTCATAAGCATATTGTAAGCTAGAGACATATGCCCTGGTTCATCTTTCTATTCAAGAAGCTGTTGTGTTTGTACATCGTAGGGTTTTGTAACCAAGGAATTTTGTGATCTTCATCGTGTTGATGAACTGAAGAACTTTACAACCAACATCTTTCTCAAGTTGGTGTATAAGCCGCATACTAAGATCCGTGCATTGAATTGGTTAGTCACGTACTGGGAGCCATGCATTGAAAGGAGAGATTGTCACTACAGAACAAGTCTAATTGGGTATTGGGGTAAGGGTTCAACTATAGGTTGGTATAAAGCACTGGAATTCCTTTACTTGTAACTGCTTGTTGTGATAATAGTAAATTCTCAAGAGTGGTGACCTTAAAATCAACTGGTGCGGTTTTTGCCATGTAGGTTTTCCCTATTCATAAACAAATCACCGTGTCAAATTATTTTCTACTGCATATTAACTTAGTTGGTGAATTATTTGTGCTACCATGCTTATTGCATGCAAATTGAATTAATTAATTAACTTGGTTAATTAATTGGTTAATTCATCACAAGGGGTCAATACATTCTTGGCTTATCAAGTGGTATAAGAGCAGACACACACTGATTAGGTTTTAATCTTTGCTGTGTGATCCATTAACCCTTGTGAGATCCATTGATCCCTGTTTGTCATGGATAGAGGATAGTCTCTCATTATACCTCCTTTATTTGATGGCACTAACTATGCATACTGGAAAGTACGCATGAGAGCTTTCTTGCAGTCATTAGATGAAAATATGTGGCATGCTGTGGAGATAGGCTGGACCAAGCCGAAGGAAGCGCCGACCGATTGGGATGACGCTAAGATCAGGGCAGGAAATTTCAATAGCAAGGCGATGAATGCGTTATTCAGTGTGGTCACAAATGAGGAGTTTAAGAAGATATCCTTTACTGAAATTGCTAAGAAAGTATGGACCATCCTCTAGACAACCTATGAAGGAACTAAGGCAGTCAAGGATTCAAAACTTCAGAGGCTTACTACGAGCTTCAAAGAGATTAAGATAGAGGATGATGAGTTATTCGATGAGTTCTATGCCGAGCTCAAGGACATAGTGAACTCAGCCTTCAATCTTGGGGAAACCATTCTTGGACCCAAGATTATTAGAAAGGTGCTCAGATCTTTACTCGAGAGATTTCATGCCAAGATCATTGTGATTAACGAATCAAAGGATATTGATAAAATTCCTTTGACAGAGCTGGTTGGCAATTTGCAGACCTATGAGTTGGGTTTAACAAGGATAGGGAAATCTAATAAGGGAAAGAGCAAGGTATTGAAGGGCAGGAGCAGTGATATTGAGAGTCTTCAGATGATAAAGATTCTAAGATGAAATCCTATATCACTAGGCAATTAAAAAAGTTTATGAAGAATGCCAATGCTAAAGGATTTGATAAAGACCGCAAGCAGTCCAGTTCGTCTCAGTTCAAGAACCAGGACAAAGGAAAGAAGGATGTTAGGGATGGCGGTCAGTACACTGTTTCCTCAGGACCAAAGTGCTTTGAGTGTTAAGCCTTTGGTCATATGAAACAAGAGTGCCCTACATGTCTTAATACCATTAGGAAGAGCAAGGCACTTGCTGCTACCTTGAGCGACACCGAACCTGAAGATGATTCTGACAATGAGGATGATGGAATCCTAAATGCTTTCACTGCCACTATAAATCCTATTGAGGGGATTGTTGAAGATGTGGATGAAGAAGAGGACTTGATGGAGTCTAAATTTGAGAAGATGGATGAACAAGATGACATCTACATAGCTTATGCAAAATTATACAAGGTCTTGAAAAAACATGAGAAGTTGTATAGGTTGGCCACCAAAAAGCTCAGTGAAGTGGAGTTTAAACGAGAAGAAATCTCCACGAAGTTTGATGAAGCAAATCAGACCACTGGAGCACTGAGATTTGAGAATAATTTCTTGGCTGAGAAGACCAAGAAGCTTGAGGCAGAATTGTTCCAAGTCAAAGCTCAACTAGAAAGGACTTCAAGTGCAAAGTTTGACGAGATGCTTAGTCTTCAGAAATCTGCCTATAATCGAACCGGTTTAGGGTATGATTTCTTCTCTCCTAGTATTGCTTCTATTAGTATTACTATTTTTGTTTCTCCTACTAATAATGTTGAATTTGAAAACAATGATATGAAAAATGTGTTAGCTAGTAAGAACATAGACAAGGGTAAATCTAGCACCCCCTAAGCAGGATAAGAAAGAGACTAAAAACCCTAGGGCTAAGAAGGGAAACACTCAAAATCCTAAACAGAAGAAGCAACATCTCTGTGGAGTAGCTGGACATATCCGACCTAATTGCTATAAGTGGTTAGCCACTTAACAAAGCAACAGTATGATCTCATCGAGAAACCAGAATTAGTTTTCATCCTCCTCTGCTCCTCTTGGAGATCTACTCAAAGCCCTCATGTTCTTTTCGAACTTGAACGGTTTCAATTCTTCCCCCTTACTGCCGGATCAAGGGTTTGCAAAACGGAAAGGTTTCTCCAAGGTGTGGAAGGAAAAAGGCTCCAAGTAATTTAGTCACTTTTTCTCTCTCCTTCTTGTTTTTGATTTTGCATTACTTATGTGTTTTGCTTTTATATTTTGAGTCACTCTAGTTTTATGCATTGCTTTGTTGAACATGTTTTTGTTTGTTTATTCTTCAGTTTTGCTTTATTTTGTTTTTCATAAAAATAAATATAAAAAAATTGAAAAATCAGAAAAATACAAAAACAGTGTGTGTTTGTATACATTGGTACTTGTGTATCTTGGATGGCCATTGAAACAAAGTTTTCTAAACTTTGTATCTTTTGTAACTTTGATGAGTATCTCTATGCACAACTAAGCAAGTGAGTTTTGTGACTTGTGTTTGTGATGAGTAAAATTAAGTAATCTCTTGTACTTAACACTTGTATCACTCTTTTTGAAGGGAAGGACTAGAAAATCCTAAGAGAAATGCATAAATAATCATCTCACCACTGTTGCCCGCCAATCATGAAATGACGTCTGTATGCTTCAACATAACAAAAGTGCAATGTTAAAAGCTTAACATCATTAGGTATTTCTTTTTTCTCTTATATGCCCATGCATGGTTTGCTTAAAAGCAAAAAGAATCAAAATGTTTTATATATGATTGCAAGCGTGTCTTCTAGGAGATATGGGAGTTATGGGATATACCTTAAAGGTAATAGTTCCCATCAAATAATTATGATTGTGTGTGAGTTAAAGTGATTTTCTCATATCTCAAATCGTTATAATATGTAGACACTCATGCAGTCTTGCGATGTTTTTCACACACAACACGCAATATTCTTTGCTACTCTTGATACATGTGTAGGTATAATGTGATTTGACCATCACAAGGAATACATGTGTTAATGTATGCTTACTAAACTGTCTTAACTTGTTTTTGAAATATAAAATTGGTTAGACTTGTTTGGTGTGTGTGTGTGTGTGTGTGTTTTGGATCTAAATGCTTGACATTTTTTTCTTGTTGAGAGATGATTTTGGGAGCTTAAAATGTTACTTGGATCTTTGGTTGAGTAGCATGTTTGATTGCATTTATGTCTGTGTTTTTCTCTTCTTTGAAAAACTCTTTTGATGCAATCTCGATAGCTTCTCGATACCTCTTGATAGCTAGGTTATCTATCGAGCCTTTTGAGCTTCTTTTCTTGATAGCTGTTATCGCAGACTCGATCCATCGAGATTCTTGAGATTCAATCTCGATAGCTGCTTGACAACTTCTCGATCTATCGAGGAAGTTTCTGTATGCTCAATAGCTTCTCGAACCATCGAAGTTTATTTGCTGTGGACACCTCTTGATAGCTCCTCGATAGCTATTTCTCGGTTTTTAATTTTCGACAGCTCTCGACACCTTTCGATCCATCGAGAAATTGGGATTTTTATATATAGTGTCCGCGTGACATTTCTCTCATTTCCCCTCTATCTCTCTTGATCGTTTTTGACTTCTTACCTTCCCAAACACCTCTCTCTCACTCCAAATCACTTCCCCACTCAATCTTCAGTCTCAAGTTTGATTTCTTCCTTTGGTATGATTTTATTTCTCTTATTTTATCATGCATTTCATCCTTTGTGACCTAACTTTTGGGATTTTTGAAAGAATTTAGGGTTTTTCAAGTTTAATGAGGTGTTTGCAAAATTTTTGGGATGGGGTTTTTGTTTAAATGATTTCAAATCATCATGCATTGCATTACATTTGCATTTTAACTATATTTTTATGCATTATAGATGTGTGCTATATATGTTGAATTGCTGTGTGTTGTTAGGTTTGGATTGGGCTGAGCCCATGATGATTTTTATGTTGCATATCACATGTTCATGCATACGTACTTTCATTTCTTTATATACTTATATTGATTTGTTTGGTGCTTTTTTGCATGTCTTTCTCTCTCCCTTTCTCTTTCTTGCGTTAGTATGCTCTATGGCACCTAAATGCAAGTTTACTTCGTCCTGGAACCCTTTTCATTTTAGGGCATCTTCTTCTTCTTCCCCTTCTGACCCCACTCCATCTCACGTCTGGTTCTGTGATGATAAGCCCGTAAGGACTTTTTGGAGAACTTCTCACGATGAGGCATTCATTCAGAATGCCAAGTCGTTCTATCAGATTTTTACGATACTAACCTTCCTACTATCATCCACAATCGGGGTTGGGAGTTATTGTGTGGCATCCCGATCACTTGTCACTTCATGATCATACAAGAGTTTTACTCCAATATGCAAGGATTTGACTATTCTGTATCTCATTTTATTACTCGCGTTTGAGGTACGCGCATTGTAGTCATTCCGGATATTGTATTTGAGGTATTACACGTTCTTAGGGTAGTGCATCTTGACTACCCTAGCTGCGATCTTCTGAGGACTGTGTCCAAAGACGAACTCTTGTCTCTATTCCTGTGAGACACCTTCATTTTGGGATAATCGTCAAAACACCCCTTGTTTGGACTTTACAAAAGGTCTGAGATTCCTTAACATGGTGACGACATTCGTTCTCCATCCATTGTCTCATTATAACTTTATCACAGAGTCTCGTGCTCAATTTTTGTTATCCCTTCTTGAGGGACTCTCTATTGATTTTCCCTTTCACTTCATCCTATCCCTCATAGATGTTTATAGGGATACGACAACTCGTGATAAGCTCATTTTTCCTTTGGCTATCACGCAGATTCTTTGCCATTTTTTTGTCTCTTATCCCAAGTCTCCTCTTTTTTCGGTCATGTGTGTCGTAGATGCGGCTACTGTTAGACAAAGCGAGGCCTAGCTTCGACTGAAGCGGCCACGGACAGAGATTGTGACTCCTCCAAGTTCTTCCACTCCTTTCACATCCGCACCTTCATCATCGGCGGGTGGTGTGACCCTCGAGGCAGTCATAGCGCAATTGCAACGCATGGATGCTCACCTTGACACACTCAGTGATGAGTTGTGTCAGGTGAACACCCGTGTCAGCCGTATTGCTTGATGGCAAGCTCGCCTTGGTGGCTTTGTGGAGTCTCCCTCTCCTTCTCCAAAGGCATCTGAGGACGAGGACGATGATGGTGACTCTGACGACGACGACGATGATGATGAGGATGAGGATAAGGATGCTAACTCGCCCAGTGATGATGAGATGACTGCTTGATTTACTTACCCTTTGTCATTCATGACAATAAGGGGGAGTAGTTTTGGATATGAGAGTAGTCATGTATATAAGGGGAGAGAGTTAGCATATGAGATTTTTGTTAAGGGAAGTGTTTATATTTTGAGGGATGTAGTGAGGTTATTATGTATTTTTCTTTTATTTCTTTTACATTTACCTCATATATACCGTTCTTGTGACCATTTGACATACATTGTACTTATCTTTGGATAAATATATGTTGATGTATGTTATTCACCTATCTTTACATGTGTTGTTTATTTTTTCTCTTTATGCACATGCTTCTTAGTAATTGTATGCAATCTTTTATTTTTGTTTCACACTAAGATAGCATGATGAGTTTTGTTTAAAGTGTTTCAGAAATACAGGTTGTCAAAGTCTTCTTGCCATGAACTATCTTCTTGCAAAATTTTTCAAGAGTTTGTGTTAGGATAGATTTTATTGTATTCAACAAGTGAGTATGAGTTGAGTGATTTATGACTTCTCTCATATGTTCATTTGTTTGTTGTGGTTTTGTCACAGATTGCCAAAGGGGGAGAGTGTTAGGACATATGTGAATCATGTTAGGAGCATATGTCAATATAGAATTGGTTAATCTTTTGACAAAATGCACTTTACTTGTAATTAGATAGATTTAAGATGTGTTTAATACTTCAAGGAACAAGGTTTCAAGTTCAAGTGTTAAAACTATGTAAGTCCGTCCATAAAAAGAAAACAAAAAAAACTAAAAATGTCATTTTTGTAACAGTTAATTTGGTCAATTTTCTCAACCCGCTAACAAAAATTGATTACAAATTTAAAACAAAAAAAAAAAAAAAAATTGCTACCAAATGCTATTTTTGGGTAGAAAAAAAATCATGGGTAATACTGTGTCCGAAAATTGCCCGAAACCCGACACACGAACACGAAGGGCCCGAAACCAAGAGACAACAGAACGTCCCAAACAGAGCAAAGTGAATTACTGACATCACAATTCACAAAGAGGGAAGAGCTCAAACGCCGCCACAAAATACAATGGGCAGCAGTAGCAGGCGACTGAGAGCGTTCAAGCGGTGGATGAGATCCCAAGGCATCGACTTCAGCGACGCCCTCCAATTCACCGACGACGGCGAAGCCATTTCCGTGAGAGCGCTTTGCGATCTCAAGGTAGGTGACATGGTGGCGAGAATACCCAAAACCACGTGCCTCACCGTCATGACGAGTGGTGCACGTGACCTGATAGAATCTGCTGGGTTGGGTGGTTCTTTAGGACTCTCAGTGGCTGTCATGTACGAGAGGAGCTTGGGCCAAAGCTCTCCTTGGGCTCCTTACCTTCATCTCTTGCCTCCTCATGAATCCTTGCCTTTGCTTTGGTCTCTCCACGAGGTCGACTCTCTCCTATGTGGCACTGAGCTCCACAAGGTCGGTCATCATCACCCTCCATTATTCTTGCTTCTAATCACATGCCCTTTTCTATTTGAATACAACCCAATTACCTAATTGCTTACGCGATTTAATTGACTGTGACTCAAGCACTCATTTATTAGGAAAATACATACTTAGGTACCCTGGAGTACAGTCACATGAACCATTCTCCGTACCTAAGAATTACTCCATTTATTATTATCTTGTTGAGTTGGCACTAATCTTGTTGTCACATCAGTTTATAAGCTTTTTATTGTAAAACTTTGTAGTGACATTTCCCATGTAATCTTGGGTAGAAGTGCCTATCACTCACAATTAACCACATTAACATGCCCTGAAATTGGGTGTCTCTGAAATTATTGATTTGAATAATAGTGATGTTAGGTATATTACGAATTTTACTACCAATTAGGTTGTATCCAAACTTTCATTTTTTTAGTTGGTTGAAACCCATCAATCATGCCAGTTGTTAAGATTTAGCATTTTCCTTTGAATAAACACACCCAATTTCATGACATGGTGAAGTAGTCGACTGTGAGTAATGGACACTGTATGCACACCACTCTTTCCCACTATTCACAAACAATCAACCACTTTAGCAAGTTGTGAAATTGGACGTGTCGGTAAGATTGTTGGACCTATTTATATTGTGTTTTACAATTGTAGGCAGACTGTGAAAGAAGACAAAGCTATTATTTATGAGGACTGGAAAGAGAACATTCTGCCTCTATTGGATTCACAACTGCCTTTTAATCTCAATCCAAATTTTTTTGGCGTTGAACAATACTTGGCAGCAAGAAGTCTCATTGCTTCTCGGTCTTTTGCAATAGACGAGTTCCATGGATCTGGAATGGTTCCTTTGGCTGATCTGTAAGTTAGGCCTTCATTTCTCTTGTATATTTGAATATGATTCATCTTTTAATTGTTTCTAAGTTAGAATGTAAAGCTACTTAGCATAAACCATTGTCTTTTTTTTGATAGGTAAGAAACAAGTATATTCAATAAACTGCTAAATGCAAAGAAGCACTAGCATATCAAACGTACAAGGAAAGAAAGAAAAGTACAAACATAAAATAAGAAAAACATTATGAACAAAGAAGAAGACTGCTTAGGAAGAGTGGGAGAGAATTACTAGATGTGAGTCCCCAAGCCCTAGCCCAATCAAAAAGGTGACCAGAAAAGAGAGCGAGCATTTGGTCATCGGATCTATCCAAATCCTCAAAAGTCCGCTGATTGCGTTCCCTCCAAATACACCACATCAGACACAATGGAATTAAATTCCAAATGTGAGATGAATGCTTCCCCAACCAATTTCACTAGCTAGAGAGGAGATCTAATATCGTACCAGAGGGGACCCATGAAATCCCAAAGGTTCTATAGACAAAGTACCACAGCCGATAAATCTTTCCACAATGTAACAACAAGTAATCCATTGTCTCCCCACAGCACCGACACATAATACACTAATCAACGAAGTCATAGCCCTTAAGCCTCAGATTATCTCCTGTGAGAATCCTATCCTATGCCGCTATCCAAACAAAGAAAGAGACACTCCGGGTGCCTTAACTTTCCAAATACCTTTCCATGGAAAGACAATGGAAGAAGAACCATGAAGCTTGTGATAAAAGGAGCGGATAGTAAAATCCCCATTCTTTGTCAACTTCCATCTCATACGATCACCCTCAATTACAGGGGGTTGATTGGATGCCAAGAAACGGAAGAAATCATCCACCACATCTGCCTCCCAATCATTAGGACCTCGAATGAAGCGAACATCCCAAATTCTCCTATTCCCCTCTCCTTGGCGCAACAGAGATGATTCTATGGAAGCTTCTTTGTTTGCAGCAAAAATGTACAAGATCGAAAGAGCCAACTGGAGAGGAAGGTCTCCACATCACCTATCCATCCAGAATTTCACTCTATCCCCCACCCCAACCCTAAAGTGGACATTTTTGTGAAACATTTCCCATCCCATCTGAATACTTCTCCACAGACCACACCCATGAGCACCCCTTCCCAACTTAGAGATCCATCCCCCCATTCTTCCCCAAATTTCAAAGCTACCACCCTCCTCCACAGCCTATTTTCCTTAATCCCAAAACGCCAAAGCCACTTTCCAAGTAAGGTTTTATTGAACGTGGTTAACTTTCTAATACCCAAACCGCCATTAGCCATAGGCATGCACGCCTTATCTCAACCCAACAAATGTGTCTTAGTATCACCCCACAAGAATTCTCTTTGCAGCTTCTCAATTTTGTTCGCCACGTGTAGGAATGGTGAAAAGAGATAAGAAATAAGTAGGGAGGCTAGATAACGTACTTTTAAGCAATGTCAGTCTGCCACCTTTTGACAAAAACAACTTCTTCCAACTTGCTAACTTTCTTTCAATTTTTTCAAATACAGGGTCCTAAATAGAGGGGGCTTTATGGGACGCCCCCAACGGCATACCAAGATAAGTAATTGGTAGGGTCCCAACCCTACAACCCAATATCTCTGCCAAAGCATGCACATCATTTACCTCTCCTATAGGAACCATTTGGCTCTTAGCTACGTTAATCTTTAAACCGGTCACAGCCTAAAGACAAAGTAGCAACAAACGAATATGTAGGATTTGCTCCACCACTACCTCACAAAACAAAATGGTATCATCCGCAAACAGCAAATGTGAAACACATTCCCCTCTGCCCCTCCTGCCATCTGCCCTAAAACCACTAAGTAATCCTGCCCCCTCCATTCTCTTCACCATCCTACTAAACACCTCCATCATAATTAAAAATAACAAGGGAGACAGTGGATCCCCTTGTCTCAAACCTCTAGAGCTGCCAAGGAAATTAGCTGGCGACCCGTTAACTAACACAAAAAACTGCACTGTTGAGATACAAGTTCGAATCCAGTTGCACCATTTCTCCCCAAAGCCCATTTTCTTCATCAACTTCAGAAGTGCCTCCCAATTCACATTGTCATATGCTTTCTCAATATCTAACTTATAGATTACCCCAGGAATCTTACTCTTCGTCCGGCTGTCCACACACTCATTGGCAATGAGAACTGAATCAAGGATTTGTCTACCTCCTGCAAAACTATTCTGAGATTCAGATATCAGTTGATCTGACACCACTTTCAGTCGATTGGCCAAAACCTTGGCCAAGATCTTATACAAGCTCCGCACTAAACTAATAGGTTTGAAATCTCGAATGTTAGAGGCATTATTCTTCTTAGGGATTAAAACTAAAAAGGTAGCATTTAGAGATTTCTCAAACTTATAGTGCTGATAGAACTCTTCAAAAACTGCTAAAACATCACTTTCTACCACTCTCCAGCAGTGATGGAAAAAGGCCATAGAAAAGCCATTTGGACCTGGAGCTTTATCCCCTTCCATATCTCTAACCACTTGTATTATCTCGTCCTTCTCAAACCTCCTCTCCATCCAGCCCCTCTCTGCCTCCTCAATTTGATCAAACTCTAGACCTTCCACAAAAGGTCTCCACTCTTCGGACTCTTGATACAGAGTTTTATAAAATTGAACTACTTGAGTAGCCACTTCTGCTCCTTCCTCATAAATCACCCCATCCACTTCTAAGAAACTCAGATGATTATGCCTTCTACAGGAGTTAGCCATTTTGTGGAAGAACTTTGTCTTATGATCACCCTCCTTAATGCACAACATCCTCGATTTCTGTCTCCATGAGATCTCCTCTAGAGAAAGAAGATGCTCTATTTGCGATCTCACTTCATTTCTCTCACACAACTTTGTTTCAGTGAGTCCAAGAACCCCATCCTTAGCGTCTAGCGACTCTAAAGCCCCCAATAATTCTTTCTTCTTGCGGTCAACGTTGCCGAATTCTTGGTGGTTCCACTGAATAATGTCTTCTTTCAAAGCTTTCAATTTTTTGGTGAACACATAACTAGGTGTACTCGAGAAAGAATGACGATTCCACCACGAATCAACTCTGTCAACAAACCCGTCCGTTTTCAACCACATATTCTTAAATCGGAAAGGACTTTTCCCCCTCACTATACCCCCTGCCTCCAAAAGAATTGGGAAATGGTTTGAAATAGGTCGTGGTAGAATCTGCTGGATCACATCCAGAAAGTGTTGCTCCCAGTCATGCGACGCTAGAGCTCTATCAATCCTAGACATGGATGGCTGGCTAGTACCACTGGACCATGTATAACTCCCTCCCTCCAAGGCAAGTCTATCAAATTTAGGTCCTCGATAAATTCAGAAAACTTTTCCATAGCTGAAGTAAGCCGAGATCCACCCCTTCGTTCGCTAGGAAAGTGGACAACATTAAAATTCCTAAAACAGCACTAGGGAACATTCCAGTACTGCTGAATACCAACCAACTCATCCCACATATAACCCCTTATATTGTTGTCATTTGGGCCATACACCCCTGAACAAGCCCAAATAAAACCATCTTCCACCCCTTTCCATTGAACCGACACCGAGAACGAATCCAGCATCTAGAACTGCGTAATCCACATACGGACAACTCCACAAGTTGCAAACCATCTGTCTATCAATGCCGACAAGTTTTGTTTCTTGAAGGCAGATAACAGCACACTTCCACTACCGTAACAAATGTCTGACTACCAAATGTTTCTGGGAGTCGTTCAGTCTTCTAACATTCCAAGAAATCATTTTCAACTTCATTAATAGTATCAATTCCCCACAACTTCCTCTACTACACTACCAACACCCTCTCGCCCATCATAATTTACTGAGGAAATTAAATTCCTCAACTCTCTTTTCCCTTTACCCGTTGAGGAGGTTGCCTTTTGGTTAGCTGCTACTTTCTTCCGTCGTTCAATAACTACCTCCATCTCCCTTTCTAACCTTTGAAGATAGTCAATGCATAACCTCTCATGACGGTTCACAGAAAGCCCAACCACTTTACTAAAACCTGGGATCCTATGCTTCACCCAACTTGAGACATCCAACTTACTACCCATACCCAACACCTCATTATCCTTATACATTTCCATCGACAATTCTAGCCCTGGAGGAGCGATAGAGGATAGCGGCTCACAGTCTATCAAACTCTCCTCCTCACCCATACAAGCTACTTCTGAGATAGCCCCTCCCTCCTCCATCGAGACCCCCAGATCGGGTTGATTAGTCTCAAAAACAACAATCTGCCTGGTGCACTTGTCATCCACCCCCTGAGACAAATGCACTCTACTCCCACTTCCAGCCTTATCCATACCATAGACACCATAATCCACCAACCCAGAACCCAATCATTCTAAGAAGGGCTGCTGCCAAGAAGAAACCCATAGAAATTGGCGTAGCTACCCAATCGGCCTTACCCTGAAGCATAACGGAGTCACCATCAGAGACATTGTGTGTCCATCGGAGTTAAACCAATCATAGGGACTGCAACCAATCTCCATCGGAGCCCCCCCAAGGCACAAAGAACCATTTCTAGCCACCGTCTCAGGCTTTTGAGTCACCACAAGGCCGTCGGAGGTGAACCCATCCAAGTCGCAGCAAACTGCCTTTGTCCGACCCACCGTAAGGCTATCGGAGCTGGTTGGAGACGCTACCTGATGATCTGCCACCTCTTCAGTGGGCGTCGGAGACTTGGGTATGTCTGAGGAGACTTCTGCCGTTGTCGCAGATGGCTCGCCCAATACACAAGTGCTTGGGCTTAAGAAACTTACCTCGGGCAGCTGGGTATGTCCCAGACCAGGTTGGGCTAGCTTGGTTTTCACACTTAAACCCACATTTAAGCCCATAGTTTGCGTTGTATTACTTTCCTGTGAAGCCCACTCACTATCAGAGCCCACCACAGGAAGTAAGTGACACTATGAACTCCTATAGGGACCCACCACGTGTTCCCTCTAACTGACCCACTTGGGTTGCCTCAATCCACCTTTATACACCTCAGGATTTGTGTGAACTTGTGACCCTCTTGGAGTACTTACCACCTGCACCCTCTGATTTCTTTTCACCCAAATAGGACTCCTTAAATCACCTTTATAAGAACTCCATACCACCCTCCTTTTTCCTTCCCCATTTACCTCAATAGTCAAGCCTATTGCTGCCCAATCAGGATTCCTCAAATCACGTTTATTTCCATAACCATGTACACTCGAATTTGACTTGAATTTCAATGGAGATCTCTTATTATTTCCTACCGGATTTTGCTCACCAAACTCTGTCTCCACATTAATGCCCTGCTCCCTCCTATCCCCTCCTCCCACCACCATCTTATCAGACTTGCCCACCGGAAAATCTCCTATCTTGGCACCTAACCATCTCTGATTCATCACCAACTGTGTCATCTTCCCCTTGTTTGTGGTACCTAATTGCTTTAGTTGCTTTCTATCCTCTATTTTTCCCGGATAACCTTGTACAACTTCAGCAAAAGTTCTATAGTTTAGAACCTCCGAATTATACCTATGCACCTGAGGGATAAATTTTGGATGACCAGTTCCACCCATCGCAAATTGGGCAGGATGCAACATCTTCCTAAGTTCAGGCCCAAAAACCCTCCAACCATATTTCTCTTTGCCTTTAGGGATAATAATCGATCTCCTAGACCCGCCAACTTTAAGTTCAGTCAAAAGTAAGAACTGACCAGAAAAATTGGTGCTCCATTGGAGAGTATAAGCAATGTCGCCATCTCTGAATGTAAAAAACTGTTTGGAGTTTGTCCCAACAACAATGTGTTCAATATTATCCATCAGCCATTGTGCTGCAATCTTGCCCATGAAGACTGATCTCATAGAGTATTTGCCCCTCTCAAAAATACGTAGCAAGAAATAACATCCCCCTTCCTTTACAGCTAATTGAAAAAACTTGGATTCAATGAAAAATCTGCAAACTCCCCCCATGACTGATCGGAAAAAAAAAATGAGAGAAGAATGTCTGGCTAATCAGAGGTCGCCGGGCCTCAAACACTGTCAGCATAAACCATTATCTCCCTTCTTATTTATGCATTCTTGGTTATTTATGGTTATAACAAATAATTGGGGTTCAATTGTTACAACAAGTGAAAGAGGGGGAGATTCAAACCTTGGTTCAACTTATATAGAGACTAGACAATGCCACTAAACTACTTATATTTCCCAATATCATCATTTGATAAATGAATGATTATATCCTACACCCATTTGGTAATGTTGCTACTCAAGTACAAGGGCTATATACATAGAGTGAAATACTGATTATAAAAGAAAGAAAACTAAGCAGGCAAAAATACAAAAAACAGTAAGATACAACACTAGTGAAAGCACAAGGAATCCAGAAAATCTAGGAGTCTTGCCACTGAGAGTGAAGGAGACAGCAAAATCAAGTCATATATGTACTTCATAAATAAATATTTCAGCTTCACCATACTTAGTTCTTTTCCCTTGAAGCACCGATCATAATGTTCCCTTTCAATTTAGAGGAACTTTTGCCTTTGTTTATCCCCTTATAATCAAGCAAAATAGGAAAATGATCAGACAGTGGTCTTTTGAGTAACTTTTGATTCAGCTTGGGAAAATGTGCTTCCCATTATGTTGAAACCAAGAACCAATCTATCCTAGACATTGATGGTTTTTTTGTTGTGGGGGGGGGGGGGGGGGGGGGGTGTGGATGGGGGGCGCTAATTGTTGGACCAAGTAGAGGCATCTCCCTCCAAGGCCAAGTCCAGCATAGCATTCTCTGAGATGAACTTTGAAAAGTCACGCATTCCTGAAGTTAAGTCTAGTTGCCCACCTCCTTTCAACCAAAAATCTAACCATGTTGAAATCACCCCAAGGCACCTCCCCCTCCAACTAATTATCCCTGCCAATTCCTCTCATAGCTCCCTTTGAGAGGTGTCTGTGGTAGGCCCGTAGACCCTTGAAAAGCCCATTAGAAGCCATCTTCAATGAAATTTACTATTACATAGCATGCTAACAGCTTCTTCAACTTTTCTACTACGTTTATCCCATATCAACAAAATGCCACCATATGCTTCCTATAACATTAGGCATTGACCCCATTTTAGTTTCTTGAAGACGTATGACATCTGCTATCCATACCCTTAACAAGTTTTGAATTTCAAGTCACTTCTCCCCATCATTCAACCCACAAACTTCCATGAAACGATTTTTAGCTGCATGATCATGGTAATGTTAACCCCCTGGCTCTTCTTTTGGTTGTATCACTCCCCTCAAACTTTTTGGTTTCATAATTGATGGAACAAGCCAGATTCTGCAACTCCCTGACCCCCTTGGACAGATTGCATGAACACTTTTCTTGGCACCCTTCATCCTTGTTCGATTATATCACTCAATTCTAGAAAACAATTCATAGCATTTTCTTCAAAACCAGTCATTGATACACCCTTGGTAACTCAGTTTTAAACTGCACTGTTCAAATTTAAAAAATTCACTTCACTTCTCTAGTTTTATTTTTATTTTTAGTTTTTTAGTTATAACTTTTTCAAACAATCCCATTTTTAAAAAGCTGAAAAACAAACTATATCAAACAGGCACTACATCATTATATGATAAATAAACTCTTAATATGCTCCTAGCCTTTTGCAATCTATAAAACCCTTCGTAGAAACTGTGTAACCAGGGCAAATCTATTACTATGGAATATAACAAGGGAGTAACCTCCTACCATTGTCTGTGATTTGTCTCAGCGTTATGTCAGATCTAGACTCTCGAAATGAAATGCCTATGCCTTTTCCAAGTTTTCTGTTGGAGTTGCACTGGCAACATGGGCTTTGAGTTGACTTTTTCTTACTTAAGATGTGAAGACTGGATTTTTTATACCTCTTATTTTTAAAGGAAGATTTATCTTTATGTCAAGGAATGGCTAACTTAAATCCTGATAAAGTCATTGGTATGCTACCATGGAAGCTCATGCTATATAAAATATTGGGGGAAATTACACTTTACCACCCTAAACTATACCTCAGATTACACTTTGCACCCTAAACTTTTCGGATGCATATTTTGCATCCTAAATTATGACATCTGTTACACTTTGCACCTTGGACTTAAATTTTCTGTTATATTGGACGGAAATCTCAACCTCATGAGTTTGCATGTGACTCTTGCTTAAGTGAAACATGGGTCAAAGACCCAAATGCCCTTCTTCCAACCCAACAACAAGCCACTTTCTCTCTCTAAACTCTTCCACTGTTTTTGGCCACACACAGTTACAGCCACCAATTTACGGGCATGAGATCCGCAATCAGAACCCACACATTGTTGGCCGTCTCACAATCAAAAACCAGATCAAAAACACAAATTCATAGGGATACAAAATCATAAACACAAATTCGGACCAACCCACACAAGATCCACAAACACAAATCTCATTCAATCTATCACCAAGATCTGCCGTGAAAGTGAGAGAGAGAGAGGAGCTAAATCATACACAACCAAAACCCAAACCGAATCTGAATCGGGAACCAAAAAAAACCCAAATCGGAGAGAGAGAGAGAGAGGAGCTAATCATACACAACCAAAACCCAACCCAGATTTGAATTGGGACCTAAACAATCCTAAATCAGATATGAATTGCAACCAAAACAAAACCTAAATCGGAGCTAGCCACCATCACCCACTACCATATGTGACCCAGCCACCGTACCACCCTCAAAGTCCGCTGATCTATGCATTGAAAAGACCCAAAACACCAAGTCACGTGTGAGAGAGTGGGACTGTCTGAGACCGTGATCTGTGTAAAAGAGTGAGGAGGTTCTTTTGAGTTTTGACTTGGAAGAGGGCATTTAGGTATTTTGACTTGCTGTTACTTAAATAATAGTCATGTGCTAGTCACGTGATTGAGCTTTCTGTCCAATATAACAGAAAATTTAAGTCCTGGGTGCAAGTGTAACAGATGTCATAGTTTAGGGTGCAAAATGTGCATCCGAAAAGTTTAGGGTGCAAAGTGTAATTTGAGGTATAGTTTAGGATGGTAAAGTGTAATTTCTCCTAAAATATTAATGACACATGTACTTTGAGAGAAAGCAGAGAGAAAAAAAAAATGTAGTACATATGAACACTTGAACAGTGGACATTTACATGTATTTTTCAGCTGTACTAGTCATTTATCAATAGCACTGCCTGTTTTTGGATGTGTTTTTCCCCATATTTAGTAAAGTTTATGTCTTAAATAAAGGATATAAAGAGTCAAATACCATTTTCTTTGGGTTATGGTATGAAACACATTATGATAGGCGAGATTTTACAGCTTAATGCTTATCATATAGAATGGTTACTTCCTTATGCATAGTTTGGAAGATGCAATCATGTGTATTAATTTAATTAATTATATTTAGTTTTGCCTCATTTATTGTTGGTAAAGTTTTCATTGATAGATCCCATAATGCTTTCTACATCTTGCTTTTTACCTTATTATTTACTAATCTCTTTTACATGAAATCAGTTTTAATCACAAGACGGGAGCTGAGGATGTTCACTTCACCTCTGTATCTTTTCATTCTGATTCCATAAGCGATACTGACTGCAGCAAAAATGATCTCCAAGCCAATACTGGTGATAATGAACCATTGTCTGAAAATTCCTATTCGGATGGTAGAGGATCAGATATTAGTGGTGGTAGTGACTTGGACAACTCTTCGGTCTTGGGGGATCATACCACAGCATTGGAAATGATTATGGTGAAAGATGTCAAAGTTGGAAACGAGGTTAGAATTTGCTTCTGTTCATAGAGTAGCTTTTTCAATCATTTTTTCCTTTTAGCGATTTTAGTATTATGTGTGGTATCAGGTATGATGTAGATTTTGAATCTTAAGGTGCATTTTTTATTATTAAGTTGCACACACAGCTAATGAGTTTGGAATCCCTGACCTCACCCTCTACCTTGGTCTTAAAAGGAGCAGCGATGTAATTTGAGCTAGATTTAACTTTGAATCTTAAGGTACATTAATTTAATATCTTCAGCAAAAAAAGGGTTCTGTTGAAATGGGTTGACTTGTCAATGGTTAATCTCTCTCTAAAGCTGGATGATTTACCTTTTTCATTAAAGACCCAACACATGGACCTTCTAGATTAATTTGGACAGGACCATCACAGCCCCAATCCTGAGATTGATTCATTTAGGTAGGGCACCATTTATGTTGCTGGCCTTAACTATTTTATAATACTCTGCTAATAGTTCTTGTGGTAAAAATCCAGTTTCCCATAGATTTAAAAAGATGCTTTTCTCAAACTGTTTCTTCATTTTTTTTTCCCTATCTTCTCTCAGGTCTTTAATACATATGGGTTGGTAGGTAATGCTGCATTGCTTCATAGATATGGATTTACAGAGCCAGATAATCCATTTGACATTGTAAATATTGATTTGGAACTAGTATCTCAATGGAGTTTATCTTTGTTTTCTGGCCGGTATAGTCGAGCAAAGCTGTCCCTCTGGAGAAGATTGGGTTACTCTGGATGTGTAAGCGAGAACACTGAATATTTTGAGATCTCATCTGATGGGGAACCCCAAATTGAGCTGCTGATATTGTTATACATAATGCTGTTACCAGAGGATACATATCATAAGTTGGATCTTACATTGTCAACTAAAGGGAACTCTAATGGATCCATAGGCATGATTTTGTCTGAAAAAGGAAAGTTCATGTTGGAAAAAGCTTCAGAAGTGAGTAAGGATTTGTTGCTGACAAAGGATGTTTGTAATGCTCTCCGATTGCTGGCAGATATGCGCGATAGTTTTTATGGTTCTAATTCAATGGAAGATGATATTGAAGCACTAGGGAATTGTTGCATAAGAAGAGAGAGGAAGTTGTACTATTCTCTGATATTGCGTATCAGTGAGAGGGGAATCCTGGAGAGGCTCAGAACTTACGCTGCTTCTGGTGCTCAGTCTTTTAGAACTGCTAAGCGATCCTCAGTGAGAAAGAAGTTGAAGAAGACGTGAAACTTTTAACTCTCTTTATACCTCCTTCATAGCGTTACTTATAGCTGCTTATATCTGTGGTTGCTCCAATGTCTGTGCCAAATCACAGAACAGAGGGCACACCACCATCATTTTGCCCCAAGGTTTCTACTTGATGACAATGTAATCCATTATGTAACTTTTTGTAATGAGTAGGGAATCTCACAATTGGTGAAGTAGATGGCTTGACTTTTTATTCAAACCCAATGGTGAAACTTTCATGTAAGACTTTTTTGGGATTTTTGATTTTATTGGTCTGTTTATTTTGCTTTAGAGTTAAGAGGAAAATGTTTCCATTGAAAATATCTCAAGTGGCACTGACAATATAGACATGGCCAAAATGTGTACAAGACTACCATCTCAAGCTTGGAGTGAGGAAGACAGTGTTAGTACTTGGTAGTCCAGTTTGGGAAGAAGCTAGAACACCTCTGCTTGCTGCTAAAATGGAGTTGGTTTCTATGATAGTTTTTTGAGACCTTCCTCTTACACCATGTGTCAACCATTATTGCCAGTGTCTTGAGGCCACTCTCAGTATAGCACCAAAGTAAACTGAGGCACACAAGGAGTTAGTAGGGCGTCAGCCCATCTCTCTCCCAAGCAACAACAAAGCCGGTTTAGAGGAAATGGGATGGACTCAGGGAGTACAAACATCTGTCCGCAAAACTAAATTGTGAGCTTCAAAATTATAAAATCCAGGAACATGAACAAAGTCCATACCAAAATTTTGCTCAAAGCTATTTAATGTCCTGAAAATATAATCTGAAATTCTGCCAAAGCTCTTCTCCCTGCCCACACTTTACAACTTCCACAACTTCTAACAAATTATCTTCGAAAAAATCAAAGTTGATTATATTATTTTGAATTCGTGTTGTACTTGTTTCTCTGTTAGTTTTGACGAACATAATATTTTGAAAAAAAAAAAAAAAAAAAACAGTTACTTTGATGCCATATTGAGGTGTGAGTCAGAACTCGTTAGGGGGCGGGTACCTGACCTAAATGAGACTGGTTTTACCTGCCCCGTTAAGGGATGGAAAATTGGGGCGAAATTTTCCCCATGCCCGAAATTGGTTGGTTGGATATGGGTATTACCCGACTCCGACCTGTACAAGTTTTTTGTTTGTTGTTCTGTTTTGTTTTTGTTTTTGTTGTTGTTGGTGTTTTTTTATTTAATATATATATATTTTTTATTTTAGAATCTTTAAAATTATTATTTAAATGAAAAAGACAACTCTTTTTTTTTTTTTTCCTCTAGAAAAATCTTAAAAAAAAAAGTGAGTGGAGCCAATGCGTTTAGTTAACTAGAAAAGAAAATTCTTAAATGTGCATATTATAATTTATAACATGAATTTTGATTTCATTTGTATCCATTTATGATGATTGTGTTTTATCATTAGATTAAGACACCAATTGATTTTTTGGTGTAAGCAGAGATTGAATGTTAGATATCTTATTCGATCATAAAAGACTTTATTAGTTGAGTTAATTAGAATCCATTACTAGTTGTTCCTTCTTTATAAAGTCAAATCCCTTATATCATCACTTCCCATAAAATGCCACACTCACGTAATTTGCTCACACAATTTTCTTGTGGGGTGGGCAACGGCTCTAAGAGTGAGCTTCACACACATATATATTTAGATTAGATTAGAGTGGTGGCGATGCCATGTTGAGGGCAGGGTGTTCCCATGAACACCTTGACTCGAAAATAATTTTTTTTTTTTTATATATCATAATTTTAAATTTTTTTATTTGTTTACCCTTAAAAAAAAATAGGAATACCCTCAAGCAAAATCAAGAACACCCTAAAATAAATAAAAAATAAAAAAATTATCTATTCTACTTTCAAGCAAAAATAAAAGCCCAATTTTTTTTTTAACTAAAATCTGAAAAAAAAAAAAAAAAAATGTAACAGAGTAAGCCCACTGCCTAAAGCCCAACATCAATCCTAAAGAACAAATAGGAAAGCAAACCCAATCTAAAGAAAAAAAAAAAAAATATGGTAGCAAACCCATGGGCCACGGATTCTTTAAAAAAAAAAAAAAAAAAACCAAAACCCAACCTAAAGACAGATGGTAGCAAAACTAACCCACGGATGGTAGCAAAAATTGAAATCAGAAACAGAGAAACATAGCTCATTGCCTCCGCCTCAAACTCGAGCAACAAAGCTCATCGCCATCGATCATCGCCAGTCGAATCGAAGATCGGTCATCACCTTGGCCTCGCCAGTCGGATCGGAGATCAGAATAGCACATATCAGATTGGAGATTCCTTCCTCGCCAGTCGCCTCGACGTGCTGCCTAGCCCGACGGTGCCACCCCTCAGCCTCAACCTCCCTGCTCCCTTAACCTTAAGGTATTTCATCTTTACTTTACATTTTTCTTCTCTCTGACTCTCTCTTTTTCTCTAATGGGTTTACTCTCTACTCTCTTATTTCTCTCTGTCTCTTTCTCTCTTTTATCTGAAGACTGAAAGTATGAAAGTGAAATGAGAGTCTCTCTCTTTTTAAGACTAAAGACTTAATATGATTGGTTGATTCTTTTCTTTTTTTTTGGGTGAAATTGCTTAGCTTTATTTTATTTTATTTTTTTGATATGGGCTTGCTTAGCTTTATTGAACTGTAATTGCTTAGCTTTATTGTAACTTTATTAATATTTGTGATTGGTTGATTCTCTTTTTTGTCTTTTAGTGTATTGTCTATTGTGATTGGTTATTGTGAATTTCTGATTGGCTCTTGTGATAGGGGCTTGTCTGTTGAATGAGGGGAGGGGTGAATGGGGCATGGGACCGGGTGGGAAGTAAAGGCATGAGAGGCAGGCAGTGGATAATGCACATGGGATGTGTGCTAATAGTTAGTAAAGAAAAATAATGAAGCAACTAATAAACAATAATTAATAATTTAATTAACTAACACATTATAAAAGATAAAAAAATTAAATTATGTTAGGCTAAACAACAATTAATAATTTTATAATTAATGAAACAACAATATAACAAATTATAGTTTATAAAAGACAAACAAATTAATGAAACAACTAAACAACAATAATTAATAATTTTATTAATATTTCAAATGAACTTATAGTTTATTGTATAGGTAACTTTGTTCATTTCTTTTCTTTTCATTTTTTTTTTTCCTTTTGAGGTTTTTCCTTGTACAGAATGCAAATTTGTTTTGGTTTTAAGATTTTTTTTTTAATTTTTTTTAAGCACAAACTTCATGCCGGCCAAATCTTGAATTTCGGCCGGTATTTCCCGAAACACCCAAAATAGACTGAAATGACCCGAAATTTTTTCAAAGTAGAATAGGAACACCTTAGACAAAATTCTTGGAGTCGCCATTGGACTAGAGTAAGATTTCTATCTCAAAAAAAAAAAAAAAAAAATCCTTAAGAACTTATGAAGAAATATGTTAAACAAGCACATTTTACATCAATCTTCCTATTAATCACTAATTGATTCTCTTTGTGCATATCATTAGTATCATTTTAAAATCATTTTTAATGTTGTTAAACTTTAGAAATAAAATGTCATTTTTATTGCTTTGACTAATCAAAACTATAGTAAGAAAAATGACAATCTATTTCTAAAATTTAACAACATTAAAAATGATTTTGAAACGATACTAATGGTACGCACAAAGAAAATCAATTAGTGATTAATAAGAAGATTAGTAACAACTTTAGAAATAACATTTTTTTTAAGCCTAAAGGTTAATAAATTCTCTTTAATTTTCTTTGATTTCATTTAAAAAAAAAAAAAAATCAAATCAGGTCGAATGTAGAGAACCCGTTACTTGATGGGGCAATGAGGGAATACTTACAGTTGAAGTAGGTTGAATATCAAAAATAGGGTTCGATTAAACTCACACGGTACCTGGCCTGTGGCCTTCCTTAATGTGATGCTATAGGTATAATGCCATATCGAGGGGAAATTTTCATATGCGTTGGTGTTATGCGCATAATTCTGGTTTATATTTTTGCTTAATGTATTTCTATGCCTTTTCCCAACCAAAAAAAAAAAAAAAAAAAAGTAAAATGTAAAAAGTAAAATGTTGCAACAGTGCTATTTATTTATTATAGAGGCTAAAACATAAAAAACAAAATTAGCAAATGCAAGTCACAAATTATAAATACACTAAAACTAAAGGATTAATTTGAAACCAGCCTCTGAGCACGCGCGTGAGGGTTCTTGTTTTGTTTTCCTTGTATGACAGATGTGTTTTTTTAACAAAGAAATGTGTGTTTTTTTTTTACAAAGAAACGTGTGTTTGTTTTAATTTTTATTTTTTAAAAAAATGGATAAAGCAATTTGAAAACTATCAGGAGAGTGATCTTATTTTGTAGGCAACGTTTTAATGGGAGTTAAAGATGTATCTACTTAAAAAAAAAAAAAAAAAAAAAAAAAAAAAAAAAAAAGAAGGTGTATATATTTATTTAGTTTAGTTTTTTTTTTTGGATAAAAATTAATACTAATGTTTTTGGATAAACGTAGGGCTTTTTTTTTTAATTTTTTAATTTTTTTTTAAGGAAAAAAACAACAGAAATGTAGGTAGTTTAACTAATTTTTCTATTAAAAAAAAAACAATAAACGTATAGTTGCTTTGAAAAAGTGGGTTAATAGAAGAGTGTTCCTATTTTGTAGGAAATGTTTTAGTGTAAGTTAGATATGTGTTTTTACCGGACTATCTTTTAATTTTGTCTCTACTTAAATTTAGGAGTGTAGGAGTATTTTAGAAAAAAAAAAAAAAAAAATCTGGTCCAAACAAAGGAAGCCCGTAGTATAGATTAGCCTTTGAGCATGCGCTCATGTGCATACTCAGAGCTCTTTTATTTTTTGGGAAATGATTAATTTAGAGTATTTATTATAATTTGAGATTGCTACATTTTCCAATCACAAAAAAAAAAAAAAAAAAAACCTAGGGGTGTGATGAGTATTATGTGTGGTGAAATAATTCTTCATCACACCCCTAGGTTTTTTTGTGATTGGAAAATATAGTAATCCTAAAGTATAATAAATGCTCTAAATTAACCCTTATAAAAAAAATAGAAGAGCCTCTGAGCACATGCGTGAGTGCATGCTCAGAGGCTAGTATTCTGTAATTATTATCATTTTTTGCCAATTTTGTTTATGTAGTAATCAACGTGTTATTAATTGGAAGATAATGCTATAATTTAGTATTAACCTATAGGGGGAGGAAAAAATGATCCATTGAATAAATCTTATAAATAATGCATATAATGAAAATGCATAATGAAATCGTAACAATAAAACTACTTACAAAATACATGTGGTGACCTTGACAAAAGCTATTATGAAAAGTTGATGGATCAATGTAGAAAAGTGAAATATTTACATTAGGTAAAACTGTAAAATAATTCACTACATCTGAAACATGGAATATGTGAACTTATTAATATTATGCCGGCTACGGTGGAGAAGTTGGTGGAGCAATGTTATTTGTTCCACATTCTAATTGCTTTTCAACAGCATTTGCCATGAACCTGTGATACAAAATGTGTGTGTCTGTGTTGCAAAACAATATTGCACCCTTATTTTTGAGTTGCAATGGTCTGACACTAAAAATATGTAAACACAATATTTTAGCCATAATATAATTTTTTTTTAAAAAAATAGCTGAATTGGTTGAAATTTCCCTCCCCTAACTATTGAAGGATTTTTTATTATTTTTTATTATTTTATTATTAACTATATAAAAAGTGGCTATGCCGCTACAGTGCTTCGGCACTGTGCACTTAGTGTGTTTGCACTGTAGCAGCAACAGTGCTTTGGTTTTGTGAGTCCTTTTTTTTTTTTTTTTTTTTTTTTACGGGGTTTGTTTTGTGCTTTTTGTTTTTTTGTCTTTTCCTTCTTCTTTATATACAGTGCTTTTGGTTTAGTTAACTGGTACTGTAGCTACCGTTCCTAATTTAAAAAAAAAAAATATTTATGTAAGCTGGTATATATATTGTTACACTAACGCAACAAATTTCACAATTATTAACTGGAACTGTAGCTACAGTGCCAAAAGTTTTTTTTTTTTTTTCCTAATAATCGGTTTGTGTTTTTTTTAAAAAAAAAAAAATTTATGTAAGTTGGTATATATATTGTTATACTAACATAACAAAGCGCATGCACTGTAGCACTGTGCTTTTGGTTTAGTTACCGGCACTGTAGCTACAGTGCCTAAAGCTTTTTTTTTTTTTTTTTTTTTTAAATTTTTTTAAGTATTTATATTTATGTAAGCTGGTATATATATTGTTATACTAACGTAACAAATTTCATAATATTTTCACAATTATTGACTGGCACTATAGCTACCGTGCCTAAAGTTTTTTTTTTTTTTTTTTTTTTTTTAAATATTTATGTAAACTGGTATATATATTGTTATACTAACACAACAAATTTCACAATTATTGACATGTCAATTTCTTACAAGTCGAAATAAAATAATAAAATATGAGACAATGACTAACAACAATTAAAAATAAATATTTTGAAAAAATGTTACAACACTTATTGTGTAGTGCTTTTTCTTTATCGCAAATACATGTATGCACGATAGCTACAGTGCTTTTGGTTTAGTTAACTGGCACTGTAGCTACTATATATAAAAGCGCGAATGCACTAAATTAATGTAGCTACACTGATTTGGTTTTGTGAGCAAATTTTTTTTTTTCCAAGTTTTGAACCGTAAATACAGTGCCACTTCTACAATAGCTACAATTTTTTTTTTTTTAGTAATCGGTTTGTGTTTTTTTTTTTTTTTTTTTTTTCTTTTAAATATTTATGTAAGCTGGTATTTATATTGTTATACTGACAACAAAAAATTTACAATATTTTCATGATTATTGACATGTGCGAATGCGCTAAAGCACTGTAGCTATAGGGCTTTAGTTTCGTGAGCCACTTTTTTTTTCCCAAGTTTTGAACAGTAACTACAGTGCCAAGTGGCACTATAAATACAGTAGTTACAATTTTTTTTCCTTTTAAATATTTATGTAAGCTGGTATATATATTGTTATACTGACATAACAAATTTCACAATATTTTCACAATTATTGACGTGTCAATTTTTTACAAGTCGAAATAAAATAATAAAATATGAGACTGTGACCAATCACAACTAAAAATAAATATTTTGAGAAAATGTTACAACAATTATTGTGCAATGCTTTTGGTTTATTCAACTGGCACGGTAGCTACAGTGCCTAGTGTTTTTTTTTTTTTTTTTTTTTTTTTTTTCCAGTAATCGGTTTGTGTTTTTTTTTTTCTTTTAAATATTTATGTAAGTTGATATATATATTATTATACTGATACAACAAATTTCACAATATTTTCACAATTATTGACGTGTCAATTTTTTATAAGTCGAAATAAAATAATAAAATATGAGACTGTGACTAACCACAACTGAAAATAAATGTTTTGAGAAAATGTTACAACACTTATTGTGTACCGCTTTTGGTTTATTCAACTGGCATGGTAGCTGTAATGCCTAAAGTGTTTTTTATTTTATTTTATTTTATTTTATTTTATTTTATTTTATTTTATGTAAGCTGATATATATATTGTTATACTAACACAAAAAATTTCACAATATTTTTACAATTATTGATGAGTCAATTTCTTAAAAGTCAAAATAAAATAATAAAATATGAGACTGTGACCAACCACAACTAAAAATAAATGTTTTGAGAAAATGTTACAACATTTATTGTGTAATGTTTTTGGTTTATTCAACTGGCACGATAGCTACAGTGCCTAAAGTTTTTTTTTTTTTTTTTTTTTTCCTTCTTTTAAATATTTATGTAAACTGGCATATCTATTAACTATATGAAAAGAGCCAAAGACTCATGAATAGTGTTTTTTTGGTTTATTCAATTAGTGAGGTGCACTTTTTTCCCCCCTTCAAGTATGCTAGTTGTTTTTTTTTTTTTTTTTTTTTTTTTTTTTTTTTTTTTAAGATCTTTATATGTTTGCTTTGGACTTACAATGCAAGTTTACATTGTAAATACACAAAAGTGGTTAATATTATACACATTTGTACAAAAAATTGTAAATATTGTACAAATTTTGTAAATGTGTACAAAATTTGCCAATTTTTTTGTGTCTACAATATAAATTTACAATGTAATTAAGTACAATGTATACATTTTGTTGTTATTACAATATATTCACAACTATTGAGGTGTAAATTATAGGTCAAAATAAAATAATAAAATATTGGACTGGGATCTGTCATGGTCTTATACGAATGAGATTAACTTTTTATGACATAATTATCAAAATTCTTAAAATTAATATATCTTTTGATTAATGTAAATCTCTATGTATTTAAAAAATCAAATGATTTATATATTTATTTTGTGATAAAAATAAAATCTAAAATTGATCCTAATCACTACTTTTTTTTCCCATGGCTAACACGTGTTGCTTTGACTAGTTGTATTAAAAAGGCTTCATGTTATTAATTGGTTGAAAATCTATAAAACGTGGTTTTTATTTTTTCCTCTTTTCTTTAAATATATAAGTATAAAATCATGGGAAAAATTACTTCTAAGTAATATCTAAATAATAGGCAAAATTTTAGGAATAAAAATACTTAAATTTTTTTTTTTAAAATTTAAATGTAAAACAGTGCTGGCATATTATTAAAATACCTAAAACATCGGGTTTTTTTTTTTTTTTTTTTTTTTTTTTTTTTTAAGTTGTAAAAAAATAGGAAACCAACGTTGAAGGACTCACCACCCTCAAAAAAAAAAAAAAAAGTTGATGCAAATTTATTAACTGAGTACACGTAACACTTGATGCAAATTCAAAAGGCATGGTTTGTTTGGAGTCTTTTTGTCTTTGGGTAAGTTATTTTGGATCAAATTAAATTTTACCAATTTTTAAAATTTTAAATGAAGTAACATTTTAAACTATCAAATATAAGATATATTTACGGGTGTAAGTTTTTACCCCTAAAAATTAGTCTATTATTTATTTAGAACAGTGTTATTAATTCCGTTCCGTTCCGGCCGGAATGGCCAGAAAATACCATTCTAGCAAGTAAACTGGAATGGTATACCCCCTTGTTCCACCTCGGAACAAATTCCGAGTCATTCCGGGGTGTTTCGGCCATTTTGGGTGATTTCGGGAAATACTGGCCAAAATTATGGATTCGGCCGGAATGAGTTTCATGCGAAAAAAAAAATTGACAGAATACAGGGAAAAATCTTATGAGCCACAGTGAGGGGGAAAAATAAAAGGAAGGATGAGGAGGTGAGAAGAAAAAACTCAAGAGAAAAAAACAAAAGGAAAAAAGAAGATAAGAAAGAAAAAAAAATCAAGAAAAGCTCCCGGTAATGAGATTTATTATTTATGTATGGCTATATGCTTCCTCTTAGAATTTAGAACCCATGTCTTTGCAAAGACTCCACTAGAACCTAGCTGAGAAGATCTTTGAGAAGTGAACTTGAGATGGCGTTTCAGACTTTTAGCAAAGTAAGGGGTAGTGTTTTATTTGTTTTGTTGAGTTGACCACACAATCCAAGTAATAAGTAAAAAAAAGATGAAATAGTATAAAATGTTGAAAGTTCAAATATGTGTATAAACACCCTTGAGCGTTTAGACCCCCAAATTACAACTTAACCAATTCAAGCATTATGTCAAACAACAAGTGTGCGGAAACTTAACATAAGCTATAATATGGAATTGGTAAAACTATCTAAGCCAAATTAAAATCACAATCCACTGCAGATAATGAAAAGGCAAAGATAGAGAGGAAGGAAGATGCAAATACAAAGACAACACGCGATGTGTTATCGAAGAGGAAACCGAAGCCTTTGGCGTAAAACCTCTCCGCCGCCCTCCAAGCGGTAAACAGTCCACTAGAAAATATAGTTGGGATACATGGACAGCAATAGACCCTCCAAGCCTAATCTACCCAGTGCACCTAAGCCCTCCAAGCTTCTTGCTCCAACGAGGTTGCGCCGAACCTTTTTCTTTTCTAGCTTCCCGGATTCCGCTACTAGACCGTAGCATCAACCAATGAAGATTGGTTCCTTCCTAACTGCTTCCCAGAAATCCAAACAGCTCTCTCACAGTAATGATAATGGTGAGAACCAGGTTTGGTAAGATGCCTCTCAAGGATTTGACAATGGAGAGGAAGAGAGTTGAGGAATTTGAAGAGACTCTAATGTAAATATTGTTGGTGAATCAATCTTGTTTTTCTTTAGGGTTTCTCTCTCAAAATTCTCTCTGGAAGCTCTCTTACAATCGTGAGTAAAAGGGGTATTTATACTGGAGTGGGAGAGGAATGTGAAACGTCAGGTTTTACAAAACAGGGGTGGCTCGTGGCTTGACCTCGCGGCTTGACTAAGTCGCGAGATCCAGTCGCGAGATAACCGTATGACCAGTTGTTCTGTTTTGTCCTGTAGTGCTCCAGCTAGCATGACTGTTCACCTTCTGGCATGCTTGGCACATGTGCTGCGTTTGGCGGCTTGCAGCCGCGAGTCACCCGCGAGGGCAAGCCGCGAGTCTCTGTTTTCTTGCACACTCTTGAGCAAACTTCGCTCTATCTCACTCACTACCCTTACATCAAACCCACCTAAATACAGGGTTACTAAATGCTGAATTACAAGCAAATTTGGCACAGAATAAAGCCAATTAGATGGTTGAATAAATTCAACCTTACAAAAGTAGAAATAGGAAGTCATTGAAAAGACAATCACGTGGGGTTGGTAATTTCTTGGAAGCTTCATATTTTACAATGCCCAACATCCATGTTTATTTACAAAAAAAAAAACCCAATTATTCTGATTTAATATTTTTTTTTTAAAAAAACCATCTAACTAGTTGGATAAGTTGACGAAGATTTCTTTTCAAACCTCTCTATTGAGTTCATTAGTTAATGCCAAAATAATTGTAATTATATATATATATATATATACACACTAGCGGGTAATTCCAAAACGGTATAAAACGGTACGACGAAATAGGCCGGTACCGAAATATTCCATTCCAATAGACAAACCGAAATGGTAACTGAAACGGTATTCATAACATTGATTTAGAAGCAATTTTCAGCACAATTTTAAAATTTTGTCTTTAAAGATAGGTTCTCTAGTATCATTCTTGCTTTAGTATCTAAATAATTGGCAAAATTTTAAGAATAAAAATACTTAAAAAAAATTAAACGTAAAACAGTGCTGGCATATTATTAAAATACCTAAAACATAGGGATTTTTTTTTTTTTTTTTGCTTGAAGTTGCAAAAAAATAGGAAACCAACGTTGAAGGATTTTTTTTATCTTTTTTTTTTGCTTGAAGTTGCAAAAAAATAGGAAACCAACATTAAAGGACTCACCACCCTCAAAAAAAAAAAAAAAAAAAAACTGTTGATGCAAATTCAAAAGGCATGGTTTGTTTGGAGTCTTTTTGTCTTTTGGTAAGTTATTTTGGATCAGATTAAATTTTACCAAATTTTAAAATTTAAAATTAAGTAACATTTTAAACTATCAAATATAAGATATATTTAAGGGTGTAGGTTTTTACCCCTAAAAGTTAGTCTATTATTTAGAACCAGTTTTCACCACAATTTTAAAATTTTATTTTTAAAGATAAGTTCTCCAGTATCATTCTTGCTTTAGCAAATTTGCGTATATAACAATTGCTTACAAAATCATCAAATGTGCAATGAAAGGCACAAAAAAGGATGTGAGATTGCTTTTTTTTTCTAGCACTCAGGCCCAAGGATCCTGGGCCAAATAGTTGTAGTTCGGTGGACTGGGCTTTGATTCACCGTAGCTAAAGGGCTATTTAAGAATCAAGTGGTACACAGGGCATACTTCCTACAATACACATAAACTAACAAACAAGGATATTTGTATTGAACAACAATCAAAACATCAAAGTAATGCAAAAGCAAACAGTAAATACACAAAGTAATGGTTAGGGATCCTCAAATCAAGATAGAATGCTTCATTGAATTTTCTTTATTATGATTATAGTGTGCTCGTTAAGACATGATACAAGGTTCAAGTAAGCTCAAAAATTACAGTCTTAGATGGCTATTCAAGCCTCTAAGACTTGCAAAGTTTGATTTTTTTTGAATCCGAGTATGTGCTATAGTGGCTTTTTCTGGGATACTGGGAAGTAATTTACTAATTTCTCTGAGTTTTCTTCTCGACAGAACTTTCTCAATGATTCTGTTGTAATTTTTTTTTTCCTTCTTCGCAATCCTTCCCCCCTTTTTATAGTGTTATTTTGGAGTTCCAGAGAACTATTGATTCCCCTGTTTTGATCCCTGTGTACCAGAGCCTGTGTTGTGCCCATCGCCCAGAAGGTTTAGTTTTCCCTGTTCTTCATTCTTTCCTTCCTTTTCGTGTTGTTTCTTTGAAAGTCCGTGGCTGACTACCTATTTCGAAGTGCGCTAAGGTCACGTTCTTCACGGTTCAGCTTTTGGCCGTCCTTCTTCTTTATCTTTTTTCTTAAATGGGCAGAATCCCACTCTGTTGGTTTGAAAGTCCTTTCCTGCTACTCCCTTTTTTTATACCCCTTCGTTCTGGTTCCCCGAGGTACCGCCCACTTGCGCTATGAGAAGTCACTCCAGGTTTTCTTATTTTCTTGCTAGATCATTTGGTACTTGAGAAGGACGTGCCCATCCTCTGTTTCTTGTATTCTTTTGGCTTTTTCCTTTTAGCTGTCTTAATCCTTTCTTGACTATATTACATGCCTCAGGGATCCCAAGCCTTTTGGCAATCTCTGAGGATCCCGACTCAGCTTTCTTTTCACACTAGTAATTCTTCAATCTTCTGATCTGGGCTTCTTTTCTTTTTTTTTTTCTTTCTTCTTTTCTCATAAACTTCCGGGCTTGTCTTTTGTTTTCTTTATGTTTTTTGGGCTTCAAGCCTTTTGGGCTTACCATTTCTTCTCTTTTTCCATGGCCCCTTGTGCTTATTTCTTTGGGCTTGGGTGTTGTGATTTTTTGGACCTCAACATTTAGGCCCCTGAGTTCGTGGGTTGCCTGAAGCCCACGCGTGAGTAATTCAGGATTTCTTAGATTCTATAGGATTTTCTTTTAATTATCCCTGGGTTCCCTTCTTCCTTCTTTAGGATCCGGGCCTTTCCTGCTGCTTTTTGGTTATCCTAGTCTTTTCTGCGTGTCGTGTTTCTTTATTTTGCAATTTCTCCTTTGCACGGGATGTGGCAGTTGAGTATTTGGAGTAAAACTTCCTTTACCCACCTTTTTTGTTTCCCGTAACTTCCATTAATAACTGCTAATTAATCTCTTCTTCAAAATTAAATATTTTGGCAACTGCGCATCTTTCTATATACTGTCTTCTCAAACTGCCCTTTGTGCCTTTATTGCGGGCGTTTCACATTATCTCTTTGCTTTTCCGAGTCTTTCATTCTTAGGTCTCTTTTCTTTCTTTTCAACCAGTCTGCTATTCCCGTTTCCCTTTTCCATTCTTCCAATCCTCCCTTCTTCTCATCATTCCCATTACTTTAATGGCTTCTTCTTCTTCTCGAAAAAGAAAAGAGCGTACTCCCAGCCCCTTTTGAGGGTGAAGGCTCTTTTGGTTTTGCTCAGAGTGAATCTCATGAGGTCACTGAGCACCTGACTTTTCCTCTACAGGACCCCTGGTACTCTCCTAGTTTATCTTTCCGTTAGGTGTCTCATGGTGAGGCCTCTCCGTCCCTCATGCTTGAGTGTTTTCTGGTTAGGCGGGTTTCGTTGGTTCCGCTCAGGTTCCAGACCTTAGAGAAAATTTTGATCTTTAGATCAGGCAGGGACTTCGAGAGCCGGTGCCTATCTTCTTTGATTTCGTTCTGGGGAATCCAAGGTTGGCCCATCTAGGTGGATAAGGAACTATCTGATGAGAAGTTTGTGGGTCGCCTGAAGCGTGCCGGGATTCTGAAAGCGGTGGCAATTTCCAGGAATCTTGAGGGTTTCAGAGACGCTAAAGGTCTCAGGCATCTGGTATGCCGTTGGTGCCCTTCTCTTCATACCTTTTTCTTTTCTATTGGTGAGTTGACAATTACCCTGGAGGATGTGGTCAACAACTTCATTCTCCCGGTATATAGGGATGAGAATCCTTTTGACATTAGTCTTTCTGAAGAGGATCTCGCGGTAGAAAATAAGTTGTTTAGCCATTTTGGTGGTCGCACTGCTTCTCCTGGTAGTAAGCCGGCCAAGATGGGGAGATGGGTCATGACCCTTTCTCATGAGAAAGATAAGGAAGTCAGGCGAGCTGGTTTCCTGGCATTTTGGCTTAGTAAATTTCAGTTCAGTGAGTTCCCGGGGTACGGGAGTAAGTCTACTTTCTTTCCGTTAGCAATTAATTTGGCTTGAGGGGGCCATGTCTATTCCCAATTAGATCAGCTCCACGGAGATGAAGCCGAAGGCGATTCTTGTTATGTGATCACTTCATCTCTTCACTGTGCCATTCTCCAGATATTTATGTGGGATCATTCTTCAGCCACTTTGGCTAAGTGCAGGAATTTGAAGTTTGTGAAGGACAAATTCCAAGGATCCCCTGATATAGTTAAGGGTCTTTGTGGTAATTTGACCGATACTTTTCCCATCATCTTTCGTTGGATTAGTCTGAAAGGTGGTGGTCTCAACCTGGTTGAGTTGTTTGATCAAGCAGGAAATTTACACTGGAGATCTCCCTGGGAGTTTGGTCCTGGTTTTGCTTGCGACTCTGTGTTGTCTTCTTTTCTAACTTCTACCGGAAATACTTTTGATTTGCGCCGTGGTGATGAGGGTAGTTTAGCCTACTTGGCTTGCATTAGTCCCTCTTGGCTTCCGGTGCCTTCTTTGAGCGGCCCAAGGTATACTCATTACTCAGCACACCGGGTACTTCGGTAGTTCGGTTTCAACCAGGATATTCCCCCAGTTTTTAAGGATATAGTACCGTCTCTCCCTTCTTTGGATCATTTTTTGAGGCTGTAGGCCTTCTCCTATTGGTCGCGGAGGAGCCCTCAGTTTGCAGTGCCTAATTCCTAGAGAGAAGTTCTTGCCTCCAATGGCTATATTGGCTACTGGAGGAGAATACAAAAATCTTTTGTTGATTACGTTGGCTCTGGCACAATTAGGGAAACCCCTAATCTTAGTATTTCCTCTGCTCCAACATCCAATAAACGCTTATCCTTGCCCACTGCTGGGATTGTATCTACTACTATAAGTAGTAAGACGGGGTTTGCGGAATGGCATGCCTTCAGGGGAGGCTGGGTAACATATGCACAAGATTTTCTAGCAACTTGGTCGGGCTGTGGTCTTATTATTGGTACTTCCTCCGAGGTACCCATTAAGAAGGGTGCAATAGAGACAATAGGCGCTGCCACTCCCGCGGGTAAAGGCAAGGAGATTAGGCCGAAAAAATTGAAAGCAGTTGATGTTGAAGAAAGTACAGAGGGCATAAAGGTTGGTCTTGAGGCAAAAAAGAGAAAGACTGGGAAATCCCAGAAACAGTTGGTGACTTCGGAGGAAAAGGAAGTCGGGCAACCTTTGGCTATAAGGACCCGGAAGAAGACTAAGGTAGAGTCTTCTTTTTCCTAGGTTCCTGTGACTTCTTCAGTCCATGGTCCTTTGGGATCCTCTGATTTTGTATCTCAGCCCCCCTTAGGACCCTCTGGGCGTACTCGTAGTAAACAAAAGACCCTCAAAGAATCTGTAGAGAGAGAGAGAAGGGCCAGACCTCTTTCCTTCTTCTCTCTTTTATATTTGTTACTATTGTTGTAGTCACTTCCTCCTTTTAGCTAATGAGTGGTTGTTTCCTTTGCAGTCCAAACACAAGTTGGACTTCAAGAAAGGTAGAAGTCAGTCGTCCAGTGATAATGTGGTATGGCCTTTCCCTATTCACACCTCTCCGTTTGCTCTTATTCATTTCTTTGGTATTGTGTGTTTAAGACACCTTGTTGTCTTCACTTATTATTGTTTGTCTTCCCCTTCTTTTTTTTTTTTTTTTTAGGTGGAGGTGTCTCCTCCCATGGCTGGTAGGGTTTTGGAGGAAGAGACGGTTACGACCCTTTCTGTTGTGTTTCCCGGTATGGAGGAGGAGCCCCCAAGTGGTGGCATGGCTGAGGAGACTGGGATGCCAATGCAGGGTGTCCAAGCTACTCAAGATCCTGAAGCTTCCCAACTCCCTGCATCCCAAAGTCCTCAGCTTGAGCGGATTCCCAGTCCCATCAGAACCGCGTTTCCTTAGACAGTGTTAAGTAAAGAAACTTTGGGAGGCACGCCTCTATCTAAACAAACAGGTGAGCCGTATTTCCCTTTATAATAGTGGACCTTTTGAGTTTCTTCTTTCCTTTTTCCTTTTAGGTCAAGCTCGTGTGAGGTTTGTTCCCAGCGTTGCCTCTTCTTTGGAATTAAAGGATTCTGATGGTGAGTGTAGATCATTCTTACTGTGTTTCCTTTTCTTTCTTTCTTTTTCTACACCTTTTCCCCGCCTTCTTCTTCTATGGTGAAGCCCCCTGCATCTCTACCTTCTTTTAGCCATTTTGCCACAGTTTCCTCACCCTTTCTTCAACTTGTTTTGTGTCATTTCCCAGAATCTTCCAAGAAACCAGAGGGGCAGGAGGATGAGGTTTCGCCTCAGGAGGCTGATACTAGTTTGCTTTTTTTCCTTCTCTCTTTCTTTTTTTTGCTACTCCCCCCCTTTTTTTTCTTGAACTAAGCTTGTTTTTTTTCCTCTTTTGTGAGTGTTGATACAGGTGTTAGGGATTCTGAGTCTATTGTACCTGAGGGAGTTGTGAGATCCATTCAGATCGCTGATCTTCAAACAAACCAAAAGGCTGAAGGTTCCCCAGTACCTGCAGGTGGAGATATAGTGATGGGAGACATTCCAAGAGTGGCTGCTTTAGATCTTAATTCAAGGCTTTCCACCTTCTTAGCTTGTTTTGATCTTATGGAGTTTAACAGCCTTCCTGCTAGCCACTTCTATTCCTTTGGGTCTTCTTATGGCAGCTTCCTGCGTTTCTCCATGCTTGTGGAGGGTCTACCGTTGCTAGAAAGTTTGCTTAAGAGTCATAGAGACTTCACCAATGGTTTTAGGGGAGGTGTTTTTCTGGGTAATATTTTGATGGAATTGTTGTGTTATTTATCTGAAGAAAAGCTTTTGGAGTGAGGGGAGTGGTTCAGGACCTTCTAGAGGCCAAGTTTAATCTGTCCTTCTTGCTGGATCATTTGTGCCTACTGGTCCGCGTGCTGTTCCAGAGACAAGCTTCTAGGAGCATAGATGCTGAGATTGCTGCTGCTAAGGAGGCTCTGGCTCGTGCTCACAAGGTTTTGCAAGATTTGAAGGTCAAAAGGCAGGGAATCCTTTCTTCTTTGGCTGTGCTTGTTATTTCTCCAGATGGCTCCCTATTGGCCGGCCTCATTTTCTAGCTTTTCCCCTCTCCCTTTTTAGATGCGTATAAACAATTTGGGGTTGTATAAGTTTCTATTTTTTTTTGAACACTACTTTTTTTTTTCATAGATTTGTGTTTGTGTTTCGAGGCTACTTCTTTGCATTTTAAAACTGTTTCTCAGTGTTTGTGTTTCAAGATTGCTTCTAATTTCTCTTAATATCATGTGGATTTGCTTGTTTCCCTTTGATACATTGCTTTTCTTTCCCCTCTTTTCTCTTTTTCTTACTGAGTCTTGGGCCATGGTTCCTACAAACCTTACTGTAGGTCCTGGATTAGGTACCCGGTGGTTACTTTGTTATGCAAGTACTGAACTGGGTACACTGGGTATCCCTTTTTATTATTTTATTTTATATATATATATATATATATATATATATATAGATATGGTCCTAGTTCATGAACTTGACAGGTCCCCCTTTTGTCAAGTGATAGGCCAGGTATCCTGGGCGCTTACTTTTGCCTATGATCCTAGACCATGCACTTGAAACTATTTGTGGGGTATTTGGAATCATCTATGAGGTGGATCCTGGGTCATGTGTCAAAAGGTATTTATATATATATATATATATATATATTTTTTTTTTTTGTCTTGACCCAGATATCCTTCCTCAATTCTATCAAAATTTGGACTTTGCAATATTTGAGACTCAAAGGCTGAAGGAAAGAAAACTTCATTAAAATATGGTTATCATTTAAGGAACATAGGAAAAGTCATTAAAGATAGTACTGACCACAGAGTGTCATTCTATCATAAGTTCCTGAACAAAATCATTTAGGCAAAAATTCATAGCAAAAGTGAAGAAATGATAAAAGAAAAACACTTAGCGAGTTGTGAAGTTTGCAAAAGGATCCTGGCATGCTGAGACCCCTTCTTTCTTATGCATAGTATTGTTTCAGCCATTTCCCATTTATGAGTTCTGTTAGGACTGTCCCATCTTCTTTTGTAAGGTAGTAATATCCACTTTCATGAGCTGTCCTGATGATGTAGGATCCTTCCCATTTTGAGGCGAATTTGGAGGGCCCCGGCAGGTTCCTCCTTATGTGTTCTGCCATCCTTAGTACCAACTGCCCTTCAGTGAAAGTTCTTAGGCGTACTACTTATGCATATGCTTTAGTCATTCTTTGCTGGTACCTCTGGCTTCTCTTCTTGGCTAGTTCTCTTTCTTCTTCTACCCCTTCCAGATCTGCCGATCTCTTTTCATTGTTTGCATCCTTGGTTTCTTCTTGGATTTCTTCAAGGACCACTCTTGATGTAGGAACAACTAATTCCACAGGGCTGATAACTTCTGTTCCATAGACTAGGGAAAATGACGAAAATCCCGTGGCTGTTTTTACAGAGCTCCTGCATGCCCAAAGTACATCTGTCAAATGGTCACTCCATTTCCCTCCATACTCATGCTTCATCTTTTTCAGGATCTTCAGCATCACCTTATTGGTTGCCTCAGCTTGGCCGTTTCCTTGTGGGTAGTATGGGGTAGACCTTCCATGCTTGATGTAATATGCCTCAGTCAACCCCTTCATGTCTTTATTTATGAATGGGGTCCCATTGTCATTGATCAATCTCCTAGGGATCTCGAACCTTGTAATGATATGTTCTCGAACGAAGTTTGCTACGGCTGCTCCAGTGGCTTTTTTCTAAAGGGATGGCCTCTACCCATTTTGTAAAGTACTTTGTGGCTGCTAAGATCCATATGTAACCATTGGGTGGAGGGTTTATAGGCCCTATGTGAAAAGGCCATGGTGTTAACATATCCTGCAACACATTTGGGTGAGTATGGATCACATCTCCAAGGACTTGACAGGCGTGGTAGGTTTTGACTAGCTCTTCGGAATCCCTTTTCATCGTTGGCCAGTAATATCCCAACAGTAATAATTGCTTATAGAGCCTTCTTTTTCCCGGTGACTCCCACAATCACCAGAATAGACTTCCCTGACTACTTCTCTAGCTTCCCTTGGCCCCAGGCATCTTAGGGAATCCCCACTGTATCCTCTTTTGAATAGGATCCCGTTCTGCAAGAAGTACCTGTCTGCAAGTTTCTTGAGCTGGTGGGCTAGTGTCCTGTCAGTTGGTAGGATCCCTTAAACCAAGTATTCTATAAAGGAAATTCTCCAATCTTCTACAACAAACACAGCATAGCTTTCTTCCTTATCTATCACAAGTCGACACTCTTGACATTTTTCTTGTATAGTTGCTGCCTCTTTGTTCATATTCGGCCAGTAGTATCCCATGCGTTGCATTCTTCTATATAGACTGATCTTTTCTACGATCCCACAGGCTTGGGTATGTAGTTCTTCCAGCTTCAACTTTCCTTCTTTCTCATTGATACACCTGGATAGGATTCCCTCTGGTAGCCTTCTGTACAATTCCCCTTCTATCAGAGTGTAATCCTTCAGTTCTTTGATGTTCCCTCCGGGTCCTGCCTTTTTCATTTTTTCTTTGACTTCACTCCAGTCCTACTGCTTGGACTCTCTGGGGTACATCTCATGGAGGATCCTTATGATAGAATGTTCTTGCTTTCCTATCCTTACCAGCGTGTCCCTTCCTTTGAATGGTATCTGGGATCCTAGGGTGGCAAGCGCATCAGCAAACCTGTTTTTACTTCTTTGCGTGTACTTTATGCTAAAGGTTTGGAATTCCAGCTCCAGCCTTTGCGCCCAAGTCCTGTAGGCTGTTAAACTTTGTTCTCTTAGTGCAAAGTCACTTTTCACTTAGGAAACTACAAGATTGGAGTCTCCCAATACTTTCATATGCTTTACTCTTATACTAAGTGCTATAGTCAGCCCGGTCAAGTACGCTTTATATTTAGCTGCGTTATTAGAACATGAGAACCCAAGCTTGAAAGATAAGGGTATGGTGTCCCCATTCTCACAACTTAGTACGACTCCTACTCCATTTGAAGTTGTTGTAGCTGACTCATCGAATCTCATTGTCCATTTCTTTCCTGGGATCTCTGTCACTGCCACCTTGCCTGGGATTTCTTCACTCAGTGGGCTTTCTTCCTTTCATAGGAACTGAGCCAGCAGATCTACTATGGCTTGGCTTTTGACAGCCTTGGGGGTTCTGATGCCTATGTCATATTGAGAGAGCAGGACTAGTCATTGTGCTATTCTTCCCGTGAGAAGGGGCTAGTGCAGGAGTGCCTTTATGGGGTGGGACTTAGTCACCAAAAGGATCTGGTGAGCTGAGAAATACATTTTCAGCCTCTGGGACGTGTAGATGATTACTAGGCAGGTTTTCTCTATTTTGGGGTACTTGGTCTCGGCGTCTTTGAGTGTCCTGCTTACGTAATAAACATGTTGCTCGTTCCCATAGTCATCTTCCTGTGATAGCAAGGCTCCTATTGCCTGGGAGTTTGATGGTAAGTACAGTAATAGAGGTCGCCCATGCACTGGCGCTTGGAGGGTGGGCAAATGATTCATGATTTGCTGAATCCTCTAGAAGGCCTCCTGTTGTTCCGTTCCCCAGGTGAACTCAGTTCCCTTTTTCAACAGTTTGGATAAACCTGTCGTAACTGAAGCTAACCCAGGCATAAATCTCCTAATATAGGAGACCCTTCCCAGGAAGCTTTTGAGCTCCCTCACCATTGTTGGTCTTTTCATTGTGGCAATGGCTGTGGCTTTGGCTATATCTACACTTATGCCTTTATGATGTACCAGAAACCCAAGAAATTTTCCAGCAGACACCCCGAAGGCACATTTCATGGGGTTCATGCGCAGTTTGTACTTCCTGCATCTTTCAAAAACTTGCTCAAGTACCCGAAGGTGTCCTGTCCTAGTTTTTGATTTGACCACAATATCATCTACGTAATCCTCCATCTCCTTATGCATCACGTCGTGAAAGATAGTTGTCATGGTTCGCTGGTACGTGGCCCCCGTATTTTTTAGGCCAAAAGGCTTTACAGTGTAATAAAATTTTCCGATTGGAGTTCTGAATGTCGTTTTCTCTACATCTTTGGCAGCCATGTGAATTTGGTTATACCCACTGTACCCATCTATAAACAAGAACATAGAGCTTCCTGCAGCTGAATCTACAAGGAGGTCGATATTGGGCAAGGGGAACTCATCTTTTGGGCATGCCTTATTCAGGTTGCGAAAGTCCACACAGCAACGGATTTGACCATTTTTCTTTTTCACAGGTACTATGTTGGAAAGGCATTTGGGGTGTTGGATGGGTTTGATAAAACCAGCTGTTAGCAGCTTTTTGACTTCTTGAATTATCTGAGCTTCTACCTCGGTGTGAAAGACCTTAGTCGGCTGAACTACTGGTCTTACTCCTGGGTCCACGTTAAGAGAATGAACTACCAATCCCGGGTCTAAACTAGGCATTTCATCATAGGTCCATGCAAACACATCTCTGTACTTCTGGAGTAAGGCCACTAATTGTTCCCTTTCTTGTGCCATCAGCTGACTGTTAATAAAGACAGGCTTCTGGGATCCTAGCTCGGCTCCCAAATTTATTTCCTTTAATTCTTCCTCAGGCTGAATCTGGGCTTCCCTGATTGGTTCCTCTAGGATTTCTTCTTGGGCCATCATGCAACCTAGTGGTCTTGGACCTTTTTGCGTGATGCGTTCAGGTTCCGCGCACCTTCACAAGCGATAAATCAACCTTCCTCCGATTTCTCGCACCACCACACATTCTCGGGATCCTGAAGAGCTGAGCTCCCTCTTTTGCCTTTTTTTTTTTTTTTTTTTTTTTTTTTTTTTTTTTTTTTTTCCAGAAGGTTTCTCAGGTCATGGGTGCCTTTTTGTCCTTCTTCTTCATCTTCCAGGATAAGTGCTCCTGGAGTACCTGGCGTAGGGCTCTCATCATCTGGCTCTAGCTCATTGCAAAACATTGTTTCTGCAAAGTTCACTTCTCCCTGGCTGAAAGGGTTACAGTTGGCAGGGATCCTCACGGGCCTCCCGTTCAATCTCCCTTTAATGCACTGATGGTATGTAGACGGAATAAGACAGTGTTTATGGAGCCATGGGCGTCCCAACAGTACATGGTAGGATATCTCTACGTTAATTACATGAAACCTTGTCAGGGCCACTATTGGTCCTACTCTCAAGGCCAGCTGCACGTACCCTTCAGTTGATTCTACCGACCTTCCAAATCCTGTTATCTCCATGGGAGCCCCCAAGATCCTTCTGTCAACCAGGCCTATAGCTTTTAGGGTACTCAAGGCTATGAGGTTGAGTGATGCCCCTGCGTCCACCAATGCTCTTCTGACTTGGACACCATTTATGGTGGCCATTAGATAAAGGGGCCTATAATGGTCTGGATGCTCAACTTCCATGTCCTCATCGGTGAAAGTTATTGCATTGGTCGTCTCCAGGAAAGCTCGACTAACATGTGGCTCTACTATGAAACATTCCATTCTCAAATCTGTTGCTATACTCATGAGAGACTCTGTGGCCACCCTTCTTATTTCTGGTCCAAATCCCAGTTGGTTGAATAGTGACCTGAACTTGGGATTCTTCTGGAGGGTCCTGACTGTGCTTGGGTGGAAGGATCCTTCAGATTCTCTTGCTTCTGTCGGGTTCCCATGGATTACTATCGCTACCATCCCTTTCCCTTTGTGGTTAGGCAAGGGGTTCCTTTGCACTTCTGGTTCCTTCTGAGTGAGTTCCAGGATTCCTTCTCTTAGCTTTTTGTGGAAAAGTCTACTGAGGGTCCAGCAATCCTTGGTGGAATGCTTGACATAATTGTGGAAGAAAGGGTTCTTCCTTTCTTCTTTAGTTGGCGGCCTGGACACAGTAAATGGCCTAACAACTCCATCTCTGATCCACTTGTCCAGGACATGGTTTAACTCCTCAACTGTACATGGGATCACCGGTGGTTCCTCGAACACCTTCCCATCAGGCCTTTTTCTTTTCTCTCCCACTGATGCTGTCATTACTTGGGATATTGGCATCCTTTTTGTCCTCATAGTTTGTGCTGTCCTTCTAATTCTCTATAACAGGTCAGCAAACTGTGCGATGCATAGATTTTTGAGGTTGAGTCTATAATCGAAAAGCATGTTGGATATACAACTTTCTACAAGTTCTTTTTCTTCGTGGTCCCTATAGCAATCTAGGGATACATCTTCAACCTTTTAATGAACTGGACGGGATCCTCCCCAGGCCTCTGTCTTACCATTTGGAGGTTTTGGAAAGTGATCTTGTCCTCACCGGGGTAATACTTAGCACAGAATCTTTCCATCATTTCATCCCAGGTTTTAATGGACCCAAGTCTCAGCGTGGTGTACCAAGTGTATGCCCTATCCACTAAGGATTTAGCAAATTCTCTTAGACATAGTTCTCTGTCTCTTGCGTAGGGGCCCATAGTGTGAATGAACCTACTCACGTGTTCCACAGCGCTTCCGTTTCTTCCGTCAAAAGGATGGAACTTTGGGGGTTCATATCCCTTGAGGTATGGCTTGTCAAGAAGTTCTAGAGGGAACGGGGGATCTCGAGAGAATTGTTTGGGGATCCCCGAAAGCTTTTCCCTTTCTTGCTCCAGGAGGGCACTAACATCTGCCAGTGTTAGGTACTGGGGGTTGGTTCTCCCTCCCACTACTGACCCTCATTCTGGTTGAGTTCTGTCTTGGTTACCAACAGGGGGAACATTGTCTCTGATTTCTTGTGTTCTGCCTTCTTTGAGAAGGCGAACTTCTTGCTCCAGATCCTTTAACATCGCTGTCATCTGAGCCATGGGGTCTGGTTCTTGCCTTGCGTGCCTTTGTCCTGACACGACCTCCTGCTCTACCAGGGGTACCTCGCCTCTCTGTCTAGAAGCTACCTCGTTTTCTCCCACGGGCTCAGAGGCCGCAAGTGGCATATTAGTACCTTTGCTGTTCCTTTGTCTTGGAGGCATGCCTTGCGAAGGGATTGCTTCTTCCTTCTTCTTTACCAAGTCCCCAACGGAGTCGCCAAAATGTGAGAGTGCTTTTTTTCTAGCACTTGAGCCCAAGGATCCTGGGCCAAATAGTTGTAGTTCGGTGGACTGGGCTTTGATTCACCGCAGCTAAAGGGCTGTTTAAGAATCAAGTGGTGCACATGACATACTTCCTACAATACACATAAACTAACAAACAAGGATATTTGTATTGAACAACAATCAAATCAGCAAAGTAATGCAAAAACAAACAGTAAATACACAAAGTAATGGTTAGGGATCCTCGAATCAATAGGGAATGCTTCATTGAATTTTCTTTATTATGATTACAGTGTGCTCGCTAAGACGTGATGCAAGGTTCAAGTAAGCTCAAAAATTATAGTCTTATATGGCTATTCAAGCCTCTAAGACTTGCAAAGTTTGATTCTTTTTGAATCCAAGTATGTGCTATAGTGACTTTTTCTGGGATATCGGGAAGTAATTTACTAATTTCTCTGAGTTTTCTTCTCGATAGAACTTTCTCAATGATTCTGTTATAAATTTTTTTTTCCTTCTTCGCAATCCTTCCCCCCTTTTTATAGTGTTATTCTGGAGTCTCAAAGAACTATTGATTCCCTTGTTTTGCCCCTTGGGTACCAAAGCCTGTGTTGTGCCCATCGCTCAGAAGGTTTAGTTTTCCCTGTTCTTCATTCTTTCCTTCCTTTTAGTGTTGTTTCTTTGAAAGTCTGTGGCTGACTACCTATTTTGGAGTGCGCTAAGGTCACGTTCTTCACAATTCAGCTTTTGGCCGTCCTTCTTCTTTATCTTTTTTCTCAAATGGGCGGAATCCCACTCTGCCGGTTTGAAAGTCCTTTGCTGCTACTCCTTTTTTTATACCCCTTCGTTTTGGTTCCCTGAGGTTCGCCCACTTGCGCTATGAGAAGTCACTCCAGATTTTCTTCATTTCTTGCTGGATCATTTGGTACCTGAGAAGGACGTGCCCATCCTCTGTTTCTTGTGTTCTTTTGGCTTTTTCCTTTGAGCTGTCTTAATCTTTTCTTGACTGTATTACATGCCTCGGGGATCCCGAGCCTTTTGGCAGTCTCTGAGGATCCCGACCTAGCTTTCTTTTCATGTTGGTAATTCTTCAATCTTCTGATCTGGGCTTCTTTTTTTTTTTTTTTCTTTCTTCTTTTCTCAAAAACTTCAGGGCTTGTCTTTTTTTCTTTATGTTTTTTGGGCTTCAAGCCTTTTGGGCTTACCATTTCTTCTCTTTTTCCATGGCCCCTTGTGCTTATTTCTTTGGGCTTGGGTGCTGTGATTTTTTGGACCTCAACAAAGGACAATATTAAAAATCATCAAATGTGCAATGAAAGGCACAAAAAAGGACAATATTAAATTTCATAACGTAGGATATTTACAAAAAATGTTTTTTAACAACTATTTGATAGAATGACTACCACTTTGCTCACCCGAATTCATCTAATGTGTCTGCTGTGCAATCTAACCAAATTGTTGATATGTCACCCTAAAAAAAATACAAAAAAATAGGGAGTAAGGCTTAAACGTAAGAAAAACAACAAACAAAAATAATAAGAGGAAGAGAGGGCACCACTTAGAACACATACACTAAAAAAATGAGTGAAACCCGATAACCACAAAAAAAAAAAAGACAAATCAATATATATCATTCCTATTCTTTAAAAAATAGTCATTAATTAGAGAAAATACTTAAACATCCATCAAACTAACCTAATAAAAGAAAAAAAAGATAAAAAAAAAAGATAAGATAAGATAAGATAATTATATGGAAAGGATAATGATAACAAAGTGTAGTCCTATTTTGTAGGCACTATTTTTCGTGGGAGTTAAAATTTTTTTTTTTTTCCTTTTAGAATCTAATTCATGATAAAATAATAAGTTTTTGTTGGAGATAAAACAATCATTTTTTACAAATTAAGCAATAATTATCCTATTCTTGAAATCTACCACATAAATTTAATTTCTCATTGGTAAACCAACACATGGAGAAGAAAATTAACACATAATCGGATAACCCTAGAATTTTTTTGCTAAACGATAATCCAAGACTTAATATATTACTTGCTGCTACTTGTATTAAGACATAATATATTACTTGCTGCAAAGAGAAAAATAACCTCATAATTCTTTAAGTTTTCTTAACCTTTGCGGAGAAAAACTGTGCTAAAATCACCAATTAATTTATCATCAATTCATCACACATCTACTCACTTTATGTACTTTAAGTTAACAAAATTAAAGTTAAGAATATATGAAGAAGTGAAGAAGTGCTCGACAAAACATTCACATTTCTTTTCCATCAAAAAAAAAAAAAAAATAAAGAAAGAAATCCCTCAAAAAGGTAAAGACTACAAAAAGAAAAGATATAAGACTAAATAAAAAAAAAAAAAACTATAAAATCAACTATTAGGTTGCCTCTAATTGTTCGTTTATATATGTGTGTTCTTCTCAAGAGGAAAAACACAAACGTACAGCACTACTATTTAGATCCCTCGTGAGATGAGATTAAGGGGGAAAAAAAAAGATCCCTCGTGAGATGAGATTAAGGAAAACAATAAGCAAAACATGGCCAAATTGGTTTATATATATGTGTGTTCTTCTCAAGAGGAAAAACACAAACGTATAGCACTACTATTTAGATCCCTCATGAGATGAGATTAAGGAAAACAATAAGCAAAACATGGCCAAATAGAGAGAGAAATTGAAGTCAGAAAGAGCTTACCTCAAATCTATTTGCTGTTGTTGTTTGTAGTGAAATCTGAAGCAAAGAGGCGAGTGATAGGAGTTTCTTAACAATGATGATAATGGTGAAAAGAATAATAACATAGAATTGAGAGAATTGGAGAACTGAAGAAGAAGCAATTTGAGTTTAAAAATCAATGTGAGTGTACTGGGAGTGTGTTCCTATTTAGTAGATAGTGTTTTACGTGGAAGTTAAAGAAGCATTTTTACCAAGTTTTGCCTCTACTTAAACATAGGCTGTAGGGGTATTTTGGAACAAAAAAAAAAAAAAAAAAAAAAAATTCGGTCCAAACAAGTTTAGTCTAGTATAGATAGACTAGCCTTTGAGCACGCGCATGAGCGCGTGCTCAGAGGCTCTTCTATTATTTTGGGAAATAGTTAATAATTTGTATCTATTATAAATTAGAATTACTATATTTTTCAATCACAAAATTACCTAGGGGTGTGATGAGTGTTATGCGTTTGTGGATGAAATATTTTTTTCATCACACCCCTAGGTATTTTATTATTAGAAAATGTAGTAATTCCAAATGATAATGGATTCAAAAAATGTAACACAGATTAGCATCATGTCTAAATTATGCAATTATATTTCAATGCACTAACCATTATCAAAAGAAAAACAAAATAAGAAAGAGGGATTCAAAATCCCCATAACACTTGCGATGAGTAAAGGACAAAACTTTTGAATACCTTTCAGAAAATTATTTAATAAAATTTGGAAAACTTGATAAGAATCAAAGAAATTGTGATGTTTGTCAGATCAATGAAACAGTTAAACATTGATATGATCCAAAGAGAAAATAAAAACAAAAATAAAATACCCAATAACCGAAATCAACAAAAGAATAAGGAAAAAAAAATTGCTAATGGAAGAAACAAAAAACTTACCAACGACTTTGTTGGGTTTGGAGGCAGACTTGGATCAATGAAGAGAGAGAGCATGAGAGAGAGAGAGAGATTTGTTTTAATTTTTTAATAATACTTTTTTCAGAATTTAATTTATAAGTGGATAAAGCAATTTGAAAACCAATTGGAGAGTGGTTCTATTTTGTAGGTAATGTTTTAGTGAGAGTTATTTTGAGAGAATTGGAGAACTGAAGAAGAAACAATTTGATTTTGAAAATCAACGTGAGTGTACTGGGAGTGTGTTCCTATTTTGTAGATAGTGTTTTATGTGGAAATTAAAAAAATATTTTTATCAAGTTTTGTTCCTATTTAAACATGGGTCATGCTAACGAGTGCCCAAGGGCACTTGTTAAGAATCAATTTTAAGAAAGTTTTGACATCACTTTTATAGAAAATGAAAAAAACTATCAAAATATTAATTGCTTTTTTTCTTTTCCCTTTAAACATAGGAATGGCAACGGGTCGGGTTTGGGGCGGGTTTTTTGATACCCGGACCCGACCCATGGGCCTTCCCCTGTTACCCGGACCCGGCCCGTTTAATAAACAGATCTTTTTTTTAGCCCCATACTCGCCCCGTCGGGCCTCCGCGGGCCCCGTCCAACCACTTTTGGGCCTAATCTGTGGCCAAATCCGACCAATCTTATTAAAAAAAAAAAAAAAAAAAAGCACAAGCACAAACACAAACAGCAATAGCAACACAAATACAAATCAATCAACATTGAAGCATCAGTCTTGCTGAAATGAGATTTTTAGACAATAAATAATAAATAAACATAAAAAATAGAGGAAACAAAACTCCATTTATGGACCGATTCTTACATGAATCCTCAACACATCAAATACCCAAAAACAAAAACTACCGAGGAAATGAACCCAAAAAAAAAAAAAAAAAAAGAACAAAAAAAAAATGAAGAACTCAGACAGTATCTTCGTTGGCGGTGGTTTCAACAATCTTCGCCTAACCTCACAAGATCCGTGCTCCTCTGTGACAAACGACGACCACCACAAGATTCGTGCTCCTCCACGAGGGTGAGGGTGGGTCGGTGAGTGAATGAGAGTGAGGGTGAGGATGAGATGTGAATTAGAGTGAAAGTCGGTGAGGTGGTGAGGTGGTGAGGGGCGAATGAGATGTGAGTGAGGGTGAGAGTGAGAGTCAGTGAGGGTGAGAGTGAAAGTCAGTAAGGGTGAGGTGAGACTAGAGAGAGGCAGCTGAGTTGAGAGTTCAGAGAGAAATGAGTTTTAGGGTTAGGTTTATGATATATATATATATATATATATATATATATATATTTATAGGTAGGGTTTTTTGTAATTTTATATTTAGTTAATCGGGTCGGGTCGGGTCCGGGTTCAGGTCGGATTTTTTTTCAAAACCTAGATCCGACTCGGACCCGCTTCGGGTTTTTTTTTTTTTAAAACCCAAACCTGACCCTATTCTTTATCGGACCAGGTAAAACCCGCCCCATTAGGGTCGGGTTGGACCGGGTATCTGCGGGTCGGACCCAAATTGCCATCCCTATTTAAACATAGGCGGTAGGAGTATTTTGAAACAAAAAAAAAATCCGGTCCAAACATGAACAACCCTTAAATAGTAATATAGAAATAGGTAAGATAAAAAAATGGTCAAAGTTGTTGGCTGGCAGTGGTATAAATCATTGGAAAGTCCTCATTCGTCTCCCTTTTCAATTCTGACCGTCTGTCTGTCTGTCTGACTGTGTCTCTCGATTTCTCATCATCTTTACCAAACGTAGGTGTGTTGGGTTGCTGTTATTCAAATTCACAAAAAGAGCTTGAGATGGACACGTTCTACATATCTCATGGATCGCCAACGCTGTCAATAGACGACTCGATTCCGGCGAGACATTTCTTGAAGGCGTGGCAGGAAAAAGGTTTCTGCCAGCGCCCAAAGGCCATTCTCGTTATCTCTGGACACTGGGACACCGCTGTCCCTTCCGTCAATGTCATCACCGGCTTAAACGAAACCATCCACGATTTCTATGGCTTCCCCAAGGATATGTACAAGGTATTCTATACTATACTATACTATACACCCATACATAATAATATCTTTCTTTTCTTTTCTCAAATCCTACCTCTTTGATCAATAAATTATAAACGATTATTTGATATCTTTTAAATTTATTTACAAAATAATTATTTGATATATTTTAAATTTATTTACAAATATAGTTTTATATTTGTACATTTTTATTCATACATGCCCATAAACATAAACATATAATATTATATATATAAATCTCATTTTTGCAAGCTTGTTCACAGTCACATTATATATTTAAGCTTGGCTCGATCAATAGTTGAGCTTAAATTTGGATTTGAATTTGACTCTTGTGGTAATAAATAAACATAATCGGCCCCAAACAAACATAATTTGGATTTGAATTTGATTCTTATTTTCCAATTTGAGTTCGAGTGGTTCATATTCGGCTGTAATTATTTTACATATATTTTAAACAAATAATTATGGATAGGTTGGTGTGCACGTTGGTGGGGTTTGGTGGGTGATGTTGACCTTGAAACTAAGATTGAAAGTTTCGTTGTCTTGTTGTGCATTCCTACCTCATCTCTGTTTTGGAAGTTTCGTTAGTGCATCTCCGAGAGCTAAATATAAAATGCATTCTACTTTAGAGAGCAAACTCGTAAAATAGTCTGTTCATTTTTCAACTCTCTATATCCTGAATTTTTTTGGCTCATCAGTGGTTGGTCAAGTCTGTTGGGTTACTGTTCATTCTTTGAATGTTGTTAAAAAAAAAAAAAATAATAATGAATGAGGAAATAATATTTAAATGATATAAAGAATGAGATAGAGAATTTGTTGGAAAGTGTATTTGAAAAAATGAGTAGCTAAAAGGTAAAAGTTACTGTTCATTCTACAAATAATACAAAAATTTGCCTAATCTGCTGGAGACGCTCTTAGATTACACTTTTTAATTTTTTTATTTTTTTTATTTTATTTATTTTATTTATTGCTGTCCTTGGAATTGGGATCCATGGATAAAATAATTAAAGTTCCTTGAGTGCCTACTTTTATTATTTTGTTTCCAAGAAGCAGCCCTATGAAGAAAATTTTACTCTCATACAGATTTGGCAGTTGCAATTCAGTCATGCTTTTAAAAATTTTGCAACCATCAACTGGCATGACAAGTTTTTTCATGACTACTACAAAATTAGCATTCTTCCTTTCCCTATTGATTGCGAATGGCATCATAACTGAGCTGAATTGTCAGCTGGGGGTTTGCATGTGTTAATTGTCTTACCAGCAAAATTATGAATTTGTTTGATATCAGTAGTTGATAATGAAAGTTCTATATTCTTTTCTAAATCTTGAACATGGACCTTAAAGTTGTCACACAAATACTTATGCTTGACCGCTTATTGGGTCATAATTAGTAACTAACACATAAAATGCATAATATTTGTTAAGTTCTTGTCCATTGTAAGCTTAGACATGCTCCTAAACAAGAATAATAAGGTCATTAATTGGACTTGGAAACAAGAAGCTTTAACAAAAGTCAATCTTTTAATTTTCATGACAAAGTGCAGGGGAAGACACCACCTGAGCAACTTGGCTGTGTAAAAGATTTATTTTTTAGAAAATTCATTTATGTTACTGTCTTTTTTAATTCTTTTCCTCATTGCCAGCTCAAGTACCCAGCTCCGGGTGCTCCAGAATTGGCAAAGAGGGTAAAGGAACTGCTCATGGCATCAGAATTCAAGCATGTTGATGAGGATAGAAAACGAGGGCTTGACCATGGTGCATGGGTTCCCCTCATGTTAATGTATCCAGAGGCTGATATCCCAGTGTGTCAGCTCTCTGTTCAATCAGATAGAGATGGTACTTATCACTACAAGTTGGGCAAGGCATTGGCTCCTCTTAAGGAAGAAGGTGTCCTCATCATGGGTTCTGGAAGTGCTACTCACAACTTGAGGAACATTGGGGGCAGTTCTGTTCCTTCCTGGGCTATGAATTTTGATACCTGGCTTAAAGATGCTCTTCTTGAAGGAAGGTAATTGATAAGTGATTTGCCACTTTCTTTCTTACTTTTTTTGTCGTACATCTGGGTTATATTATGATTTTGGTATGGTTTGTAAGAAATTGATGGCATCCTATGTTGACATACATACTAGATATAATTATAACTTCATAATTGGGCAAGTAATGGCTAGGAGTTTATTAACTTCTAATAATGAGGCGTTTGCTTATATTTTGTGTAGATTGGTAAACTGAAAAGGTAGGTAGGGCGGACCTGGTGGTACGTAATTTGCATTTGGCGCTAAGTTTCATATGGTAGAATAGCATTCCATTTCTAAAGCAATGGCTTAAGGCTTTTTGTAGTCTAACATTCATTTTAGAATGATGTATTTAGGCTTTTTAGTCCATTTTAGGAGTTACTAGGCAAAGTACACTTAAAATTTTTTTGGCATGATTTAAAAATATGTACCTTCTTTAGTGATTCAATGATGGTTTAAATGACAGTTCCTCTCACAAAAATGGGTTGAGGGTGAAGGCATTATTCCAAAAACCCACTAGATGCATGTGGAAGTTAGCAACAATTATAGAAAAGAACCTGTTATTAGATATGGAGAAAAAAGAGCAAAAGAATTTTCATATCAATTGAGAATGATCAATGATATTTGTGTGTTGGGGGTTTTCTTATTCTCCTCACAAATGAAAGCCTTCTCATCAAGGTTGAAGGTTGCCTTCTTACTCTCTAATCACTGGGGCATAAATGAGTCACAAAATGCTAGTCTTTTTGACTTTCAGTGTCATTTGGATGGTCATTCCGGATCTGAGTTAGATTTTGAAATTATTTGCACGAGGGATGTTCCTTTGTGAGAACCAAAGTTGGTATCAAACAAAGTTGCTTATTATTGGCAGGGTTTGTCAAATACCTGAGAATGCCAACCACCCAATATATAAGGTAGTAAAAAAATACACACCATATGGTTAGCTTCTTTACTCCTCTTTTTTGATTCTTGCGTGGATGTAGAGTATATCTAATTTCATTAACTTTTTGTAGAATGAATTAAGTATTTAACTCTTGCTGTAGATATGAAGATGTGAATCACTGGGATGAGAAGGCACCAAGTGCAAAAATGGCTCACCCTTGGCCAGATCACTTCTATCCATTGCATGTGGCCATGGGTGCTGCTGGTGAAAATGCCAAGGCCAAAACCGCCCACCACAGCTGGGACATGGGTACTCTTTCTTATGCCTCTTACCAGTTCACAACAGCCACCAGTTGAATTTCCTTTGCAAAAGTGTGCTATTATACCGTATGTGCTGTATCTCCAAATAAGATTGGATACCAACCGGAAGTTCTTGAAGACAAGTTAATCTGTGTTTGTATAATATTGTAACTACCTTATGATAAGTTTATTATCTTAAAACCATAAAGATTTCACCTTAATAATGGCTTGCTTTTGGGGCCCATATATTTAATACTGATTAGTATCTGGTTGGCAAAAATTTGTGGAAAAGTACTTGATTTTTGTTTTGATATAACATACAAAACTCAAGTAGAAGTAGACATGGGATATCTCAACCCTCCTTTGCTTTTCCCTTTATATTTCCATTTCTATTTATTTCAACTTCCTAATTATTTAGTTTCAACCTTTTACCAAAGATAGCTTCAACTTGTTCTAGATTTCAAGGACTGTATTTTTTTTTTTTTTTTTTTTTTGAATGGGAACAAAGATTTCATTGCTTCAAGAAATTGGAATACAACAGGAAAGACAAAAGGGAAACAGACCCATAGGATCTAACCTGCTGGCGCAGGATCAACAAACCTAAGCAACATAAAAACCAGCCAGCTAAGAACTTAACAAGAAAACTATCCTGTTGAACTCCCTTTTCAAGAAGACAAAAAAGTACATTTGTAAAATTCCATTTGACGCTCGTATATGTAATATATACATACCCTGCATGCGTATAATTCACATTTTCAAGTTACCTGTGTTAAAATTCTTGGATCCACTAGTTGGGAAATTTGCAAATTCACTCTTCAATATTGGACTAGATGACCATTTCCAAAAAGAAAAAAAAAAAAGGACTAAATGAGAGGGCTTCTTTTCTATTCAAAAAAGAAAAAAAGAAAAAAAGAGAGGGGTTCTGAAATAAACAAAGAATTAGACAACAGGTTATAGCACGCCAATAAGTTGATTTGATTACAAGAATAATTGGGGGCTATGTGGATGCCCCACAAACGGGAGAAAAAAAAAAGCTGATTTAGGGCTTTTTCTCTATTTCTTTTGGTTTATTGCACATTGGGTTCCTAGCGATATGACTCTTTGTATGCTTGTGTTTCTAGGGTGATGTGTGTGTTTGTGAGTTCATTTTTCTTATTTCTATTTTAGGAATCGCTACCAACCGTTGGTTTTTTATTAGGTGTGATTGGTCACCTATTTGTCTAATTCTTTTTAAGTTACTTAATTAACAAAACTGATTTTAAGGATTTATTAACTAAGGTAAATCAGAAGTCTCGAACAAAAGATTTTGGACTCGGAAGTTTGGTTATATGTGGGGAAAGTTTTAGGCACTCCACAATGTCTATCCAAAAAATTGTACCTTATTTTAATTTAATTCAAACATTATATTTGTGAGAGACCTCGATGAAAAGCGTCCCTCAAAAAAGAGATTTAGGTACCTTTTAGGGCACCTCTCTATTTGGGTAAGTGGTATGGAGTCGCCACTTATTTTTCTATATTAAAAAAAAAATTAGAAAAAATACTAATTACAAAATACATGACTGAATAGTTTCATTCATTGATTGAATAAAAGAAATTACATGTCCTGAAAAACTTTAAAATTACATAGATTCGGGTCCTAGTTACAATCTACCAAATATTTACATGGTTTGTTGTCCTAGTTACATTCTACCCAAAACAAACAAAGACAAGGCTAGATCTATTAAACCAAAAACCTAAATTTGAAGGCTAGGGTATGGAATGGGAAGGTGTTAGGCACCCATTTCGCCTAGACAGAGTCTAGTCTTCTTGACTCTTGTGACCAATGTACTATGTTATGCATGTTATGAATGATATGTTGAACATGGGAAACAAAAATTAAATTACACAAATTTATTTATGAATGAAATCTCTTCTTTTGTTTAAGAAAATTTAGATATGTTTTGGTGATTAAGAAAATTGATTTTGGTTTGTCAAAATACCAAATCTATTTTGTGGGATGTAGAAAAAAGTGGTTTGTGATGATAAAAATTCAAATCTTATTATATAAAACAAAGTCTTTTAATTTGAAAAACATCAGATTTGTTTTTGAAGAACTAAAAAAAAAAAGGTTTTTGATAACAACGTTTTTATGATGAAATAAAAAGGGTTTTTTGACAATAGAAAAACATGATCTATTTTTTATATGTTTTAAAAGAATGAAAAATATTTTTTTATTTATTCAAAAGAGAGTTTCACTCATAATATGAATTTATGCAATCATGAATTAAAACAAATACAAACAATACATGATCTCTATCTTTATTTCAAAAATTTGCATGTATTAAAAAAAAAATCAGATTTGTATCCTAAGAAAGATATAAATCAGTTTTGATTTGAGAAAATTTAGATTTGCATCTTATAAAGATGCAGATCTCTTTTTGTTTGAAGAAAAAGTCAAATCTACATCTAAGAAAGATGCAGATCTGTTTTGTTTGAAGAAAAATTTAGATCTGCATCTAAGAAAGATGCAGATCCGTTTTATTTGAAGAAAAATTCAGACCTGCATCTAAGAAAGATGCAGATTCGTTTTATTTGAAGAAAAATAGTTGACTACATGCAGATCTTTAAAATTAAGAAACAGATTGTATCAACAATAAAGAAATCAAGAACATGTTTTTATAAACAAGATTAACAAGGAAGAATAAGAATATTTGAAACAATTAAACATACATTATCATGATAAGAAAAGCATAGAAATAAAAAGGGTTAGAAAACAACCTCTTGCATGAGCATTCTTCTACTTCAGAGGATGTTTTAGGGTTCAAAGAAACCAGGGGCGGCGCTATAGCTTAACCAGGGGGTTCAAATGAACCCCCTGACTTCAAAAAAATAATAATTTTATATATGTAAAATATTTTTTTGTTAGTTTAATACTTTAATTTATTCTTAAAAATATTTTTTTGTACACCCTGACTTAAATCTTGCACACCCTTATTACAAGTATTTTCGACTCTAAGAGTAAATAGTACATATTTGTGAATTGTAAGTGTAATTCTTTTTTATAAATTTATATTATATATGTGTGAGTGTGTCTAATATTGATTGTGTACATTACTTTTTGTTATAATATTATTTGTGTAAATTATGATGTATGTTGTTGTTTGTGTGTACAATATAAATATAATATAACTTTATAATAGAGATGGTTTTTTTACATGTGTGTGTATTGTTATCGTATTATAATAACTTTTGTTACAAAGGAAGTAAAATTCAAGAAAAAAAAATTGTAAAGTTAGTGATTGTTCAAGCATTTGATTGGTTAAGTAGACATGTAGTGTATAATTTTATGTGTGAATGAGTGTGATTGTGTGCGTTAATAATTAATATGGAGCCAATGAGTTGAGATTAGTCATTTAGTCTAAAATATTTTTATGAAAACAAAGTCAAATAGATAATAACAATTGTATAAAAAAAAATATTAGACAAACTTAACAAAATAAAATGGTCATAGGCTCATAGCTATCCACATTGGCAATAGATACTCGTAATGAACTATCATGTAACATTCAAAATTTGAAAACTTGTAGAATAAAATTATAAAACTTCACATATTATTATTATCTGTTGATAACTTGATATATTTAAGATCTCTTTTTATTAAATAATTTTAATGAACCTCCTAAACAAAATTTTTGGAGCCGCCACTGAAAGAAGCTTATTCAGTTATCTTTGAAGCCTGAAAACCCTAGCTTCAACAGAAATTCAGAGAGGAGATCAGAAAATATGAGTTGTTTGGGAGCCCAAAATGTGTGCCTCTCAGAGTGTAGAAAAAAAGGTGCTGAATTATGAGGTTCAGTCTCTATTTATAGATGCCAGAAGACTCTAAAAAATAGGTACGGGCGATTAAGGTTCGAATCCGGACGCATCCTTTTGCGAAAAGGGTGTGCCTTATCGTCACTCGAAGGCCATTGGGCCAAAGCCCACATCAGGGAAATTTGGCCCTATGGCTTCGAACACTCTTTCGTGTTCGAGTGCCGTTTGGACTCCTCTTCTAGGGTTTTTTGGCCGGTCCTTGTACCTAGACACGTTTTCATCATCCGTCTATGATTTTTCATCTCTTTTTAGGATAATTCAGGCTATTTAAGAACAATTATCTTGTAGATAAATACCCCAAAATAAATCTTGATAAAGTTTAGATTATCCATAATTTTATTGTTATCCAACCATCTCTTTTATTCCCATGAATGCATCTCTATTTTAAACACCAATTATCAACCAATCACAGAATTATCTAATTAATTTTAATTGTTTAACCAATCAGAATTAATTTAAACTAATCGTGTGTGGTTGACCTTACCTAGACACAATGCATGTTGATTGTGCAAACTTGATCATGTGATATCTTTTGATCCGATGGTTCGATTTGAAATCTGGAGACACCTTTGCAACCGTTAGAATCTCAAGATCATTTTTATGATATGCAATGAATGAATTAATGCATGTAATGCAAAGGCAAAATGATGCATGTAATGCAAGAACAAATTGATGCATGTAATGCAACTATGATTTTTAGGGTACATGAATTGGCCATTCAAGTCATTCTCCTTGATTAAATTATGGGTGCAAAATTGAGTATCTATAGAATGCCCCTCATTGACTTGAAAAGCGAATGTCAATGTAAAACAAAGACATTGATTTTAGCGACCATAATTTAATTGAGGTTGAATTTTCAAAGGTTACCTAGCCTTCAAACCTAAAATCTTGGAACATAGAACTAGCCTTATCTTTTGACAAAAAAAAAAAGAAAAAAAAAAAGAAAAAGAAAATTCCGGACTTAGCTGGTAGTTGATGACTCTGGAAATGATTCTTAGCAATTAGGGTGACTAGGAAATTTTCCTATCTTGATCTTGAAAATGGAGTTGTCTGGAATGACGATCAAAGGGATCTTCTCTTCTTTTATTTGAAATGGAATAATGACCAAGGGGATCTCCTCTACCTCAATAATCTGGAACTTAAAGGATGATCAAGGGGATCTCCTCTGCCTCGATCTAGATTTGCTTTCTGTAATGATGATCAAAGGGATCTACTCTATTTTGATAATTTGGAATTGAAATGATGATCAAGGGGATCTCCTCTACCTCGATCTAGATTTACCTTTTGCAATGATGATCAAAAGGATCTACTCTACTTTGATAATCTAGAACTGAAATGATGATCAAGGGGATCTCCTCTACCTCGATCTGGATTTGCCTTTTGCAATGATGATCAAAGGGATCTACTCTACTTTGATAATCTGGAACTGAAATGATGATCAATGGGATCTTCTCTACCTCGATTTGGATTTGCCTTTTGCAATGATGATTAAAGGGATCTACTCTACTTTGATAATCTGGAACTGAAATGATGATCAAGGGGATCTCCTCTACCTTGATCTGGATTTGCCTTCTGCAATGATGATCAATGGGATCTACTCTACTTTGATAATCTGGAACTGAAATGATGATCGAGGGGATCTCCTCTACCTCAATCTAGATTTGCTTTCTGCAATGATGATCAAAGGGATCTCCTCTACCTTGATCTGGATTTGCTTTCTGCAATGATGATCAAAGGGATCTACTCTACTTTGATAATCTGGAACTGAAATGATGACCAAGGGGATCTCCTCTTCCTCAATTAGGATTTGCTTTTTGCAATGATGACCAAAGGGATCTACTCTACTTTGATAATCTGGAACTGAAATGATGATCAAGGGGATCTCCTCTGACTCAATCTGGATTTGCTTTCTACAATGATGATCATAGGGATTTCCTCTACTTTGATAATCTGGAACTGAAATGATGATCAAAGAGATCTCCTCTACCTCAATCTAGAGTTGCAATGTCGTCTGCAAAAAGTCAAGATTCAGAATTAGACTTTAACTAATGGGTGCTTAGTGGTCCCACCATTTTTGAGATGTGTAATTTTCATTTGCTCACTCTTGATTTGAATTTTATCAAGAAAAGTTTAACATTTAATTTTTGAAACTTGGAAGTTTTGAAATTCTTATTTCAAATTCTAGGACTTTGGAACCTGGAAATTTTCATTTGAAATTTGGAACTTAAAAAAATTTGAAATTTTGAGCCTTAGGATTTTGAACATTAAGGCTTGGGATTTTGATCTTGAAATCTGCAGTTTGAATTTTTGAAAACTGAAGATTTGATTTTAAAATTTGGGCATTGAGAATGTGAAATTGAAAGCTTGGGAATGAAAATTTTTGAATTGACAATTTGGGATTTGGAGTTGTTCTTAAAGATTTGTTCGGGAGATTTATCTTGTGAAGATTTATTCAGGAGATTTGTCCTTTGAAGATTTGTTTAGGAGATTCCTTTGAAGATTTGTTCAGGAGATTTTTCCTTTTATGAAGATGTGTTTATGAAGATTTGTTTAGGAGATTTTTCCTTTGAAGATTTATTCAAGAGATTTTTCTTTTGAAAATTGGTTCAGGAGATTTTTCCTTTTGAAGACTCATTCAGGAAATTTTTCCTTTTATGAAGATGTGTTCATGAAGAATTGTTTAGGAGATTTTTCTTTTGAAGATTTATTCAAGAGATTTTTCCTTTGAAAATTGGTTCAGGAGATTTTTCCTTTTATGAAGATGTGTTCAAGAAGATTTATTCAGGAGATTTTTCCTTTGAAGATTTATTCAAGAGATTTTTCCTTTGAAAATTGGTTCAGGAGATTTTTCCTTTTGAAGATGTGTTTAGGAAATTTTTCCTTTTATGAAGATGTGTTCACGAAGATTTGTTCAGGAGATTTTTCCTTTAGAACATGTGTTTAAGAGATTTTTCCTTTAGAAGATGTGTTCAGGAGATTTTTCCTTTTGAAGATGTGTTCAGTAGATTTTTCCTTTTATAAAGATGTGTTCATGGAGATTTGTTTGGGAAATTTTTCCTTCAAAGATTTATTCAGGAGATTTTTCCTTTTGAAATTTTGAGGGCTTTGTGTGATTGATCATGTTTTGGAAATGTTGGCTTTGGAGCATTGATGAAGTGTTGTATCTTTTGGTCATGGTGTAATCTGGACAATGTTGGTGGCTAATTGAATTTTGGCAATGTTGGTAATTTGTGATGTTGTTGGATGAGTCTTGGCTTGAATTTTGCGGGCATTGAAGTTGTGAAGAATTTTGGCAATGTTGGTGATTTGTGATGTTTGTTGGATGAACTTTGGCTTGAATTTGGGGGCATCGAAATTGTGAAAAATTTGTTGTGTAGGCTTGGTTGAACAAAATCATGATGAATGTGGAAGATTTGTTGGCATGTGTAATTTATGGCAAAATTTTGTGGGTATGAGTATAGAAAAATTTTGTGGATACGGAAATTTTTTTTGTGGATGTGGTATTTTCGCAGTTGTACATGGACATGGTCATGTGGGAATTTTTTATTGTGTATGGTTATGGGAAAAATTTGGTAGTTGTATATGGACATGTGAAAAATTTTGTTTGTGGTAAAATTTTGGTGGGGCATTGACTTTTTGTGGGACATTGATTTTTTTTGGGGCACATGATTTTTGGTCATGGGAAATTTTTGGACATGTGATTTTGGGCATGGGAATTTTTGGTTGTGATTTTGGGCATGGGAATTTTGGACATGTGATTTTGGTCATGGGAATTTTTTGGACATGTGATTTTGGTCATGGGAATTTTTTTTGGACATGTGATTTTAGTCTTGGGAAATTTTGGACATGTGGAAACTTTAACTAAGACAAGTTTAGAATTCACCTGATGAGACCTTGTAGTACTAATTTAAACATATCTTGCTTGGCTCTTGTTGGAATCTGCATTTACTTGCATGAGGTGGAGCCGAATGTCCCTTGTTTAGAAATGAATGCATGATTTTTTTGGAAATCTTGATTTTTTATGAAAAGATGATGATGATGATTTTTTCAAAATGGATGAGGTATGGATGAATGCCCCTAGTTCAGAAATCAATGTGAATTTTGAAAAATCTTATTGTGTAGGGATCTCAATAAAGAAAAATTTGAGTAAAACAAGATCAAAATCACAAAACTGGGCAAAACAATGATTGTTGGGATGAGGGCCAATGGGTTCTATTGGAGCGCCGATTGGCACATCTAAACTGAAGATTGACGGTGATTGTTGAGTAGATGAAAGATCCATGTCCTCCTGCAAAAGATTCTTCCCATGAACTTGTTAGTACTCAGTTATTATATAAAAAATGTTTTGGGCCAATGCCCCTAATTTAGACATGCTTGCATAGAAAATTGATGATATACTTAATGCAAAACAAATGCTTCTAGCCTAAATTCACAAAAAAAAAAAAAAATGTTTTGATTTTGAGCCTTTGAAAAAATGAAGTTTTTTGGATGATTGTGACTGGGCTTTTGGAAAAGCTACCTATGTACCTCTTTCATAGAGGATCAGGTCCAAACGTAATTTGAAAAAAAAGTTTTGAAAAATGAAGTTTTGAAAAAAAGCTTTTTTGAAATGAATTTTTTCAAATGAGTCTCTTTTTTTCTTTGAAAGCAATTTACTTAGAATGAGATTTTTTGAAATTTTATCTTTTTCAAATGAACAAAAGGCGATCCTTTTAACAACCTTTTTGACCAATCATAATGCTTAATTGTTAACTTGATCTCATTGGTTAGAAATGATTTAAAATCATTAAAAACATGCAATCAAATTTGCTTCTTCATTCTGAATTTTTTTTAAATTAAGTCTTCAAAGACAATGCAAGGAATGAAATGCTTGGGAATCACACATATTAGGAGTAAGTAAGAAAGGGAAAAATCCTAAGTTTGAATATTTTGAAAATTTTTGAGAATTTGGAAATTTGTTCTCTTGAGAGTTATTTTCTGTTGGGAGCAAACAAAGTGAGTGTTTGGAGCTTAGAAAAAAATTTCGGTTACTTGAGAATTTGTGAAAATTTTCTTTTAAAGATATTAGCCAGTGGGGCTTGATAATCTTAAGCAATTTTCCTTCTTAATCCAAGAGAAAATATCATCAGAGCTAAATGTGTGCTCTCAATCAGCAGGACTTCAAGGAGGGCTTTATTCAAAGGTTGTAAAGTAGGCCGGGTTCAGGTTATCAAAAGGAAGGATATAAAAGGCTCAAAAACCCTTATGATGTTTCCCTAAGTATGCAATACTTTAAATTCAATCATTGGAAGATTTTCCACATCTTTCATCATTGACTCTTGTGCTAAAATCCTTGTCATGTTCATCATCTTCTCATTGGTCTTCATTGATTCCTTTCATTTGGTCTTGATCTTTTCAGCTTGATGACTTCCTATTTTGGTGTTCTTAGCATCCTATCTTGTGATCAGATCACTCATTCTCTCTCTCTCTCTCTCTCTTTTGTGTGAAATTTGTTTTTTGATTTTTTTGTTTTTGTTTTTGCCGCCCTTTCGGGTTTTTAGCCTAGCGAGCTTTTCTTTATTTTTATTTTTAAAATTTTTTTTGGCTCTAATTTTTTCCTAGACCATCCTTTCAGCTTTTCAGCCTAGCGAGCTTTTTTTTTTTTTTTTTTTTTTTTTTTTTTTTTTATGAATTTTATTGGCAAATTCAACTGCATTTTTTCTTTCAATTTGATAGACTTCCATCTTTCCTGGATGACTCCCTGATACCTTCTTATCCTTTCTAATGCACTTTCATTTTTCTTGACTTGACTGAACACACTTTTTTTGTGAAATGTGTCTTACTTTTTCTCATTTTCCTCAATTTGATTGGATTTTCTTCTCTTGATGAGTCTTCACTTTTGCTCATCCCACTCAACTTGAATGATCTTTCATGGAATCTCATGTCTCTTGTGTCTTTTGATGAATTAGTATTCTCTCACAACTTGATGAAAATTCTTGCATTCACTTCTCTCTTTCTCTCTCTCTCTCTCTCTTTTTTTTTGGTTGAAATCTTTTCTAGCTTGATGGCCTTCTCTTTTTCTCATAGTTTGATACCTCCTCAAAATCTTATCTCTTCTTGATGGACTCTCTTTATTGAACTTGATGAATCTTCCTATTTTATTGTTCTCAGTGTCTCCATTGAGAACCTTACCAAGTGGTGTTGAATCCATAAGGTCAACACTTCCTCATCTTGAGATTTAAGCAAGCATACTTAATTTCCCCACCCAAGATTTAAGTTTTTAGTGGGTTCATTGAAAAACAGGCTAATTGTTTAAAGGCTCAAGTTGGCTAGCAATGGATAATTATTGTTATAGGTGTCAAGGAATAATGTGGGTTACCAAAGGCGGCCTCCTATCCCTAGTGATGCTTTCTCGTAAGTACAGTGACTTAAACTCTTTTAATAAATTACTCTTGGAATAGAAGTATAAATGCTTCAATGATGTGACAAGATTTTGAGAGATTGGGATTGAGTGTATGTGGTTTGAGAAATTTGGATGAATGGAAGTATTTCTTTGATCGCCTTTTAGGACTTTTTCTTATTGTAGACACTCAATTTTGCACCCATGATTTAATCAAGGAAGATGATTGGAGTGACCATCCATGAACAAAAAAAAAAAAAAAATCATTCTTGCATCATGCATCATTTTGTTCTTGCATCACATGCATCAATTTGTTCCTGCATTGTATGAATTAATTCATTCATTGCATATCATAAAAATGGTCTTGAGATTCTAACGATCGCAATTGTGTTTAAGGTTTTTGAATTGAACCATCGGATCGAAAGATATCGCATGATCAAGTTTGCATGATCAGTATGCATTGTGTCTAGGTAGAATCAATCGCACATGATTAATTTAAATTAATTATGATTGGTTAAGCAATTAAAATTAATTAGATAATTTTGTAATTGGTTGATAATTAGTATTTAAAATTGGGATGCATGCATAGGAATAAAATGGATGATTGGATAACAACAAAATTGGGGATAATTTGAACATTATCAAGATTTATTTTATGGGATTTATCCACAAAAAAATTGTTCAAGATAATTGTTCTTAAAAAAGCCTAAATTATCCAGAAAAGAGATAAAAAAAATCATAAACGGAGGTTGAAAACACGTCTAGGTACAAAGACCGGCCAAAAAACCCTAGAAGGAGTGACCAAATGGCACCCGAACACGAAAGTGCGTTCGACCTCCAAGAGCCAATTCGACACTTTTGGAGTGCTGAACGGCACATTTGGAGTGCCGAACGGCACTCTAAAAGTGCTGAATTGCCATCTTGTGGGCTTTGGCGCAACAGCCTTCGGGTGATGATAAGGCACACCCTTTGCGACCTTTTCGCAAAAGGATGTGTTCGGATTCAAACTCTAATCGTCCGTACCTATTTTTTAGAGTCTTTTGGCCTCTATAAATAGAGACTGAACCTCATAATTCAGCAACTTTTTTTTACGCTTTGAGAGGCATACATTTTTTACTCTCAATCCACACATATTTTCTGATCATCTCTCTAAGTGTTGCTGCAAAATTAGGGTTTTTAGATTTCAATGAGAATTGAAAAAATTTCTTTGAACCCTAAAACATCCTCTCAAGAACAAAGTGTGCTCATGCAAGAGGTTGTTTCCTTCCCCCTTCTCTTGTGATGTGATGATGCATATTATATCTCTTTCTTTTTCAAATATTTATGAATTGTTAATTGTCCTTTTATTTAAAGCATGATATTTTCTATATGATTGTTATAATCTTTTTCTTGAATGTCAATAAATTTGCATGTGAATTTTTTTTTTTTGAACAAAACAGATCTACATCTTTATAAGATGTAGATCTGAATTTTTTCTCAATATAAAAATAGATCTAAATCTTCCTTTGATGTAGATCTGAGTTTTCTCAAACAAAAAGAGATTGGCATCTTTATGAGATGCAGAATTAAATTTTTCTCAAATATGATTTTCTTAATACATGCAAATTGTTGAAATAAAGAAAGATATTATGTATTACTGTGTTTGTGTTTATTTAATTCATGATTACATAAATATAGTTCATGAGTGAAGTTTTCTTCTTAGAAAATCTTTTTTAAAATATATAGTAAAACATATCTGAATTTTTGTCATAAAAAAATCATTTTTTTTATAACAAAACAAATCTGAATTTTTATCATCAAAAACCATTTTTTTACATCCCACAAAGCAGATTTGATATTTTGACAAATCAAAATCATTTTTTTTAACAATAAAAACAGATATGATTTTTTTACAAAAAGAAGAGATTTCATCCATACATAAATTTGTGTGATTTAATTTTTCATTCACATGTTCAACATATCATGCATGACATGCATAGCATAGTACATTGGCCACAAGAGTCTAAAAGACCAGACTTTGTCTGGGTGGAATGGGTGCCTAACACCTTCCCATTATGTAATCTAGCCTTTGGATTTAGGTTTTTGGTTTAGTAGATCTAGCCTTATCTTCATTTGTTTTGGGTAGAATGTAACTAGGACAACGAGCCATGTAAATATTTGGTAGGTTGTAACTAGGACCCAAAACTATGTAACTTTTTAATTTTCTTTCAGATATGTAATTTTATTCAATTAATGAATGGAACTATTTAGTCATATATTTTGTAATTAGTATTTTTTTTTTTTTTTTTTTTGTATAAAGAAAAATAAGTGGCGACTCCATACCACTTACCCAAAAGAGAGGTAAACTAAAAAGGTACTTGAATCTCTTTTTTTTAGGGACATGTCTCTCACAGTGGCGACTCCACTGGGGATGTTGAGGGTTAAGCTTTGTATTAGACTTAAGTGACCAAATATGTACTTTTGTTTTGCATGGTCTTGCATGATATAGTTGTTTGTTTGTTTATTTATGTTTGATGGGATGTTGTATTTTGGTGTACGATATTTTGTTGTTTGTTTTGGTTGTTAAAATCTTTCCCTAATTGTCATAGTGTGTGCCATCCAAACAACAATGTGTGCACCCCTTTTCAACAATTTTGTGGTAGTAGTAACCATGGATCACCAGTCTTCATTAGATTCGGGTACCCAGTGGCCAACTCACCAACTTATAGCCCAAAGTCACTAGATCATTTCCTGTTGACTGTAAAGGACAAACCATGCCGCTTGGACCAACGCAATGTTCATTACATTACAAGTTGGGAGGTGTAACGTCCTTGCTATGGGAAACAATGAAACAACAAACCCACCCTACAACATGATGACTTAGAACCTATCCTTAGATCGGTCCCGGCTAAAATTGCATTGCATGTTGTGTGTGTGTTTGTTTTGATTGACTGATGGATGTGGATGGAGTCTTAGCTTTGATTAACCCAACCAAGCCTGTCATTAGGGGAGAATTTGGTCAAGATTTGAAGGAAGGCTACAAAGAGAACTAATGTCTAACACTCAAGCTAGTAGCTCCAGCTCCAAGCTTGTCACTCCTATCATAATACTAAAGCCTTTAAGCATAGAAGAGACCCCACTGCTGCAACATCACAACCCCATCTTCGACCTCCAAGACAGTTCAAGTCACAAGAAGTCTGAAGCTCCTAGTAACATGGTAGAAAAGGAGAATACCCAAACACTAAGGAACCCATGAACACCCAAGAGCTACTCAACACTATGGTAGCTAGTTAGATTCAACTGAAGGAAGATATGAACTGTATGATGCAGCAGTTTTAGAATTTGAAGAACAATCAAGAGGGGGACAATACTGATCATGATCCACCAGCCCTAGAGAGTGAGAAGAAGATCAATGAAAGGATGAATAAAATGGAGCAGATGATTAGAAGAGCCTGCAAGATGGAGGAACTTATGGATTACGATTCTCTTTCCCTATTCCCAAATGCAAGGTTGCCACCCAAGTTCAAGATGCCCAATCTAGACAAGTTTGATGGAACCGACTGCCCAAAGTCTCATCTGAAAATGTATATGAGAGCTATGTAGCCCTTAGGTGCGACCGAGGAAGTACTTGCTTAGATGTTCCAAAACATATTGACCGAAGCTGCTCTTAGATGGTTCCTCAACCTGGATGATGCAAGAGCAAGAAGTTGGAAGGACATCTGCTGAGAGTTTCACAAGTAATACAAGTACAATATGGAAGTGGACATCACAAGAAGAGACCTTGAGACTACCAAGCAAGAGCCGAAAGAATCATTCTCTACTTTCATCACTAAGAGGAGAGCCAAGGCAGCACAAATGATGAGTAGGCTGAGTGAAGAAGAACAATTAGCCATGGTTGTAAAGAACTTATTTCCTGTATACCATAAATAGTTGTTTGCACAAAATTTTCCCAATTTTAAGGCTTTAATTGCTGCTGGAACTCAAATGGAAGATGCTATAAACAATGGTACTATAAAGACTGATGACCTTCCAAGGTTTAGAAAGAACCTAGATTCTAATTCTAAGACTGCAGAAGTTTCCAATATTCATAAAAATGATCCTTATCAATTGATAGCACCCGTTGCACCTGTGCAAGTACCCCAAAGGCCTAGACCCATGAGAGAATTTCATGAGTTGTACATGTCCATGAGCCAAATGTTTGATAAGCTAAAGGCAAAAGGCTTACTGAAACCCTTGGACCCAAGACCAATTCCAAACCCTTTGTCCTTAAAATTTAATATGAATAAAAGATGTGCCTACCACCAAGTACCTGGTCATGACACTGAACGTTGTTTCGCCTTTCGTCATGCAATTCAAGACTTAGTAGACAACAAAGTGATTGCACTGCCTACAAGGCCTAGCCTCACTAACAATCCCTTGCCCATTCACAATTTTGGGAAAGGACCGAGGATTAATTGCTTAATGATTGAAGAAGAGAATAAGGAAGACCCATTTGACCTGATCTATGACCTCATGATGACATGGGAAGAACTAATGGTTAGGACCTTTACTACCACCACAGGATATAACATATGGAATGAAATACCAGAGTCTGAAAACAACCAAATATCCATAAACAGGGGGAGACACTTCAAACCCCAAGAAAAAAACCAAATATCCATAAACGGGGGGAGACACTTTAAACCCCAAGAAAACAACCAAATATCCATAAATGACAGGAGACACTTCAAACCCCAAAAAAATGGCCAAGCATCCACAAAGGGGGAGACACTTCAAACCCTAAGATATGAATCCCAATGATCCAATCAAAATTGCCCACATCACAAGGGGGAAGACACTTCAAACCTCCACATTTAGAGACCGACAACCCAGTTAAAGCTCTGAATAGGTCCACTCAACAAACACCTACCGAAGAAGATGAAGTCCTCAAGCAACTGCAAAAGACATAAGCCAACATATCCTTATGGGGTTTACTCATGGCTGTATACAAACACCGACAAAACCTAGTAGACTTGCTCAACCAAATCCAAGTCCTAACAACCACAACCTCCCAATATCTAAATGCTATGATTGGGTCCATCAATAGGGAACTCACTATTTCCTATTCTGATAAGGATTTGACCAAGAAGGGGAAGCACCACAATGATCCATTGCATATCACTATAGATTCCATGGGGAAGAGAATACCAATGGTTTTGGTAGATGATGGAAGTGCCTTGAATGTGTGTCCTCTGAAGATTGCAAGCTATCTTGGCCTAAGCATTGAAGACTTTGTGCCTACTGATCAACATGTGAGGGCCTACGACAACAGTAAGAGAGAAGTTTTGGGAACCATAACATTAGAGCTTACCATAGGACCAATGGTCAAGAAGGTGGATTTTCAAGTCCTCAATATAGCCTCATGCTTCAATATGCTCCTTGGGTGACCATGGATCCATGACACAGAAGCCGTACCTTCCTCCCTATATTAAAAGGTTTGGTTTCCACATGAAGGGGCTATTGTGACCATCTATGGAGATACTTTGACTGTGCCTAAACCTATTTATGATATTGATTCTAAGAAAGAGCCATTGAACTTGGATGGCTTTGAGATCAACAAGCCCAGCTTTGAAAAGAGAGAAGAAGAAGCTGAAAAGATCCCAATGGACTTTGCTCCTTATGGTAACAACAATGTGGTCCAATGATGAAAAGAATGAACTACCTTCCTGGGATGAATTTGGGGAGAGTTGTGAAGAAGCCAACTATTCAAGACTTGGCAATTCTTACTGGCACACCACCTTTTGGGCTAGGCTATAAGCCCACTAATGATGATTTGTTAGAAATGGAAGTGAGAAAGTTGGCCCGAGCCAAGGCCAAAGCAAAAGGACTTCCTTGTCCTCTAGAACCTCTGAAGCCTTACACTCCTACATTGAATGAGAAGTTTATAAAAGCTGGAGAAAGTCAAAGTTATTGGGGATTTAGAGAACCAAGATTCGATCCTATAACAAAGACAATGGTGCTTGGTTTCGAGATACTACTCGATTGTCATAATAAAGCTCCAGAATTAAAGAAGGGAGATACAACTTGGGTCCCTATTGATTGGGTTGATCACATGGATCCTGACGCCATGACTACACTCCTTGGAGATTATATCTACAACATAGAAGAAGAAGAATATTGGGAGGCCTGCCAGCATACGTTGAAGAACCCGTATGAATTAAGAGCTAATGATGAAGATGAGGAAGGGGAAGCAACCCTTAGTGATGATGAAGATGGAAGTGAAGACAAGAGTAATAGTAGTACTGACAATAGCAGCGGTGATAGTGGACATGGTGATGACAATAGTAACGAAAGTTATGATAGCCCATACAGTAGAGATGATTGGGGTGAACCCCTTAGTGATAGAGAAGATGAAGACGCAAACCTATTCTGTAAGGAATATGATAGTGATGTGGACTACTATGACCAAGATATTGAAGATGATACTGAAACTAACAGGTGGAGCGATACTGATAGTGATTAATACAGGCTGATAAGTGTGTTAGAGGATGTAAGAGAGGAAAATGTACAAGCCAACCAGATGTATCATGAAGAATATCTCTATGGGCATCTTTCAGATTGGAGTGATATCACCAATGTCAGCTTAAGGTTTAGCTCTAGGTATGACAAGCATGGAAGAGAGGTTCTGGAATTTGGGGTCGTATTATGAGTCAAAGCCAAGTACACCAACCCTACATACTGTAGAGGATGATGACATAGATGCTAGGTTGGCTGCTCTAGACCAAAAACTAATGGTCCACAGTCTTAGGATCATGACATTTGAGAATGCTGAATGTAATGAGGAGAGAATGGAAGGAAGTGAGCCAGAGAATTTCCCTCAACCTACTGATTTGGGCAATAGAGGCAAGTATGAGCTATTTGATGAATGGATGGATGGCATAGAGCACCTGGATGCTCTTGTGACTGATAAGCCCATAGATATGGAGGTTGAAGGAGAAGCTACAGATTATATGGATGTAGATCCTAGGTACTAATGCTGAGGGAAGAAATACTAGGAGCCACCTGCCATTGTGGAAGCCAAGACCGAGTTGAAGAACTGGGCATGAGAGGGAGCTGCCCACCCTATGGAGGACTCTATGAGGAAAATCAAGACTGTCAAGTCAGTCACTTTCGCCAAGAGGATCAAGACCGCCGAGCCAGTCTCTCCTGCCAAGAACGTTGTTTCCATTCCCATTGAGTCTATTTTTGATAGTATTTCTATTCTTGTTAAGTCTGTTTGTGATAGTTTTCCAGTTGAGTCTGTTAAAAACTCTTTCCCTTTTAATATGAATTCTGATTCTGCTTATTTGCTGGCTTTGAATGTTTTTATTTCTAAAATTGGTAAAGAAACTCTTAATAATAAGGAATTAAAACATGCATACCTAGAACCTATAAAAGAAGAAACCTAACCCATTAACCTAGGAATTGATGATGAGCCCAAAATGATCCAAGTGGGCAATACACTAACCGCCTCAGAGAAAGATGCATTAGTGGCATTGCTAATAGAGTTCAAAGAGATCTTTGCTTGGTCATATGAAGACATGCCTGAGATTGATACAAATATAGTACAACACTACATTCCAACAGATCCAACCATGAAGCCAGTCAAGCAGAAGTTGAGAAGACCGAAACCAGAATGGACTCTCAAGATCAAAGAAGAAGTAGAAAAACAGTACAATGCAGGATTCCTAAGAGTGGTCAACTATCCAGAGTGGTTAGCTAATATGGTTCCAGTGCCAAAGAAGGATGGGAAGGTTAGAATGTGTGTAGTTTTCCAAGACCTGAATAAGGCCAGCCCAAAACACGACTTTCCATTGCCTCACATTGACGTCCTGGTTGACAACACAGTAGGGCATGCGCTACTCTCGTTTATCGATGGATTTTTAGGATACAATCATATTAAGATGGCTCCAAAAGATATGGAGAAGACTTCCTTCATTACACCATGGGGGACATATTGCTACAAGGTCATGCCATTTGGCCTTAAGAATGCTGGTGCTACTTACCAACGAGTAGCCACCACTTTGCTGCATGATTTGATCCACAAAGAAGTAGAAGTTTATGTTGAGATGACATGATAGTAAAGTCCAAAGATCGTGAAGGGTACATACCGGCTTTAAGGAAGTTCTTGAGAGAATCTGGTTCTATAAGTTGTGGTTGAATCCGAAGAAGTGTACTTTTGGATTCACATCCGAAAAACTGTTAAGGTTTATCATAAGCCAGAGGGGAATATAAGTTGATCCTGACAAAATCAAGGCAATCGTAGAAATGAAGCCTCCAAAGACTGAAAAGGAGATCTGAGGATTTCTGGGGAGAATACAGTACATCAGCAGGTTCATAGCTCAATTCATTATGACATGTGAACCAATCTTCCGACTGCTTAAGAAAGAGGTCCTAACCATGTGGAACGAACAATGCCAAGAAGCCTTTGAGAAGATCAAAAGTTATTTGATGAAACCACCAATACTTGTTCCACCAGCTCTTGAAAAGCCATTGTTGTTGTACCTCACCACTACAGATACAGCATGGGAGCTTTACTTGCTCAATACTTAGAGGAGACTAGAAAGGAGAATGTTGTATACTACATCAGCAAGAAGATGATGCCTTATGAAGAGAAGTATTCACCATTAGAAAAGACATGTGTAGCACTCGTATGGGCAACCCGTAAACTTAGACATTATGTGCTAGCTTACAAGGTTCTATTGATTGCAAGAATGGATCCTTTGAAGTATTTAATGGAAAAACCTGTGCAAGATGGGAAGACTGCTAAATGGGTTTTGCTTTTGTCAGAATTTGATATCAAGTATGTGACTCAAAAATTTGTAAAGGGGAGGGCAATGGTTGATCACCTAGCCCATTGTTCACTAGAAGAAGCTGAAGAGATTCAAGGAGACTTTCCGGATGAAGACATCATGGAGATTAAAGTAGAATCGTGGAAGATGTATTTTGATAGAGCAATAAATCAAAACAGAAGTGGAATTGGATTTCTCTTAATTTCTCCAAAAGGGGCACACATCCCATTTTCTAGTAGACTCAACTTCCTACCACCAATAACGCCATAGAATATGAAGCTTGCATCATGGGCCTATAAGCAGCCTTAGGCCTTAGAGTGAAAGAGTTGGAGGTGTATGGAAACTCAGCTCTAATAATTTCTCAGGTACAGAATAAATGGAAGATCAAAGAAGAGAGGCTTATGCCTTATCATCAATGTCTCCAGAAGTGGTCATCAAAATTTAGTAAGATCCAATATCAGTATGTGCCGAGGATGCAGAATCAAATTGCAAATGCTTTAGCAACCACGACATCCATGATGGATGGGCCAAAAGAAGATGAAGCTAGATAGATAGTTTTGGAACAAAAAGAAGAACCAGCCTACTGCATGACAATGGAAGAAGATGAAGGAAAGGATGGGGAAGGTGAATGGTATTCAGACATCCTACAATACCTCAAGGATGGAACATACCTGGAATTTGTAGACAAGAATGATCAGTTAACCATTCGGAGGTTGTCCACTAATTATATTATTTGTGGTGAGAGGCTTTACCAAAGATCATATGATGGAATTCATCTCCTTTGTGTAACTGTTAAGGAAGCACAACAGATAATTGAAGAAGTTCATGAGTCAAGTTATGGGCTACATATGAATGCACATATGCTATCAAGGAAGATAATGAGACAGGGTTACTACTGGACCACTATGGAAGCCAACTGTGCGGCTCATGTTCAAAGATGCCATCAATGCCAAGTCCATGGAGATCTGAAGCATATGTTACCCGATGAGAATGCAAAATGTCATATTTTTCTCCCTTAGTGTCTAGTCCTTTATACTTATTTGGTGCCTAAATGTACTCATTATTCTTATATTTTGATTTAGGATGCCAATGGAGGCATTAAGTGCAAAACGTAGCTAATTGGGCGATTCTGGACAATTTCAACATTGCTTCATAATATGGGCATAACTCTCTCATCTTAGGTTCGATTGAGATGATTCAAAATGTTATGGAATGCCAAGAAATAGCTCTACAACTTTCATGTTTTGAAAGATATTGGTTGCATCAAGGTCAAAATCGGGCTTGAAGTTGCTGCACCTGCATTGCTGACATTCTGGAATGTTCCTTTGCCTGAAATTCTAATATGTGGATTTGATGCGTTTTATTTTCGGAAGTTTCCAAATTTGGTGCACGAAATTTCCAACTGAAAACACCACTTTTCTAGTTATATTAGGACTCTATTTTATTTATTTTATATTTTTCTTTAATTAGTCAGATTTAGATGTTGTTATTTTAGGATAGTATTTAGAATATTTTTAGGAGATCTTGTAGGCTTGGAAAAGGGGGAATTAACGTGTATAAAGGGGGAGGAAAAATCAGACTTGAGACACGTCTCTCTCTCCCCTCTTCTCTAACTTCTCCTTTAAGTTTTCATCATGGCCTTACTTGGCTAAACTTTTATACTTGGTCGAAGGAAATTGAAGTCTCAGAATCAATAAAACTATGAGATCTAATTTGTTTTTATTGTTCAATTTATGCTTTGAATATTAGATTTTTTTTGTGCCTATTTTCATGATTGTCTCGTTTAATTACTAGGAGGCCTACTAGTTTATTATTCATTGCAATCTACTGCTAGGTTAGATATCAAATCCGTAATTGTTTGATCCCTTCAATTTGTGAAGCAACCAAGATTTCTTGATTTGCTGCATTAGAAATTACTAGATCTTAGGAAGAACGCTCGACTAAATTTAATGCAACCGTTTGTGTTTATGTTATTTAGCTTCATCAATCTTTCTAGTTCTTAAGGCTGCTACTAAATTAAACCTTTAGCGCTTGTCTTGGGTTGTTTAGTAGTTAGGGTTAATTAGATCGCTTGTTTTCTAATTAACTGCAACTAAGGAGAAATAGAAAAATAGTTCCAACGGTGAATATTCAAAGTGTGAATTGATATATGCTTGCATCGATGATCAGTTATAATATTCTGATGGTGGATGTTGACTTAGACCAAGGTTTGTTCTCTTGATTGATTTTGATACTTTGATTTGAATTGTTCCTTAGTTGTTTTTCTTAAAATTGTTTTTGTTATACTCAAACTGCCCCCCTCCTTGTTCACGTAGCATAAAACTAGGTTAGATACTTTCTGTGGGAACGATCCTTACTCGCACTACTACATATATTTTTAAGAGTATATGTTTTATTTTTGGTTGCTTGTGATAGCACACCATTACCCATGCCACTACATACCATGACATCACCTTGGTCATTCTCTACATAGGGAATAGACATTATTGGGAAGATCTACCCTACAACATCCAATGGCTATGAATTTATACTTGTAGCCATTGATTACTTTACTAAATGGGTAGAAGCTGCCTCATACAAAGTTTTGAATTCAAAAAAAAGTTGCTTAGTTCATTCAGACCAATATCATCTGTAGATATGGGGTACTGCATGAAATTATCTTTGACAATGGGTAGCATTTCAAAGGAGAAACAAAAAAGTTGCTACGATAATTTAGCATTCAGCACCACAAGTCTTTGCCTTATCGTCCTCAGACTGATGGAGCAGTTGAGGCTGCTAATAAAAACATTGGGCGAATCTTGAAGAAGAGCACAAAGAACTACAAGGACTGGCACCTACAGTTGCCCTATGCACTCTAGGGCTATAGAACATCAATTTGATCTTCTATATGAGCCACTCCTTATTCATTGGTGTATGGGATGGAAGCAATCCTTCCTATTGAGATGGGTGTCCGTTCACTAAGGATAGTATTGGAAAGTGAAATCTCTGAAGTAGATTGGTTGCAAAGCAGATATGATTAGTTATGCATGCTAGATGAGAAAAGACTCTAAGCCTTGTATCACATTCAAGGATATTAGAGGAGGCTTAGGAAAGCTTTTGACAAAAAAGTGAGAACCAAAGATTTGAAGTTGGGAGACTTGGTGTTGAAAGAAATCTGAGCACCGGTTCAAGATGCAAATGGGAAGTTCAAGCAAAATTGGGCAAGCCCATACATTATTAAGCAGATATATTCTGGGGGAGCAGTAAGATTGATGGACTTGGATGCAAACCCTTTCACTGAGCCAACCAACATGGATCAATTGAAGAAATACCATGTCTGAGGTGGTTGTAAATTAACTTATTTCCTTTCCTAGACCACGTTTGAGGTGGTTGTAAATTAACTTATTTCCTTTCTTAGGTTTGACTAAAAAAAAAAAGGGGGTAGGTTGAAAACCTAAAAGGGCTGTCTACGCAAAAGGAGAGTAAAAAAAAAAAAAAGAGAGAGTGAGAGAGCCTGCTAGGTTGAAAACCCAAAAGGGCGACCTAGGCAAAAGTTAAGGCAAAAAAAAAAAAAAAAAAAAAACCCTCATCAATGAACTACGTGATGACCTGATCCTTCTATCAAAGGGGTATGTAGGCAACCATGCATTGGTTCGGTCATAATTTCCCAAAACCCATCATTTGCCCATTAGCCAAAATTACCAAAAAAATTAAACCATTACATTAAACCATGTCATTACACAAAATCCAAAATCCAAAAGCCCAAACCCTAAACCAAACCATAAAAATTCCAAACCCCAAAAGCCTACACCTTAAATAGAATCCCTAACCTGCAAATTCTAAATAATTCCCAAACATAAGAGGGTTTTTTTTTTTTTTTTTTTTTTCATCATCTTCTAAAATAAACATGATTCAAAGCCAAAGAATAAGGTCACTTTGTCTTCAGTCTTTTCTTTTTCTGTTGATCATTAATTCCCTCTATGATAGGTACCTTGTTAGCATTGTCCCTTCTTTTGAATTCATAATTGTCTTCATCAGGTCCTTCCCAGTTGTCTCTGAGAAATTGTTCTCTCATAGCAATCCTTTCAGCTCCCTTGTCAACAATCTTGTCTATCAACAAGTTAGAGTATTCTGTAGTCATCTTGTGGAAGTTATTTGGGTTTTCTTTAGAATATTGTGATCTCATCACAATTTATAACCTTACACTTGTTAAAGACTCTAATCTCATTAGAATCACTAACTAAAATGGAAGTCCTAAACTATTTTGGATTCCATATACTCTATTGGATCAAAAAATTAGTTATATAGAACTCAATCTTTAACTTACTTGATAAAGAATTCTTTTCTCATTAGAATCTATATAAATTTTAATTAGAGCTTTAATCTCATTAAAAACTTTTAATTAAAATAAATTAATCTCTATAGGGTGTGTATGCATGATTGTTATCCTAGCATTCTTCTCTCATTTTACACTTTTCTTCTATCAATTTGGTCTCATAATGACGTCATTGCCTCTAAGTAGCACCCATTCATTAAATGAAGTCCACCAGATAAAAACACAAAGACTTTATTTTTCCCCTTTAATGATTGAGCATTATCGATTTAAACATATGAAATCTATGTGCTTCTGGTCTTCTTGATAAATGCAATACACTTCTTTTAAAGGTAATCACTTCATTGTTTCTTATGTTTCATCTAATTGCAAAAGAAAATTTGTCAAGCGTTTTTTCATTTCAAGAGGGATTTTTAGCCTAAAGCCAGAAATCCCTAGAAGTGATATAAGAATACATATTTTCTCTTTTGCTGCTTATTGACATTAGTTTTGCATGAGTAAGAAAGAAAGTTGTTCCTTTTAAATCCTTGGTAGTAAAACTCATCTTGCAATATATAAGTTATTCCACATACTATGTCAGAAATTCATCTATAAGTAAATTTATTGTCCTCTCCATTCTCTAACAAGAATGATCATATATATTTTCATACAAGCACTCAAATTAGTTAATATGAAAAAGCAAGGCCACAAGAAGCAAACTTTTTATGTCAATGGAAGAAAAAATGGTAACACTGTATTCTTGCAAACTGTATTCATGCCACCCTTTTCTTTTTTAGCGTTGGGCCTTTCGGTATGGTGTTATTGTTCAAGGGCTAGACTTGAGTCTTAGAAATTCTATCATGGTGAGGGCCCACATCGAGGCGTTGTCTTCCGATGATGTGAGTTTGAATTTCAATGCCTTTCATTGTGTTTTTTTTTTTCTTTTTTTTTTTCACATGCTTCTTATGTTTTCCTCCTAACCTCATGCATTTTTTACAGATCAACTAGAACTCATGGGCCGGCGTTCCTCCTGCTACAACTCTTGACTTGGAAACATCTGTTGTTGTTGTCTCCAGGATCACCCAGCCTTTCGAGGGTGCGGGTTTGAGGGTGCTTTACTTAGCAGAGTGGGTGTGCTGTCAATTGGTGGGTAAGGATGCCATACAGGTCCCTATGGATTCCCTAGAGTTCATGCTTGCCCCGCTCTCCATGATTGATGTCGTGTATGCCTTGTGGAGGTCCTAGTAAGGCCTATGTCAACTGGCTTAGGGACGAGTTAGAATATGATGAGTTCAACCTTACTTGCCTCATGCCCTCCCTTACTGTTGAGGTATGTGCTCTTTCTTCCCATCTTTTCCATTCTTACACTCTTCTTCTGCATTCTTGTACATGGTGACATTCAACTGAAATACTTGTATCAAGATGCCCCTGCTCCTAGTGTTCCCATTAACCCTCCTCATCTGCCTTGGAAGGTCTATGCTTACGACCCTAATGGTTTTGCTAGGGAGCGTCTCGTGCCTCGTAATACCAATTTCATGGGTTACCCTTTTCTGGAAGGCACATAGGCGGTGAGTTCTCTTCCACTTTTTTTTTCTTTGTTTCTTCTTCTCTTGCATCTTTCAACTGATCATTCTAAACCTGTTTTCCTTCAAATTTCAGCCCACTATCCAAGAGCAAGGAGTTGGTTTGGCTGACTGGAAATCTCAAGCTGGAGGTGACTCAATACTCAAAGGACTTGTTCGGCCCCAGAGGACTAGCTTATCCTGGTAATGATGATGATGATGATGACAGTGACAGTGATGGTGGTGAGGACTCAGAGGCGACCCCTAGTTACCAACCAAGGAAGAGGCGTTTCTAGTGATCCATGCATGACAGACAAACAAACACATAGCACACAGCATAGCATAGCATAACATATCTTTCTATTCTTTTTTTCTTTTTTTGCTCTTATTATTATTTTCTCCTTTTAGGACACATTTCTGCACTTTGGATTTGATTTGAGACATTGGGTTGTATTTTAAGAACATCTTTTACATTCATGCTTCTTATTCGGGATATGTACTTAATTTGCAACTTATGGAGATAAGTGCACAATTCTATGCTTTTCTTGGTCTTTGATGCTTGAAAATCTGAAGTTGTGTTGTGTCTTGAATAGTCTTTTGGGCCAAAGGCTTCATAGGAGAAGAATTTGGAAGAACCATATGCAAAACAGGGGAAAAACAAGTCTCTACCCCTCACTACGCGTGCGTGTACATGATCCTGCGTACGTAGCCTTGACCCTGCATATGTAAGTTTAACTATGCGTACATATGCCGCAGGTTAGAAAAACCCTAGCTGCCCTTCTTTAGTATAATATAGTTGTTGGGGTCTCCCAAACCTCACCAAACGTATTTTCCTCCTAGAAAACACTCCTTAAAGGCTTTCCAATGGCATAATTCTCTCTTTTTGAAGTCTCAACTTAGATTAAAAAGCTTGGCCCTAGTTTCAAAAAAGCTATCATTCCTTATGGTCTCTCTTGCATTTTTCCATACCAACAAATCAAGGTGGATGAACCTCTTCTTTGTGTTGCCGCCAATTATTAGATCCCTTCTCGACATGTTTTTCAATTCAACGGTGTAGAGATATGCAACACTCTCAAGGAGTTTAGTACGATCATGGGTGAGACTTTGATGAACAACCTTGTCTTTCCTACCATGGGTAGTGATCTTCCCACCTTGGGTGTTCCTTTTGAAAAGGCAAAGTAGTTGTGTGTTTTGGCAAGTTAAATATTTGTCTCATCTTTGCATACTTCTCTTGGTTAGCTATCCCAATGATTGATATACTGCGCTCCCGGTTTCTCAATGCCTTTTGCCTATGTATACTTGCAAGATACTTCTTGGTTCATGAGACCTATTGTGTAGATCACATGATATGCTTCGTGGTTGCCAATTTGAGGAATAGGAATCTTGTAGGCACGATCTTGGCTGAAACCCTCAATGGCTTAGATGCATTTCATAGGAAGGAAGCAAACTTCTTTGTGGGGAGCCCTTTCCTTCTTCAGGTATGATCCCTAATTTTTGCCTAGGTTTCCAAACTAGAGGGATTCCTCTAATTTTTGCATAGGTCGCCTTTCGGTTTTCAACCCTCGAGGCACCTTATATTATCTTTTCCATTTTTTTATTCTATCTTTTTTTTTCTTTTTTTCACTCATGCTCTCTCTTTTATTCCTTTCTTTCTCTTCTTTCGTAGATATGGCTATCTGAGATGTTTCGTTTGCTTTAACCTCCTGCTGTTCCTTCTAGTTAATATCTATCCAAGCATTATCGTGGCCGTAGGCCCAAGCGTGCTAAGATGAGCTTTGAAGAGTTTACTGAGCTTATGGAGCATATTGATGCCACAAACATCCAATGGGTGGTGGAGTGGTGGCGCATCTCAAGCATGGCTCATCGTAGCCTCAATGACAACTGTGTTCCCTTGGTGGGACTTTGCTATTGCTCTTACTACTCCACATGTTGCATTGCCAGATAGTTTGGTGACTCCCAAGGGGCCTAATAATGATGGCTCTTTCCATACCTTGGAGTTCACTAGTAGGACTTTGAGCAGGATCCATGAGGCTTGGCCACGATGAAGGGTGACTAGAGACATCTGCCCTCCTCAATTTCTTCATCCAACTTCGGGGTACCAAAAGTGGCTATAAGAAGACATGAAATCTGTCCTCATAGATGAAAAAGCATACAATAAGTCCAACAAAAGGAAAAAAGGCTGAATGAAAAACTTGATATGGCACAAATTTTACTTTTCTGCACTTTATGATTCTCATGTCTTTTCTTTTGAATTTAATAAATGATTGGAATGTTCCAAATCCCCTATGGAAACAATTTATCATCTTTTATTTTGATCAATAAGAGAATCATTTATTTATTATCTTTGCTTATTGTCTTTATTTTTCTTTTATTTTTTCCATACCATGTAATTTTTGCCCATGACGTCCTTGAAGGAATTTTCGCCATAACCATGGTCTTTCCCCTATCTTTTGCCTAGACTGCCCTTTCAGGTTTTCAATCTAGCGGGGTCTTTTTGCCTTAGCTTTTGCCAAGGCCGCCCTTTTGGGTTTTCAACCTAACAGTCTTTTTTCTTTTCTTTTCTTTTCAAACGTTGTATTTTCAGAGTCTATCCATGTTGATTGGGCGAAGCATCTCTTCCTCATTCAAATATGTAATCCTTGTAGCACCTCCTGACATGATCTTCTTGATAATAAAAGGACCAGGTCATCTTGGCTTTATCTTTCCTCTCGGATCAAAAGTTTCATCTCTAAGTACTTTTAGGACCAAGTCCCCTTCTTTAAGGTTTCTAGGTTTCACTTTTTTGTTAAATGTTCTAGCATTTCTCTTTTGGTACCCTTGTGCATGGTATTGTGTCCTAGCTCTCTTTTCATCTGTCAAAGCTAATTGCTCATATCTTGCTCTCACCTAGTCTTCTTCTAAGACCTTGGTTTCTACTAACACTCTCAAATATTGTATCTCCATCTCAATTGGAAGTATCACTTCACTACCATAGACCAAAGAGTAAGGTGTTGCCCCAGTTGATGCACGAATCCCCATAAAGCAAAGGGAAGTTTCTTGGCCCAATCCTTGTATGTCACTACCATTTTGGCTAGGATGCTCTTGATGTTCTTATTGGCTACTTCTACGGCCCCATTAGTCTACGATCGGTGTGGTGAAGACTTGTGATGCTCAATGTTGTACAACTCCATAATCCCTCGAACCTCCCCTTCGAAGTGGGAGCCATTATTCAAAATGATCTCTGGGGGTACCCTATATTGGCAGATGATGTTATTCTCAATGAACCGAGCCATGTGCTTGGCTTTCAACACAGAGTAGGAAGCCGCTTCTACCCACTTAGTCAATTGCCACTAGGATTTACTTGTGTCCATTTGAGGCTTTAGGGGCCATTCTTCCAATTACATCTATGCCCCAAACTGAGAAAGGCCAAGGAGAGGTCATGCTGTATAATTCACTAGGTGGTACGTGGTTCAAGTTTGCATGCATTTGGCAGTTGTGGCAACTCCTCACAAAGTCCACACAATCAGTTTCCATCGTGCTCCAATAGTACCCTACCCTTAGAATCTTCTTGGCTAACATTCTCTTATTCATATGAGGACCACAAATCCCTTGATGAACTTCCTCCATAACTCTTTTTGCTTCTTTTTTCTTTAGGCAACGAAGGTGTATACCATCATAGAACCCCCTATAGAGCTGTCCCCCACATAGGATGTATTGTATTATCATCATCCTAATCGAACGATGCTTCCTCTTGTCGGCACCATCTGGATATATGCCTAACTATAAGAATTTCATGATTTCATAACACCAATGAACCCCTTCTTCTTCCATAACCAAGATTGAAGCTTCATTCTTCTCCTTGTGCACTAACTCATAACTCTATTCAATCTCTAAAGGTCGTGTCTATACTCCCTCTGATATTTCAACTATGGATGCCAAAGTAGCTAAAGCATTTGCAAACAAATTCTGAGCTCTAGGGATGATCGTGCATTCAATTTTTGTCAAAAGTTTTGGCAAAATCCTCTAGATAGTGCTGATAAGGTTTCAAATGTTCTTCCTTTACCCTCCACAACTTTTGGGCTTGAGTTATAACCAAGGTTGAATCTCCAAACACCTCTGCCTCTTTTACCCCTAACTCTTGGAGAGCTTCCATTTCGACGAAACAAGCTTCATATTCTATCATATTATTAGTTGCCTTAAAGTTCAATTTGACAGCCAAAGGCATATGGGATCCATCAGGGGTGATCAAAAGTGCTCCTGTCCCATTCCCATATTGGTTTACAACTCCATCGAAATACATTTTCCATGCCCCTAGCTCAATATCCAAGATGTCCTCATCCGAGAAGTCTTCTTTTCCATCCTCTCCCTCTATAGGATTCTCGGCACAAAAATCAAACATGGCACTCTCTTTGATAGTCTTCCTTGACACATACTTCAAATCGAATTCTACTAATAGGATCAACCATCTTAACAGTCTTCAAGGGATCCATTCTGGCTACCACCCAAATCTGGAATGGTAGGAGGATGTGTCTCAACTTCTGTACGGCCCACACGAGTGCGAAGCATGACTTCTCTATGGGGGTGTACCTAGTCTCATAATCATGGAATCTTTTGCTCAAATTGTACACTACCTTCTCATTCTTATCGTCATCTTCTTGTACAAGCATACTCTTGCTTTCTCACTCCCAAGTGCAGGAGATCGTAGCAATATAATTCTCGGAGTACCGAGGTCAAACCACAAGGAGCAGGGTAAATTCAAAGACAATATAATTAAATAACAATTTGGATGAAGAAGAAAAATACTTTTGCTTGGTGATTGTTAACAAGAATAATAATAAAAATTGATTTAAATCAATAAAGTAAATACTAGGGCATCGAGGTGTTTCCCTATATCAATATGAAATTTTTTGTGGTCTAAGAAAATATCTATTTCATAATTGATTGTTCTTATACAATTAAAAACTTATGATTTGGTTGAACTGAGACAATTCAAGAATGCATGATAACCTCGATTGATAATACAGTTAGAAAAGTTTTTAGAAAAACCCATTCACTTTAAAACCTAATTTCTATTTGAAACTATTAGAAATCCATCTAAACAATAAGAAAAACATGATTGAACTTATTGAAAGAATGGAAGAACTAATACATCAAAAGAAATTGAATTGAACAATCAAATATGTCATTGATAAAATCCTAGAAAGAATCACATTAAATATTCATACCGTATAGAAGAAACATAACCCCTAGCCCTAACAAAGAGTTTAGGTTGCCATTAGAGAAAGAAAAATACAAGGTTTACTCTGCCAAAATTCGTTCTACCAGCCTCCCTTCAAAACCCTAATGTCTAAGTGTCCAAAGAAATAAAACTTTTACTATTTTAATTTCCACCCAGGTTTACAGCAGTAACTTGTGAGTTAATTTCGGCCCTTAAAAATTGATAATTTCGGAAAACTCAAAACGGGAAAGTTGTAGATATTTAAGTCATGGTTCCAACCCATCCAGCCTTGTGTCAATTGGATATTTTTAGGAGAGAGATACGCCCAAAATACTGATCAGTGCTCAAATCAGATTTTTCCTTTTCAGATTCTGTCTCTTTGATTTCTTTCCTTATTTGAAGCTTCCAATCATGGTAGACGATCCAGGCACTCCAGCTGCACCTCCTTATACATTTAAGCATGGTCCTTTAGCTCCACTTTAATTCTAGTCTGGCCTTCATTCTCTCACAAATTCCTGTAAACTCATTTTTCTCACATGATTTCTTGAAAGTAGAAAATTACACACAATAAATGACATCTTATTCAAGAAATTATGTAAAGATAAATAATATGGACTAATGAAAATCATGGCTTAATTATAAAAATTAAGCATAGTAATAAGGAGATAACGCCTATATAAATATATAACACGTATACATTTTAAGACGTTATCAACTCCCAACAGCATCTCCTATGATAAAGAGGTATAGTAGTAAAGGCTTTCCTTGTTGTAGAGGTAGTAGGACAGGTGGATGGAGGAGGTATTCCTTGAAAAGTTCAAAGGCTTTCTGACATTCATCATTCCATGTGTGGGGTTCATTCTTCCTTAGGAGTTTGAAGACGGGCTCACAAGTGGAGGTGAGCTTGACAATAAATCAACTGATATATTGTAGTTGCACTAAGAATCCTCTTATTTCCTTCTCATTCTTGGGTGGATGCATCTCCAATATGGCTTTGATCTTGGATGGATCTACTTCTATCCCTCTATCACTTACTAGGAAACCTAGCAACTTCCTAGCTGTTACTCCAAAACTGCACTTTTGGGGGTTCAACCTCAATCTATACTCCTTGATCCTTTTGAAGAACTTCCTTAAGTTAATGATGTGACCTCCTCTATCCTTGGATTTTACAATCATGTAATCAACGTATACCTCAACCTCATTATGCATTGTAAAGTTGTGATTTACAACTATATTTTTATGTTAGCTTTAATTTTCTGTCAAATTTGATTGTATTTATGTTCAATCATTTCCCTGTATTTTTGTGGGATTTAATGTAAGGGCTATGTGTGAGAGAATGGTGAAGAATCTGTGAAGATTAAGAATTCGCAACTAGCTCGCGAGTGCCAACCCATGAAATGCATGAAAAGATAGTTTTAAAGGCTCGAAATTTCAGTTTTTCAAAATCCTTGTCTTCTCGCACTCCGCAACTCCCACCCTCAAAAACTCATTTTCTCATCAAATCTTAACCAATCTTCCTTGCATTTCATATCTAAGACTACTCAAAAGTATTTTCTAACACATTTCCTTTATCTATTCCTTTGATTTTGTCTTAGATTACTTAAAACCTATGGTTGGGGTTTATTTTTGTGTTGGGTTGGCAAAACTTAATTTCTTGCTAAAATTTTTAATTTTGTTGGTTGGGCTTAGTCCCATTTGTGTTGATGTTTTTTGTATTGGCATGTGGCATTTTAACATGTATTTGAGACATATTTTTATATGTTCATGAATTGTTTTTCTTATAGGGTTATTGTATGCATGCTAAGTGTTTGATAAAATGCTCTTTAGGCATTTTTCCACTTGTTTGGACTCCAATGAGTACGAAACTTTGGGGATTGCCATGTTTACTTAATTGTAACATGTTTCTATCTTCACTTGTGTGTTTTACACACTTTGCCCCATGGGTTCTTGTTCATGCATTGCACATGCACACTTGATGCACACACCCTATCACACTTGACATGTCATGCATATTTTCATGCTCTTTGTCTAATTAAAACTCTAGCATTTTTTTCATGTCTTTGTGTTCTAGTTTATGATCTTTTACTTAGTTTTTAAGAGTTGTTTACTTGGTTTTTGTACTAACTTGCATTTAATCAAGTTTATTGCCATTTTTGTGTATGGTTTGTGTTTGTTTCCTTTTGTAGATGTCTCCTTGCAAGAAAACCATTGCCAAGAATCCTCTTAAGCATCAACGATATGAAAAGCATCACTTTAGAAATAGAGATACATTTGAGGCATTCACAGACTTTTATAAAGAGGCTGTGATTATTGTGGAGAGAGAAGTGGACCTCGAATCTCTTGAGAATACCTTCATACCTAACTAGAGGTGCATGATATCTTTGGTGGATTTTGACTCTTCTTCGGAGACCTATCTCCAGTTTGTTTCCTCCTCTAGTTAGGGGGCTGGTTGTGTATCTTGTTAACCAAAAAAAGAAAATAAAATAAAAGGCAGAAAATACTTTGAGTTTTGCCAAGAAGAAATGAAACATATATCTAATTTGGCTTTGGGAAATAGAAATATATAAAATAATTTGTTTTATAACATGCAAAGCAAACATTAATGGGAGAAACTCTTTGATTTGATAAACAAAATAAATCAGCAGTAGAAGAGTCCAATAAGTTGGAAAAGGGAGTGGAACATCACTAAAGTAGAAGATCCACAAAACACCATCTCTATGCTATTGCCTCTAGGTTTTAAAATTCAATGAACATTTCAAACACCTAAAAAGAAAAATCTAATAGCAAAGCCAAACCTTTAGATTAATAGGACCTTAAATTTTACCATTCTGAGCATTACATGATTCAACTTGCCTTGATAGAGCTATTGCATTTTGGTCTCTAAAAGTTGAACCTGAAACACATAAATTGTTTCATCATTGAATTTAATATCATAACCATATAAAAACAACCATAAAATTGATAAAAAAAAATATACAATTGCACAACATATAGAAATCTCAATCACCTTTGTCTTTTAATTCATAAAGGATCTAAACCTTGATTATTGCAGGATATTTCTTAAGAGTTGCATTGTCTTACAGTTTCGGTCCAAATCTAGAAATTCTGAATAGTAAAATCAAAAATGAAAGACAGTAAATAGCAAAAAACAATAATTATAGGAGCAATGTGATCAATAAAAAAGTGTGGGCCAATTTTGTCCCTATACATTTAATTGTGTCACTTTTGTCCTTCAAATTTTAAAATCGGGGTCCATCAACTATTAATTGTATCAATTTCATCCTTCAACTATTCAAAATCAAATCAATTGTATCCTTAAATGTTGACTTCATTTTGTAAGTTGAGAAACAAAACTAACACAATCAAATGTGTAGGGATGAAAATAAATCCACCCTATTGTTAGAGGACCGAAAGTGTAATTTGTTGTGCCAAAAAAATGTTGGTTTGAATTCAAGTAAGGTTTGGCAATGAGGGAATTCAGGTTTGAATGCATGTTCTCTTTGTGGTTTGTTTCGTGATGTAGAAAATAAGTAAGAAAAAATGGTCAAGGAGAATCAAAGATAAGCATAACCATTTTCCCCCCTATGAATGAATTTTTAAAGTAAACAAAATATACAAACCGGGTAAGTAGCAAACTAAATTAGCTACTGAAACTAAACTTACAAATAATCAAACTAAACTCATCAATTACGACTATCATACAAGATAGTGAAATGCAACTAATGAGAATCAACAAGCATTAAAGAATCCGTTGCATGTTCTAGTTGTGCCTATTACTAGAGCAAGATCCAAGAAGATCAAAGAAGCACTTAATGGGCTGATTCAAGAGATTTGGGTTGATTCTAACATAGGACATTCCAAGCTTGGCCCAAAAGAAGATGAAGGCATAATAAATTCAATCCAAGCTATTGATAAGGCTGATTGACTTTCCATCTACCAATTAATAGCTATTTTTCCTATTCTGGAGTTGCTAATTTCAGACCAAATCCACCTTAATTTTAGGCTTCCATTATTTAGTATGTTTTTTTTTTAAAAATCTTTTTTCCCATTTTGGAGCTGCTAGTTTCAGACCAAATCAACTTTAATTTAGGCTTCTATCATTTAGTACGTTTTTATATTTTCCTATTTTCAGTCACATCTTATAAATAGCATGCACTCATTGTAATGGAGGATATTATTGAATAAAAATCAGAAAAAATGTGAAGTTTTGCTTCTTCTTTTGGTTCTTCAAGAACTGTGAACTTATCAGGGATTCTTCCTTGTGGCATTCAAATTTTATACCTTCGGTTCATGATTCAGTTATAATCCTTGGGTCGAGGTTTGTTACTTATACATTTGGTTCACGTTTCATTTATAAATGTTGGGTCAAGGTTTCTATCAAAATGAATTTTAGCTTTCTTAGGCAAGTATTCCAATATTATTTGTTGGGTCTCAAAGCGTGTCGATTGAGGTTTGCATCGGCAACTCCCCTCCCTCTCTTCCAAATAATTACAACATAAGATTATTGACTAACAAATTTTTTCATTCTCATTACAAACTCAACATAGGCCTTAATCTCCCTTCTATTCAAAATTGGGATAGTCTCCTCAAACTTTACATTACCACTACATACAAGAGCAATTCCTTGAAGCCAAATATAATAAACCACCATAGACCAAGCAAGTTTGCATACTTAGCTCCCAAAACTTTTGCCCCTAAACCTATCCATACCCCATTGAATCACTTAACCCAAGATATATACTAGGGATTTTGTTAAACATAATGAATTAACTTGCTCCCATAGTCTCTTTGAGAGAGGATACTCAAAGAACAAGTGGTCCTACTTTTAAGGCAGATCTTGCAGAAGACACACCATGATAGCCCCATTTAAATGGTCTACCTTGAGTGGAAAGTCATATCACTTTCTACCACTTCATTTTTGGAGATATAGTTCTTATTTACTCCAAAGCTTATTTACAATAGAAATACAAACTTAAGTTCTACTCACAACATCGCTCAATGCATTATTTATTATTCTTTAAGTAGAAGGGAGAAGATGTAACTAAAGAAAGAAGCCTATCTAGGCAAGATGGAGGCATATTTCTCCGAAGTTTGATTAATATGTTCTAATTTTCTTTGAGAATGGATACAAACTGGAGTTGGAATCATCGTTGACAAAGGGAAGGGTCATTGAAATCTCAATCAGCTTTGACTTTTAACTCTTAAAGGATATGAACCTCAAATGTTGCAGAACATTCCTCAACAGTAGCATTTCTTTCACTTTCTATCCAAATCTAGAACTTCTCAATAATTAAACCACAAAAAAGAACACAGTAAATGGAAAAAAAAAAAAAAAAAAGAAGAAGTTAATTTAGTTAAAAAAACATTAATATTTGGCTGCAAGGGAATGCAGGTTTGAGTGCGCACTTTCATTTTAGATTGTTTGGAAATGTAAGAACTAAGTTAGCAAATATAATCAAGGTCCTTAAGGAAAATCATAGATAACTATAACTTATTATTATTATTATTATTATTTATGAATGGAACCATACAAACGGCAAACTCCAGCCACTAAATGCTGCAACATCTAACAACAAAAACAAAGCAAGCAGGAAACTAAATAGAAGCTAGAACTAACCATACAAAGAATCAAACTAAAAGTCTAAAACCCTCAATTATGCTTATCATCAAAATCAGAGAAATGACCTCCCCGCAATTAAAACATGACTATTCACAAACAAAAAATTCTCTTTGGAACCTTAAACCAAGCCTTAATGTCTCCTCAGACTTGACACTTAGTACCAGGTACATACTTGGGATTTTATTAGACACCATGACTTAACTGCCATAGCTTCCTTGAGAAATGATACTTGTTAAAATATAGTTAATTGATTAAATTGACCATTTTTCTAATAGCTTAAACTTTTGGGAGAATTGGTAATTTAATATGTACGATACAATCTCAATATCTTTAACCAACTTGAATTCTCTTTTTTTTTTTTCTTTTTTCAATAAAAAATTGACAATATTCACATTCAACATAGATTGCAAATGTTAAACATTAAGAAATGCATCCACCAAAGAATCAAAAAAATGGACACAAAAAACGAAAGCAAAATCTGTATATATAAGGATATGGTACAGTTTCTAGCCATAAAATCAAAATAGAGAGAAATAGGACCTTAGTGTTAGCCGTCGAGGTCTTGATATGTTCAAGAAAACAGAGGTTATTGATATGTTTTGAAACATTGAAGGCAACAACCTTGAACCTTATTGGGCAAAAAAATCAGATCAATAAAAGAAAAATATTATAATAACAGAAAACCATATTGCAAGGCGGAAAGAGATCTTGGGCTTACCAATTACTTCAACAGAAACAATGCAAACAATTGCATTAAAATAAATAAATCGAACACGTATGTTATAAATAATAATTACAAAGCACAGCATCTTGATTTCCCTTTGAATGAGCCTTTGAATTTGGAGAAAAAGAAAGAAGACAATGACAAAGTCACCAAAAGATGTAACTAAAGAGGGAGGCATACCTTGGCAAAGAATGGTTTCCTCTATCTTTGGGGACCATGAAAGAAGGTTGATATTTTTTTAAATCACAATTTTGTGCTGTCTCCAGTGTTTAAAAAATGAAGAAGAAAGTGAATAAGGATGATGAGGAAGTGAGTGTTTAGAGAGGCTTTTTCTTTAACCTAATCTTGCCACACAGACACAGCTGGATGAGAGCTCCGCCTTCTACTGGGCTTCACCATTTGTGTCAAAATCTCCTCCTTGGTTGAAAACCCCATGATCCAGAAATGAGGAAGACCCACTATAGATGCATTCTACATAGACTCTCGGCCATTTTATGAAATCAAAGTGGTTTCCAAAAATTACAACATAGTACAACATGCCTTTAAAAGCTTCTTGAAAAACTCTAGCGAAACCACCCACAAATTGTTCTGACTAGTTGTTTTTTTCCACCATGTCTTTGGGCATTCTTCTTCAGCCTTCTGAGCATGATATGTTGCTCTAACTTGACCATCCTCACAATCCACTTTGGTTTTCCAATTTTAAACATAAGATATCCCATCAACATTCCAAATATCACTCTACATCCATAACCCATTGACACAGCTTGCCAACCAAACCCATTTTTTGGCTCTAAATTGTCTTCTTGTTGTAAGGTCAATGGTGGTGGTTTCTTTGCCTCATGGCTGTCACACATTCTTGACAACAGAATTCCACATATCCCAAGTTTTCAAGGTACAAATCATTATCAAATGTATTAAATTGCTTTCCTGAAGGTATGTTTCCTATAGGTTGGTTATGTGACAACTTTAAAACTTCAAGCCATGGTAGATCTGCCAATTGCCTAGGAATCTTCCCGATAAGCTTGTTGAAAGAGAGGTCTAACCATTCAAGATTTTGCAAATTTCCAAATGAAGATGGAATATAACTTGTAAGGTTATCGTGAGAAAAGTTGAGCCCCTTGAGTGATTTTAGCCTCCCAATTATCATCGGCATCTCTCCTCCAAAACTATTGTTTGAAAAATCAATGGTCATGAAGACAGTTTGGATTCTCACCAACTCAATATACCACCCTTTCATCATCACATTCAAGGAATCATGATAATACCTGTCTCCCATATATTTCAACGCAACTTTTCCTTCATCCACATTTGTCATGGCTTTCAAATATTTGAAATATTTTCTTGGAAAATGACCATTAAACTCATTGTTAGAGATGTCTAGGATTTACAAATTTGGGAAAGGAAATTTGGTTTTAGGATTGCCTATATGACCTTGAAATTTGTTTGATCTTATGACAAGAACCCTTATATATAAAATACCTTCCAACCATTAAGGGAAGGTTCTATTTATCTATTACTTCCAAGTTCCTACAATTTGCCAAAGATTTTGGCAATGGCCCTTCCAATTGATTGCACCATTAAGTTTAATATTCCTAAAATTATTTCCCTTGGAAAATGTTGCAGAGATGGTACCATGAAGGCTATTTATTCATAAATCCAACACTGAGAGGACATTAGAATGTACCAAACACTTTGGAACCACACCACTTAAGTTGTTATGAGACAAGTCTAGAACGTCAAGGAAACTTGTGTTGAAAATTAAAGAAGGTATTTCTCCAGTTAATTTGCAATTGGAGACAGAGATGTATCGTAGACTAAGAAAACTTAGAGTGGGAAATGGTCCTTGAAGCAAGTTGTCATGAAGATCAAGAAATATAATGAACCCCTCCCCGCATCACCCAACCATCTTGGAACTTGACCATAAATTCAGTTCTTGGAAATGCTTAAGAATTGTAATGTTGTTGCTGTTCTTAAGAAAATTGGGAATTTAATAACGTTGCAAGAAGACAAGTTTAGATTGCTAAGTTTGGGCAGGGTATAGGTCACATTATTGTTGATGCTAACTAAGTTATTTGAAAAATCAAGATAATAGAGATTTTTGAGCTTTGAAAACATGTCTAACTCCAACATAATAATCAAGTTATTTGATGAGAGAAATAGATAAGTAAGGTTAATAAATCTAGATATTGACCTTGGTATAGATCCCTGTAGCTTATTACAACCCAAATCAAGATACTCCAATGAATTGGACTTGAATTCATCAATCTCACCAACGAATTGATTACCATCAAGACTTAACGTCACCTAAGAGGGAAAATTGAACAACCAAGATGGTAGTGTCCCATTTAGGAAATTTGAACATAAAGAGAGATGAATTAGATTAAAACCACTTACATGATTAGGAAGGGGACCAACAAGTTGATTGTTGTAAAGGTATAAAGTTGAGAGATTGGGCAATTTCAATAGTGAAAACTGTAGCAAACCTGTTGAAATATTCCCCAATAATTAAAACAAATTGTTTGTTCATTCGTATGCCAAAAACAACTAAAATTTGAAAGTGGTAATAGAATCTCACCGCTAAAACTATTATATGATAGATCCAAAATAGTAAGCTTTGTAAGCTTACCAAGTGATGTTGTAATTGACCTAGTCAAATTGCAATAAGTGAGATTCAAATGCTTCAAGGACTTCATATTGCTGATAAAGTCAGGTAATTCTCCTAAAAAGCTTATCAAAGAGAGATCTAAAAATTTCAAGAAAATACTACTCTAATTACACTTTGGAAGAGAACCCAAATCAAGATTCTCATTCTCCCCTATATTAAGGGTTTGTATACTGGGAAGGCAGAGGGTGTTATTTTGAAGTTTTCCCTGCAAGTGACAGCCATGGGGACAAAGAGTTGTGAAAGAGGAGGATAGATTCATCAAAGAATTAGGTCTAATTGAGGACATATTTGACCTATCCAAAAGAAGTTCCCTTAACTAAGTTAGGTTATTTCATACTGGTGTTTCAATTAACAGCCCATAGTTGTAAGAAAGATCAAGTGAAACCAGTAAAGACAAATGAGAGATTTCATATGGGATTTTGCCAGAAAAACACGGAATAAGAAAAGTTAAGATGATTCAAAGTCTTAAAGTTGTTAAACTGGGACGAAATTAGGGAGCGACCGTAGTCATTCCTAGCGAGATTCAAGCTCGTGAGATGGCGAAGAAAGAAGAGGGTACTGTTGGAATGAACAGGGCCATAAAGCTAGCTGCAACTGAGGTCAAGGCCAATAGCTTGGTGTGTGGTTTGGTGACAAACGACGTCATCCTAAGTACAGCAGTCCTTATCCTCCTTCCAAGAGGCTGTCTTTGGATATGAAATATCACAAATCTAAGAATCATCTCTATGACGAGAAAGAGAGTGATTAAAATGGAGTAGAGCAGAGTAGGGTGAGACTGAAGACAAGGAAGAAGATGGAAAATGAAAGAGCAAGGAGAGTAGAACTAGAAGACAGAACAATTGATACTTCCAACCTAAACACCCCATTTGAATTTGATACCCAAGAAGAGAAGAGAAGGCAAAACACTATAAATATATCTGATATTATGAATTAAACTAGGTGAGGCATGGGATGGGATCAATATAAAATGAAGATTTTATATGCGTCCAAGTCAATCAAAGTCTTTGAACACAGTTACATAAAAATCTAAAAATAATTATGCAACATGGTAAAACCACTTGGCACAACCATGATTTCTAAGCCAACTTTTATTATATAGTATATGATTTAAGCCCAACTTTTATTATATAATACTAGCCTTATCACAAGCACTTTGTGCGTGTGATGAGGCTTTTTTTTTAGTGGTCCTATTTTGTAGGGAAAAAAAAAACACGTGCTTTTAATTTATATATTTTTTTTGAAATTTTAATTTATAAGTGGATTAAGTAATTTGAAAATCAACAAGAGCTTCCCCTATTTAAGTAGAGACAAAACTAAAGGACAATCCCGTAAAAATACAACTCTAACTCCTACTAAAACATTATCTAAAAAATAGGGTCACTCTCCTGTTGATTTTCAAATTGCTTTATCCACTTATAAACTAAAATTTCAAAATAAAAATTATATATATATATAAAATAAAAACACTTTTTTTTTTTTGCTACAAAATAGGAGCATTAAAAAAAAAAAAAAAGCCTCATCGCATCCACGAAGCGCATGTGATGAGACTAGTACTATATAATAAAAGTTAGGCTTAAATCATATACTATATAATAAAAGTTGGGTTTAAAAGCCGTGGTTATGCTAAGTGACTTCACTATATTACCAAAAAAAAAAAAAAAAGATTTTTAGATTTAAAAAAAAAAAAATATATATATATATATATATATAAATTTTCCTCTCCTATAAATTTCTAAGTTGATAAAAATCTTAATTTAATACAATCCAAATTCTTCATCTAATCTATCTAATCCTTTTTTTTCTTTTTTACGTTTAGTGTATTAGAAATTGTTTTTAGATTTTAAATATATATATATATATATTGCTCTTATCTTTTTCTCCTATAATTTCTAAGCTTATAAAAATCTTAATTTGATTACAATCAAATTCTCATAATTTAGAAGTTGATAAAAAATCTTAATTGATAAAAAAAAATATATAAAAAAAAACTCGATACTTTTCAATTTGCCATATATATTACTTTTTTTAAGATAGAAGATAGATATTGTATTGAGTAAAAGAGCCAAAGCTCGAAAACATATACAAGTGAGTAAATACCCTAAAAACATCCAAGGAAAAATGCAAAGAAGTTATAATGCCCAAAGGAAAAGAAAGACCACTAGTAGCAACACAATGCAAGCCTAGATATAATGCAGTAACAGTTAAGGTTATGTTTGGTAATATTTTTTGTTTTCTATTTTCAAAAATTAGTTTTTGGAAATATTATTAAAAAAAAATTCTTGTATTTTTGAAATTAAAAACATGTTTGGTTAGTTGAAATTAAAAAAAAAAAAAAAGTTTTTTGAAGAAAAAAAATAGAAAATACTAAAATATGTTGTTATTAGAATTTGAACTCTAATACTAACTCATTAAATGAGACAAATTCATTAAATCAAATACATGTCTTCATTGACTTTTGAAGATTAGAAACTAAAAACAGTCTTTTGCATGTTTTCAGTTTCCTTAACAAATTGAGTTTTAAGAACAATTTTTGTTTTTTGTCCATTTTGGGTTGTCAAACAAGTTTTTTAGTCTAAAAAATAGAAAAATATTTTTGAAAACAGAAAATAAGGGGAAAATTGTTTTAGTCTTTTTATCTTTTTTTAATAAAAATTCTTCTTATCAATTAATTTATTTCACTTCTTTTTTTATCCACCTATGTTTATTATATACATGGTTTCTCATTTATTTATTATCAATAATTTTTTATTTTGTTTTCTAATTAGTACATTGTATATGTAAGGGGGCGGTTTGGATCCTAAGCCCAAAAGGTAAATGGATTAGGACCCAAAGAGCTCAATACAATAAATTTGTAGAGAGTGAGTTAAAAACTGGGCTTCAATGAATAGGAAAACACTCTCAATGGATTTAAGATTGAAATAAAACAAAGGAAAACAGGTTTTATGCGAAGAAATCCTTCCTCGGCAAAGTTTGAGGAGAGCAGTTTTGGAGTATATTCTTCTTAAACTTGATTACAATTTTAGTTCTTTGTGTTATAGTTTTTTTTTTTTTTTTTTTTTTTTTCAATGAACCCCTTCCTCCCAGAGGATCTTTCACATTATATGGTCTCCTTTCGCTGATCCTAACCCTCCATTTGTTGATCATGTAAGCCTCTACTTGAGTGCTTGTCCCATCAGACGCTCTCCCAAGTCTTCTGTGAGTTGAGGCAGCCAAGACAGCATTGTTCAGGGGCCTTCTCCACATAAATGTGGCTAGGGTGTTTGGTGAGGTGCATTAAATATGGTGGCAGCTACCATCCCTCTAATCATGTCAGGGCTAACCCCCTCTCTGAAGCTCTTTCTCTAAAGGTTGGCCCCCTCCGGTAACGTGCCATTGACATGGCCATGACCCACCTCTCCGGCCTTACCATTTGAGTGTATGGACTCCTCGAAACTATATGGCCTCCTTGGCCTTAGGTATGACACGTGGCATGATTAAATTTCTGTACCCCACAATAACCCCTCAAACTCCAGTTTTTCTCTTTTATCTGGGGAGAAAAATGGGGTTTTGATCCTAAGTAATGGACTCCACACACATCTTTGTTTTTCCCACATGAGAATGTCACTTCGCATGCCTCATAACCACTCCTAGTGCTTTGGATTCTGTAGCACCTCATTAAATGCTCCAAGTGATGCCTTGTCTCCCACGTCCTACAGTGAGATGAAGATCTTATGGCTGATATTTTTCCTCGAAATTTGGGGTGGGATAACTCCCACCCAACTTCACCTCCTATATAAGGCACCCTGGGGGATTCATTTCTCCCACTTTCCCAATCTTCGAGCTTTCAAGACTTCCCAAATCCTCAAATCTCCAAGACATCCCAAATATTCAAACTTTCAAGAAGCTCCTAAAGTGACCCTTGTCCTTATTCTCGTAAATTTTTTCGTTCATAGGCTCTTTTCTCCTTGGCCAATCTCCTCGACTTTTTGTTCTCTATTTCTTTTCCTCACAAAAATTTCTTTCACTTCACCTTAGCCTGCTTAGATGGGTAGATTTGCTCACCTAGTAGATTCTCTCGTTGGTATGGAGGGGTTTAAGGCCTTATATCACATTCCCCGGAGCATTTCCTTGCAGTACTACTCTTTGGGTGAGTGGCTTACCCACAAAAAAGAAGGGGAGGTCGTCATTCCCATGATCGCCTTCATAGAAGGGGGAATGAGGCTTCCCATGGGTAGTGTGACTAGGGATTATCTGATCGCCCATAGGCTATGCCCCCATTAATGCATGCCCAACTTGTTTAGGGTCCTAGGTAGTGTAGACACTCTCAACGAGTAAATAGGGTTGAATCTCACCTAGCACGACATCGTTTGGATGTACGAATGCCATTTACTTACAGACTCAAGCTATTACCTTAAGTCTAGGTCTTCTGTCTTTAGGCTCATCTCGTGTCTCCCCAAATGTAACAAGGGCATGAAAGATGACTTTCTAACCACCTCAGGTGAATGGCATGATGGTCTTCACTACCCAACTCAGGAGGGAGTACCAGGTGGGGTACCCTAGGTTTAGATCCTTTGACACGGGACTTAGTTTTGTGGTTCACCACCCCTCCCCCTTTTTTTTTCTTTAGCACTTTGTTTTCTTCTGACTGAGGGTTCATCTTTCTAACTGTGATTTTGCTTCTCGTTTGTTTTTGTAGATAAAAGACATGTGTCTCCTAACCTGAACCTTGTCAACATTACAGATCTCAACAGGGTGTTGAGAGCAAAGGTGTTTATGAGTGAGGACAGAAAACAGAGAGTTGTCCACCTCATCCTCGACTTCAAGCCCTTGTCTAACAAGTTTCAGGACGTGGGCCACGCAATCAGAGTAGGTGATCCTCGATTGGCTTCGATAAACATCTTGGTGCCTAGGTTCCTAACCCAAGAAGACATCGTGCAAGTTGAACTGCCCTCTTGTCACTCTCCTCATGAAGCAGCTATTCTAAGAGAAGAGACAGCCTCTTCACGCCTGTCACTCGAGGTGGAGATAGACCAGTTCCATCTTAAGAAAGAGAGAGAGGAGTAAGGAGCGCTTGTGATCCAAGTCTCAGATTTAGAAGACGAGCCTGACAGGTCTTCGGGCATTCGTACTTTTGGGTTCGTCGTTGCGCACATAGACAACAGTTCAGAAGAAGAAATGTCTCTGAATAGGAAGAGAGGTTTGCGTGAGCTCCTTGCTGACAGGGCCAAAGGGTCGGCACCCAAGGACGCCTTGGGGTCTTAGCCTCCTCTTCCTCTTCCTTCTCCTCCTCCAGGTTAGCCCATTTGCTCTTGCTAGGTTGAAGAAGAGGACGAAAGAGAAGGAGGTGGCTAAGGAGGGGAAGTTGGTCCCTCAAAAGGTGGTGGTTCCCTCCATGCAACAAAAGACAGCCAAGGGCAAAGGAAGGGCCTCCTCAGTCGAAAGCAAGGAGGATCAGAGCGTGGTCGAGGTGTGCCCTCATAATGTAGTATGGGACTCTCGGCTGGAGCTGGATGGGGCAGCCATACCATGGAACTCCATCATCAGAGAGTTCCAGAAAGGGCATACCCACTACCTTACCAAAGCCTTAGAGCAGCCCTTCTTGTTGCCGAAGAATATGGCTGCATTGAGGAATGTGAGGTAGCCAGACCTCTTTCTGTCCTTGAAGAGGGACCTGGCCTTGGTAAGTTTCTCGACATGCCTTACTGACGTCATGTTAGGTCACCCTTCTCTTATTTAATAACGTACTCGTTTGTCGTTTCTATGCAGGCCATCCAGGAGGTATTTATGGCCGAGGAGTGGGTGAAGGATGCCCAAAATAAGGATAGGGTCAAGGCCAACCTTCATGCTGAGACCAACAAGGCCTTGGGCATAGTTGAGTAGAAGAACCAAGAGCTCACTATGAAGCTAACCGCTGAGGAGAGGGGGCAGAAGAGCATTGCCAACCTGAAGAACCCCCAGGACCAAGCTAAGGAGCAGGGCAAAAAGCTCCATTGTGATGAGATAGAGCTGGCCATGGCCAAACAGTAGGTCCTAGATCTGAAGACAGAATTGGAGAAGGCCAAGGAGGTTGCTCAAGTAGCTAAGAAAGCTATGGAGGCCTCGAAGTAGAAATCCTACATCCTCAGGGTGCAGGAGACTGAGGTCCATCTGGCGGAGGAGTTGGCTGAAGTCTGTAGGGATACTGCCAAGAGGTGTGGACAGAGGCACTTAACTTGGCTGGAGTTCCTGTTGCTTCGAAGTGGAGGAAGGCTAAAAATATCTACTATTCCCTAGACATCCACAAAGCTCCAGTAGCACTTCTAGGCCCTAGAGCAGATGTTGCCCCTGTGCCAACCGCATCTGAGCAGCCCTCTACCACCTAGGTCTTTCTTCCTCTTCCTAAGGTCTCCAAAGGGCCTAGCAAGGCTAGTGACCAAAGCCAGGGGGCGGAGGTGGCCAAGGGTAAGGGGGCTGGCCAAGGTGGTTCTCGGCTAGAGGATAAGGACAAAGGTAAGGAGACCAAGCCCCTGCCAGAGGCCAAGGGCCCAGATGCTGCTCCCAAGGCCAAGGATGCTGCTCCCAAGGCCAAGGAGGTTGATCCTAAATCTAAGGAAGCTGATCCTAAGGCCATTGACCCTCCTATCTCCCAGTTAGGCAACAAAGGAGACCATCCTCTGGCCAAGGCATAACCTAGGACCTTTCTCTTTTCTTTTTTTTTTTTCTTTTTTTTTTGGGTACTTTTTCTTTTGTTGTGGCAATTTTCCATTGTTTATGATGTATCTTTCTTTTGTTCAATGAAAACACTTCAACTTTTGCTTTGTGAACTTTTTTTTTCCTTGTAATATTTATCTCTGATTGGTTGTAGTTACTGTTTTTCCCTTTACTGAGAGATTAGATTGATGATGCTTCTAAGGGTGAACACCTATACTTTAACGAAAGCTAATAGTAATGAATTGCTGTTAACTCAAACAAAATAAACCCATGTAAACAATGAGAGAAATAACTATGTGTTGGTACTAAAAACTATGTAATCAACAGGGAGGTCTAAGTCATTAGAGACCAAAAAAAAAAAACACTTAGTAGGAAGAGGGGGTGTCAGAGGTCTCTCATTTTAAGAGTACCTTATATGTACCCTCAGAATCCCTTAACCAGGACCCAAGGTAAGCCCTTGTTTTCACATGATGATGCATATGCTGAGGTCCCATCCTTGGTGAATTTACGAAGTGTTAATTTACCCAAGGCACGTGATCCGAGGGGCAAGGCATAGCCAAGGTTCTGTTAACACATGGATATTTTCTCAGGAAATACCAATTTACCCAAGGTATGTGGTCCGAGGAACCAGGCATGACTAAGGTTCTGTGTAATTTTCACACAAGTAATTAGGAACATTAATTTACCTAAGGTATGTGGTCCGAGGAACCAGGCATGACCAAGGTTCCATTTAATATTCACCCAAGTAATTAAGAATACTAATTTACCTAAGGTATGTGGTCCGAGGAACTAGGTATGACCAAGATTCTGTTTAATATTCACACAAGTAATTAAGAATACTAATTTACTCAAAGTATGGTCCGAGGAACCAGGCATGACTGAGGTTCTTTTTAATATTCACACAAGTAATTAAGAATATTAATTTACCCAAGGTATGTGGTTCGAGGAACCAAGCATGACCAAGGTTCTGTTTAATATTCACCCAAGTAATTAAGAATACTAATTTACCCAAGGTATATGGTCTAAGGAACCAGGCATGACCAAGGTTATTTACAAAAACATAGCAGAACTGCCTTTCATTAATTATAATACTTTCACAGGTTATTTACATTCCAGGGACGTGGAACAACATTTTCATCCAAATCTTCTAAGAAGTATGCACCTATACTAGCTACCGAGGTGATGCGGTATGGCCCTTCCCAATTGGGCCCCAACTTTCCCCGTGCTGAATTTTTTGTAGTACCTACAACCTTTCTAAATACCAAGTCCTTAGGGGCTAACGGTCTTGACTTCACGCTTGAGTCGTACCCCTGTTTAAGTTTTTGTTGATAATATGCCAATTGAGCCCTGACATTTTCTCTCTGTTCTTCAATTAAATCCACGCTCCTTTCTAGTACGTTGTCATTGTTGTCTGGAGTGAATAAGCTTCTCCTCAGTGTTGGGAATCTAGTCTCCAAAGGAATCATAGACTCGGCCCTGTAAGTCATTGAAAAGGGGGTTTCCCCTGTGGACCTATGAGGGGTAGTCCAATATGTCCAAAGAACACGTGGCAGCTCTTCCACCCATTTACCCTTTGAATCGTCCAACCTCTTCTTGAGTCTATTGAATATGACTTTATTGACAATCTTAGCCTATCCATTCCCTTGTGGATAGGCCGGAGTCAAGTACCTATTCTTGATACCCAGTTCACAACAGTTCCTTCTGAAAATTTTGCTATCAAACTGAAGCCCATTGTTCAAGACGAGGGTATGAAGGATCCTAAACCGTGTGACGATATTTTTTCATACAAATCTCTTGGTGTCCACATCTCTGATGTTTGACAGGGGCTCAGCTTCAACTCATTTGGTGAACTAATTAATGTCGACCAACAACCACCTCCTATTTCTTGCTGCCCTAAGGAAAGGCCCCACAATGTCCAACCCCACTAAACAAAAGGCCAGGGGCTAGACAAAGGATTGAGGACACCCCCTGGCTGATGAATATTTGGGGCATACCTCTGACATTGGTCACACTTCTTCATGTACTCTTGCGCTTCCCTTTGCATATTTGGCCATCAATACCCTTAGGTAAGGGCCCTATGAGATAGCGACCTACCTCCTGTATGACTTCTATAAATCCTTTCGTGTAGCTCTTCTAAGAGTGGGTCCACTGCCTCAGGGTGAATGCATGGCAAATATGGCTCAGAAAAAAGAGCACTTGTATAACTTTTGATCCTCGAACAGCCAAAACCAAGGAGCTTTTCTTTGCACCTTATCAGCTTCCCCCTTTTCTTCGGGCAAGATGTCATCCTTAAGAAATAGCACAATGGGATCCATCCAACTAGGGCCCACCCTAATTTGGTGAATAAGGGCCCTCTCCTCTCTCAACTCAGTAGGCTTGCATAGATCTTTAACCAGGATAACTCGAGGTAAACACTACGCCAAGGAGGTTGCAAGTATGGCAAGAGAGTCAGCATGCGTGTTTCTACTCCTTGGGATTTGTTGTAAGGAGAAAGATTCAAACCCTGATTGCAAGTGCCTAACTTGATTCAAATAGTCCTACATTCTCACATCCCTGGCTTTCAGTTCTCCTTTCATTTGACCTACAAACAACCTCAAATCTGAAAATATCTCAATTGTTCTTCCTCCCATTTTCTAAACCATAGCCATTCTCACCAACAAAGCCTTGTACTCAGCCTCCTCAGCCTTAAGGATTTCTCAATGATGATCCTTTCAGGAGATAGTACAACTAGCCCCACTCCTAATCCCCTTTGATTTGCTGCGCCATCAACATACACCTTCCAAGATAGAGGTTCCAGCAAGGAGATCATCCTAACTGATTTTCCATTCATGTTCGGCCTTTCACTATTTTCTTCTAACGAAGGCTTAGCGAACTCAACCACCAAATATGCAAGGACCTGGCTCTTTATAGAAGTGCGTGGTATATACTTAATATCAAAAGCTCCTAGGATCATCATTTTGCAATTCTCCTTGTGTAATCAAATTTTCGAAGCAGTGATCGAAGAAGGAGTTGGGTTAGAACTACAACAGTGTGAGTCTGGAAGTAATGTGGGAGCTTCCGTGTAGCATGTACCACTGCTAAGATGGCCTTCTCCAATGGTAAATAGTGAAGCTCTGCGTTATGTAACGATTTGCTCACTTAATACACTAGTCTCTACACCCCATCATCAATTGGGATCAATACCAAACTCACCGCATGTGAGGCCATAGTAATGTAAGCAAATAGGACCTCCTCCTCCTCGAGCTTAGACATAATAGGTGGCCGAGAAAGATATTCCTTCAATCGCTGGAAGGCCAAGGAACATTCCTCTATCCATTCAAATCCACTCAACTTAAGCAACAACTAGAAGAAAGGCCTACACATGTCTGCTGACCGAGAAATGAATCGATTTAAGGCGGCAGTCTATGCCAAAAGAACACTTAGCGGCATTAAGGTGCAATTTGTGTTTCCTCAATATCTCAAAAATATTTCTGAGGTCATCTATATGCTTGGACTCTATTTTACTCTTTACCACGATATCATCTATATACACCTCAATATTTTTGCCCAACTAAGGCTCAAACATCCTAGTCGTCATCCTCTAGTAGGTAGACCTTGCATTTTTCAATCCAAAGGGCATTACTTTGTAGTGGTAATTCCCAGTGGGTGTAAGAAAAGTAGTCTTTTCTTGATCATCTAGAGCTAACGGTATCTGATGATAGCCCTGAAAGGCGTCCAAAAAGCTCATCTGAGGATGGCCTATAGTTGTGTCCACTAATTGATCTATTCGAGGCAGGGGGAAAGGGTCTTTTGGGCAAGCTTTATTTAAATCTGTCTACACATACTCACCACTTACCAGTTTTCTTTTTCACCACCACTGTATTGGCTAGCCACTCGAGGTAAAATACATCGTTTATGTCCCCAGCCTGCTTGAGCTTGAGTACTTCCCCCCTAATAGCATCAGAATGTTCCCTAGATGAGCGCCGAGGTGGTTGCTTCTTGGGTATGGTAGATGGATTAACGTTTAAATGATGGCAAATGAAATTTGGATCTACCCTAGGGGCTTTATAGGCGCTTCACGCAAATACATCAATATTTTTTCTAAGAAAATCTATTAGCTCATGCCTCTCCTGAAGAGGCAACTGAACTCCGACCTAAAAGAACTTCTCCTCATCATCGCCAATAACAACTTTTTCCAGTTGCTCATACTTTGCCCCCTCTGCCACTACCCCCACGAACAACACCAGCACCTTTGATTGCTATAAATCCTGCCCAGCAGAGGCTGAGGAATCACCTCTAATCTAATGTCTAATTGTGACCACCAAGCACTGCCTGGCCATAGATTGGTTCCCCACCAGCTCCTTGACCAGGCCCCCAAACGGATACTTCACCTTCAAATGTAGGTTGGAAGAAACGGCCCCCATGGCATGAAGCTAGGGTCTTGCCATAATAGCAATATGGGGAGAGTAGGCATCTACCACAATGAAGTTCACCTCCATGACCTCTGTCCCTGTCTAAACGAGTAGTCAAATTTAGCCCTTCGGAAAGACAATCTTCCCGTCAAACCCTATTAAAGGGGAATCGTAGCAGGTCAAGTCCTCGGACCTCAGCTTCAGCCCCTTAAATAGATCAAGGTACATGATCTCTGCGTCGCTACCTTGATCTACCAACACCTTCTTCACATCATACCCACCTATCCTGAGGGTGACCACTAGGGCATCATCATGTGGCTACAAGGTTCCAACCTTATCCTCATCCGAAAAGCTCAAAGTCGGCTAGACTTCCATTCTACTCCTTTTTAGATTAGGGGATGAGCCCTCTGCAGATGGTCGAGCTACAGACATCACCCTAGATGGCTAAGGACCAGTCCTTCTCGGAGCAGCAAGAATGACACTGATTACACCTAGAGGTGGTCTTGTAGAAGCATCTCTCTAAGCCCCAAACCCCGCCTGACCACCCTATTCGTTGGGTTGATACAGGAATTGTTTCAACTTTCTCACCTTAACCAATTGCTCCAAATGGCTCCACAAAGTCCTGCAATCCTTGGTAGTATGCCCTCATTCCTGGTGGCACTGTCAATGAAGACTCTGGTTGCACTTCGTGGGGTCTCCTCCCATATTGGTTGGCCACTTAAAGTATGGGTCGTTCTTAATTTTTTCTAAAACTTAATGCACAGGTTCTTATAATACAGTATTAACCATCTGGGTGGCAACCGAGCCATAGTGCCCGGAAAAATGTCTCTGAGGTTTACTACTATTGTACCTATTCGACTTGAAATCCCTCCACTCTTGGGGGATCACCTCAGCCTTTCCCTTTCCTTACTACTAGTCCTGCTCGACCCGTTTGTACTCGTCGATAAGATCCATGAGCTGACGCACGCTTCCAATAGGCTTCCTGGTCAGAGATTTTCATAAATCATGCTCAGCAGGCTGGCCAACCTTAAAAGTCCTTATGGCCACGTTATCGAAATTCCCATCAATCTCATTAAACATCTCCCAATACCTGTCAGAATATATTTTCAGGGTCTTCCCCTCCCGCACGGTCATGGACAACAAGGAGTCTAAAGGTAGAGGAACCCTGCTTCAAGTAACAAAACAAGCCCCTAACGCCTAAGTAAGCTCCTTAAAGCAGTTGATAGAGCCTTCCCTCAGGCCGTCAAACCATCTTATCGCCATAGACCCCAAACTGGATGGAAACACCTTGCACATCAAGGCCTCATTCTTGAAGTGTACAGCCATTCTCTGGTTGAAGTGGCTCACATGCTCCACAAGGTCTATTCTACCATTGTACATGGCGAATGTGGGCTGCGTAAACCGATGAGGAAGCTTTCCTCTTTCAATTCTACATGTAAAAGGTGACTTGAAAATTTGGTTCAGTGCCTTACTTAAAGCATCATTTCCTAGGCCTTTGCGAGACGGGCCATTATTCTTGCGCTTGTAATGGTGATCCTTATCACACGAAAAAGACTTGTTGGGGGAAGTCCTTGACTTGGGCCTATAACTGCCATCTCTATCATCATCAAAAGAAGGGTCGGAGTCTGATGGAGTCCTTCGTTGCTAACGGCGTAGCCTCCTGCAAAGATGGTCAATCTCCAACTGCATGCTTCTAGTATTCTCCTCATGAGAGATGTAACGCCCGCCTCGAGACTAGCTCCTACTAGTATGCGTGGTGTGCACACTAACCTTGCGGTCCCTCCTTCATTCAAGATTGAGAAATTGGTCTTGACATTGAGAACCAATAGACTCCTCCCGGTTGGACCTCGAATCTACAATAGCTAGACGTTGATCTCACTAATACTCAAGCTATTCCCACAGACAGTGCCAATTGTAAGGGGACGGTTTGGATCCTAAACCCAAAAAGTAAATGGATTAAGATCCAAAGTGCCCAATACAATAAATTTGTAGAGAGTGAACTAAAAACTAGGCTTCAATGAATGGGACAATGCTCTCAATGGATTTAAGATTGAAATAAAACAAAGGAAAATAGGTTTTATGCAAAGAAATCCTTCCTCGGTAAAGTCCGAGGAGAGCAGTTTGGAGTATATTCTTCTTAAACTTTATTACAATTTTAGTTCTTTGTGTTATAGTGTTTTTTTTTTTTTTTTTTTTTCGATGAACCCCTTCCTCTCGGAGGATCTCTCACATTATATAGTCTCTTTTCGCTGATCTTGGCCTTCCATTTGTTGATCATGCAGGCCTCTACTTGAGTGCTTGCCCCATCAAACGCCCTCCCAAGTCTTCTGTGAGTTACGACAACCAAAACAGTACTGTTCAAGGGTCTTCTCCACATAAATGCGGCCAGGGTGTGTGGTGAGGTGCATTAAATGTGGTGGCAGCTACCATTCCTCCAATCACGTCAGGGCTAACCCCCTCTCTGAAGCTCTTCCTCTACAGTGCGGCCCCCTCCTATAATGTGCCATTGACGTGGCCATGACCCGCCTCTCCAACCTTACCATATGAGTGTATGGACTCCTTGGAACTATATGGCCTCCTCAGTCTTGGGTATGACATGTGGCATGATTAAATTTCTGTACCCATAGTATACACCTATATTTTTACACTATTAGTATTTTACTAGCCTTAGGTTTCTCTTCACTTTTGAAAGCTCGAAAATGTGTTAAAACACAAGAGCTGTTTAAACCCCCAAATTAAAAATAACAACTCAGTTGATTTTACTCTTACGTAACTAAGTGCAGAAAAGAGTAAATGCGAGCATACAAACAATATAACTACTCTAAGCTATATTCAAAAAATAACAGCAATAAAATGAAATTTAAAAGAGTAAGGAAGAATAATGCAAACACAAGATAACATGCTGATGTGTTATCGAAGAGGAAACCGAAGTACTCGGCGTAAAACCTCTCCACCGCCCTCCAAGCGGTAAATCGATCCACTAGACAATCAGTTAGGATACATAAGTAGTAAGAGACCCTCCAAGCCTAATCTACCTAATGCACCTAAGCCCTCCAAGCTCCTACTCCAACAAGGCTTCTCGGAACCGTGTTTTGTCTAGCTCTCTAGATCCCGCAATACGCCCGATTGCATCCGCCAAAGATTGGCTTCTTCCAATGCTTCCCAGCAGTACCGAAACCTCACTTGACACTTTGAAAGGGTGTGGTAAGTGTTTGGACTATCAACCTCTCAAGGATATGGAAATGGAGAGGTAGGAGTTAAGGAAAATCCACAGTGAATTATGTAAAGAATTGTGGGTATAACAATATCTAACTCTCAAGGTTTGTGGCTAAGATTTTCTCTCAGAAGCACTCCTTAACATCTATGGGTAATGTGGGTATATATAGTGTGGGTACAAATAGTATATATCAGATATGACAGTTCAGCAAAACAGAATGTTTTGCGGATATCTCGCGGGAAAGCCTTACCCACGAGACACTCACAAAAACCAACTGTCTCCATCCTGTCCTAACTCTTCATATTCCAATCATGTGCAGGGCACATGCTTCACTTCACAGGAAGATTACTTGCGAGCTACCCGCGAAAACAACTTTAGTCTTCAATTGCCTTGAGTCTTCACACTCTCTCTCTCTTACACACAATCTTTACAAATAAATCCCACATAAAATACAAGGTACATAAGATTGAACATGATTACAATCAAATTTGTCACGAAATTAAAGCCAACATAAAGTAGTTGTAAATTACAACTTCCAAATTCATTATTTACATAACTTTTCTTTATCTTATTATTTTTAAATTAATTAAAAATTTTAATTTCATAATAATTTAAAATTCTACTATTTAGAACTTTTTTAAGTTGATATATCATCTATATTTTTGGAGAAAGAGAAATACATGCCAATATATAAATCACTGAACCCCCAAGACATAGCTAGTATGTATTTCTCTTCACTCAAGTTTCTTGCAATTTTTAATTATAAAATTCAAACCATTTGAAAATATGTTTGATTGAAGGTTTTTTTTTTTTTTTTTTTTTGGCTTACCATACTAGTTTGATTTGGACAATTTGCACAATTACATCCTATCTTCGTGGTTTGTTTAAAAGTTTTTTGTTGCTTGCTTTTGTAAATTTTTTATTCTGATCAAAGTTGGTGCTAAAAATGCAGTTGCAGGCTAGATGAAATATTCTATTAATGCTACAATTATGTCTTATCAATAGAAATAAATTAATTTATTAGTGTATATTTTTAACAATGAATTTCTTGATTACTCCTAAATACTTTGTTAAATGACTGTTGCAACATCACATGATTATAAACAAATAAGTTCACATTAAAATTATTGATAAGTACAATTAAACTATTGTTTTTATCTAAAACATGATATTGACCATAAAGTTTTGGTGTGACAAAAAAATCTTGCAATGTATATGAGAAAATTTTACTTTTTAAAATTTTTAGTATGCATCAAGTGATTAGGTCTTTTTTTTGTGTATATTATTTTTTGCCAATATCATGGAAACATGCATGTCTATAAGGACTTTAATTCCCATTATATTTTGAATCTTAAATTTTAATGTGCATGTTAGCTATGATTTATGTTGATTTATATTGGTGGGTATGGATGCCCTAATGTATGGTTTATACTTTATAACTTTTTTCTAGCAGGTTGTAGACTTAACCCACTTATATATATATATATATATATATATATATATATATTTGGGCATGCAGGACCTTGCCAAAAGGTATAACTTCTTAATTCTTATCATATCTAAATATGCTAATGAAGTTATTTTTGATTCGGCATCTCCTTTTATATTAGTTACATAATTATCTACTATCTTCCATTCAATTAATTTTGGGTTTATATATGATTTTTTTAATAGAAAAACTTTACTTTAGTTTTGTAATATATTTTAATTTAATTTTTCTTAAATTAATAAAATATTTTCTTTAATATACACTTGATTCTTAATTAAGTCGTGCATCACACAGATATAATACTAGTATAAAATAAAATGAAAGACTTTTATTATAGTTGACTTGACCATGAGTTGTTGGATTAGAGTATCCAACACGCATGTGATCACACCAACGACTTGGATAGGAGCACCCAAGAACAATCAGTCAAGCTGACACAAATTACATGAATTTATTTCTTTTAATAACAAGTAATTTCTTTTTTCCTGCCCTTTATTCTCCCCAAAATTTTATTTTTTCCATTTTCAAGAGGAACATGTAATTTTTTTAATATTATTTTAATAGCCATGTCGACATTTTATAGTGCCAACAATGCACTTCATTTGTCACATTAGAATTTTCTATTAGTGGGTCAACGGTAGGGACCAAAATAGACTTGAATTTTCATTTTCCAAGACTCAGGTAGGCGCAAATAAAGTTTAGGGACCAAAACAAAAATTGACCCAAAATATAAGAACTAAAAATGCATTTTTGCCTTTTATTTCCTTGTATTTTGTGAGATTTAATTGTAATGAGTTTAGTCATAAGTGATGAAGATTTTCTCAAGATAATTGATCTCGTGATTGGCTCGGGACTCAACACTTGTGGAAGGCCATGTGAGGAGCACATGTGAAAGTTCAAGAGTTAGTGTATCTTGCAAGAAAATAATCTCTCCTTTCTCCTATGATATTTCATAATCTGTTTGAAAAATATTACACTATGATCACCTAAACTTGATAAACAACCAATCAACATTTAACAAGAGGACTCGAACTCCTCCATTACTGATGCTGTTCATAAATCTGCATATAAGTCTCCGAGAGTGCAACCATTTGAGGAAGTGTTTCTGAAACATGCAAATCCTGCATCTCATACCTGCAAATATTGAATGCCAAAAATGTCAATTGCAATATTTGTTACATTTAAAAAAAAAAATTCAAAATTTCAATTTTTTGCATATTGACGAAATATGGGATTACCATAATTCTTCTGACTTCCTCTGTACAAATACCCTGTAGTACCCTTCATCAGGTTTACCATCATGAACAATGTTGGCAATCAAATCATACTTTGAACACAATTTCCGATTCTCCTTAGGTGTTGGCAAGGGAATGTAATCCTTCAACTCCAGGTTCTTCACGGGAAAGTTCACTGAGACAAAGTTACATCATTCAGCACAAGGCACACGAGTTGGCCTAGTTTCAGACAATATTATTCATCATATAACTACTAAATATAGGAATGAAATCTCACCTAATGTAGGATTTTTTTCCACAAAAAAGTTGTTCTTTGTAAATCGACACATGTGGAGAATTAGATACTGTGGCAATCTGGTAACACGGTATCTCATCCTTGCTATACGAGGTCGGACAACCTCAGTGATAGTTTCACCATCAAACTTCTTCAGGACGTTGAAGAGTGGAACCTATAACAAAAGCATATGCAAAATTTGGTCTGAAAGAAATACTACTAACAAAAATACATAAAAACCCACAAATTTTCTCTAGTACTAATATCTTTCAAGGACTTCTGCAGAGCACCTTTTTTCCAACATGCAATACAAAGAAGGCCAATTTGATTTAGCTAGACGTATATACCAATGAGTTTGTGCTGCAGTTAATACTGATGTCATGCAATGCAAATATAAATTGAGAATGGATATACAGCCTAAATTCCCAAACAGGAAGCCTCTTCCAAATATCACCAAAATGTCCTCTTATTTTATTCTAAAAAAATACCTTCTAGTTGGTTCTCAAAATATAAGAGAGAAATAAATGGAAAATGCTTGAAATTTTTGTAATCATTCTTAGGAGAAATGAACCAATTCTTTAGCATGATTTTTTCCTTTCAAACTAAACAAGGCCATAAGAGAATAGGCCAATTTCACGCAACTTTAACACAGTACCAAAGTGGCATAGAATGTTGCAAATGTTAATCAAGAGAAAGGGGAAAATAAATAAATAACTTGCCAATTCTTAGCACTAAACAGAACCAAAAATAACTTCTTAAATGAACTTAAAAGAACTTGCCAATTCTACTATTTAAAAAGAAAAAGGAAAAATTTCAATTCAGAGTCACTTTAGAGTATTACCACTGGCTTTCTCTAACTTTTACACAGTAACAAAATGGCTTTGAATACTGCAGCTGTAAATCCCAAGAAAGAACAACCAAATTTAACTCTCTCTCTCTCTCTCACACACACACACACACATACGGATGGCATAACCATAGCATGGCTAGAGAAACAATATCCTCTTTGGAAATCTAAGGTTAAGGCAAAGCTAAACAATAAGTGCCCATGGTAGTTAATTAGGCTTTAATGTTTTATTTTGTCATTCTAGAGTCAAGGGTATTTTAGCAATTCTACAATTGCCAGTATGAACAATAGTTATGGACCATGGGTCTTCTTTTATTAATAAGTCAGTCGTATATAGTTAATGGGTTGTTATGTGTGGGCTTTGGTTCAATTCAATTAGGATTTGGTTCACTAGTCAAAGTAGAAGCCCTGCCCTAGTTCCACTAAGAGAGGTTAAGAGTAGGGTCTATGCAGTTGTACTCAAATAAGTTAGAATTGATCAATAAAATGTCAAGCGTTTTGGGTATTGAGGCAACTTGGCCGTAGTATTCTTTTTCCTCCTTTCTCATCTTTCTTTCTTCTTTTCTTTCTCACGGAACTATTTATGGTATGGTTCATGGCACTATTTTCTCGTGCATTGTTCACACGCTAGAAAATAATTCTATGGCTTTTTTCTTCCTTCTCTTTTTAACCATAAATCAAATCCGTTCTCTCTTGAACCCTAATATTTCTTCTAAAAAGGTTCTAAACTAAGTCCACAAATCCTCCTAAACCATAACCCCATCACAACCACACATAGACAATTTTGCCCACACCCCTTTCCTAAGCATTACATTTTTCAAGGAGTTAAGAAGGCCTTAAAAGCATTTGCCAACTCCGCATTTTTTTTTCAAAAATAAGTTTTAGCCCCAAGGAGAAGGGGAAGAGGAAATTTGAATAGTAACCTCCACTTCATGAGGTGTGGTCCCTAACCAATTGTACTACACATTAGGGTTTCGCCAATTCCACAATTTAAAAAAGCCTCTCTCTATCCCTCTCTAGTCTCTACCAATATTAAAATGTAAAAAATTTTATTTTATAAGAAACTCTTTTTTTTTAAAGATTGGCAAATAGTGGGAGAGGGGGAGGTGTGGTTTGAATCACAAACACAGGACATTATAAAGAATTCCATCACCGTTGGGCCATCACTTGAACCCCATATTAAAATGTAAACCCTTAGTCAATTAGAATCAACCCCAAAGGAAAAACTACTAAGGACAACAGAAAATACATCTCATTTATTATGCAACCAAACACACTGAGAAATCAAAATACCTGGGGTATTATATTTTTCTCCATCACGTCTTTGAAGAGAGGAGGTGGTGGCAAATCCAGTCCAAGCATTAAGAATGGCATTCTGGAAGTTTCTGTCACAACAGCATCATATTCAATTCCACCATCTATGAGTTTTGAAGCAGCATGCTGGTCATCACTGTTATCTTTCTTCTCCAAGAAAGCTTTGTTATGAATCTCTTTCACAACCTCCAATTCTCCCCATGAAAGTGTACAGATGTCTTTAGATAAGTGCAACTGACTATCCAACTACTAGCAACAAAGTCACCAAGAACGATTATAGAGACAACCTGAAAGCAATCGTAGATAATGCTTCTATTTTTCTTCGTTTTAAGATCAGCATGCAGTGTGTTAAGAAGCCATGACATGAATTCAACTGGATCAGACTGCACACTAATCCGAAACCTTTTTTTACTGGCTTTCATAATTGCCTGTAGAAACTCATGTGGGCTTACCTGTAAAAAATTAAGAATTTTGATAAATATGAATTTCATGTTCAAGAACCATTAACTCAATGTGACAGACTGGGAACATACCTGTCCTTTAAAGTTCCTTGTATGCCAGATCTTTCTTGTGAGTTCTCCAAATCGATGAACAAGTGGAGATTTGCTGTGTTTATAATTTTCAGGGATAAGGAAAAAATTCCTTAAAGGAGTAACTCTCATCAAAGATTGTATTGTGACATTCACAAAATCTGTCTCTTTAATGTTGTTAAGCCCCACCTGAAATTTGCTAAAATCATGATTAACACTTCAAAAGGTCCCATTTAATATCATATAAAATCTCCAACAATAAAACAGAAATTTGGTTTAAGGCCAAAATAAGTACCATTCCTGGAAGGTAATCAGAACCATCAAGTGCCCTAGACCACTGCTTGTTCTTGTCAAGTCGTTCCACTTGTTCCCTAGCAAACCTGCATGTATAGTAGCCAAAAATAATCAACAATTAAGTGCTTATAAGTACATAATCCATTAAATTAAATTGTTAAATAAAACATAAAATACAGTGTGAATGAAAGATAGCATATTACTATCATAAATAGTACTGAGAAACTTAATGAAGCTGACCACGGTGGTTCTCTTTCAAAGAAAAACTGTAATCCACAAGGATCAAAGGAAACATATCCAATTGACAGCCATCACATCCACATCCATAGGATGCATGTGGCTGTGCACACTCAAGCACACATACGCACACAGAGACCATGGTGGTTCTCTTTCAAAGGAAAAATGTAATCCACAAGGATCAAAGCAAACATATCCAATTGACAGCCATCACATCCACATCCATAGGATGCATGTGACTGTGCACACACAAGCACACATACACACACACACACGCACAGAGAGATATGCTAATAGAGAATATGACAGCATGAAACAGACAAGGAAAAATATAGTGAAAGCACTTTGCAAAAATATAAGCACACCTGGGATTCAGAACATGTCGAATGTCATCTAATGAGGGGTTGTCAATTTCATATCCGTCAGGAAGGCAATAAACCTGCTCAGTCCGAAGATTGATATAAACATGGTGGCCTGCTTCCAGGTTGTGAGTATATGCATGAGACTTTTTCCCTCTTCCTTGATAATACTTCCCACAGACCAAACAGGCATACACATTCAAATTCGACAGAGAGACAGAACAAAACTTCTCAAAATCAAAATCCAAAACCTGCAAAGCACAGAATAGCAACCGAAAACAATACTTAAAAAAAAAAAAAAAAAAAAATTATGTAACTCATCAAAATGAGCTATACACACACTAGAAACGCATTTACATATGTAAAGTTGTGATTTACAACTATTTTGTGTTGGTTTTAATTCCGTGCCAAATTTTATTGTAATTTTGTTCAATCTTCTATATCCTATATTTTATGTGGGATTTCTTTGCAAGGGTTGTGTGTGAGAGAGAGTGTAAAGACTCAAGGCAAAGTGAAGAGCAAAGAAGTTTTCGTGGGTAGCTCACGAGAAACCTTCCCACGAAGTGAAGCATGTGCTCAGCACATAACTGGAATGCGAAGAGTCATGACAGATGGTGATAGCTAGTTTTCGCAAGTGTCTCACGGGTAAGGCCTTCTTGCGAGATATCCGCGAAACATTATGTTTTGCCAATTTGTCATATCTGATACACCAGGTTTCTACACACACTATATATACTCATATTACCCACATATTGAGAGGAGTACTTTTCAGAGAGAAAACCCTAGCCACAACCCTTGAGAGTTAGAGATTGTTATACCTACAATCCTCTACACAATTTATTGTGGTTTTCCTTAACTTCTACTTCTCTATTTCCAAATTCTTGAGAAGTTGATAGCCCAAACACTTACCACACTCATTCTGAGTATAAAGTGAGGTTTTGGTGCTGCTGGGAAAGCATTGGAAGAAGTCATATGTTTGGTGGATGCAATTGGGCAAAATTGCGTAATCCAGAGAGCTAGAGAAGACAAGGCTTGGCGATCAGCTGGTAGCAAGAGATTGGAGGGCTCGAGTACATAGGGTAGACTAGACTTGGAGGATCTTTTGTTATTCGTATTCTCTAATGGATCGATTTACTGCTTGGAGGGCAGAGGAGAAGTTTTTTGCTGAGTACTTCGGTTTCCTATTCGATAACACATTAGCGTGTTATCTTGTGTTTGCATTCTTCTTCTCTACTCTTTTAGCTTCCATTTTACTGCTATGATATGATGAATATGGTTTAGAGTAGTTATTTTGTTTATCCACTCGCATTTTCTCTATTCTGTACTTAGTTTAAGTTAGAGTAAAATCAACCGAGTCATAATTTTAATTTGGGGGTCTAAACAACTCTTGTGTTTTCACACATTTTCAAACTTTTAATTGGTATCAGAGCAGATACACTTACTGTGGTTTCATTACCTAAGTGTGATCTTAGACCCTGTTTGAGATGGACCGATCTCAATCACTTAATGCTCCACCCTACTTTGATGGGAGCAATTACGCTTTTTGAAAAGTCCGTATGAGGGCATTTCTATGTTCTATTGATGATAGTGTTTGGGATGTTGTCAAGATAGGATGGACTAGATCGAAGGCCGCCAAATCCACATGGGATAAGGCAACTCTTGCGGCAGCTAATGCTAATAGCAAGGCTTTAAATGCTATTTTCAATGATGTTTCCCTTGATAAATTTCACAGGATCTCTTATGTCACAATTGCCAAGGAGGTGTGGCAAATTTTGGAGACGACCTATGGAGGCACCAAAAAGGTGAAGGACACCAAGTTGCAAATGTTTACCACACGCTTTGAGGAGCTGAAGATGAGTGAAGACGAGTCATTCGACTCATTTTATGGGAAGCTAAATGAAATGGTGATTGGGAAATTCAATTTACGGAGGACTCCAAGATTGTGAGGAAGATTTTACGTTCATTGCCGGAGAGTTTCTGTGCAAAGGTCACTACCATCGAAGAGAACAAAGACCTTAATGAGATTAAAATTCAAGAACTCATTGGTTCTCTTCAAACTTATGAGCTATCTCTACCATCTCAAAGAAATAGCAAATCTCTTGCTCTCAAGACAGTCAATGAGAGATTGGAAGCTCAAGAATCCTTAGATGAGGATGAGGTTGAAAAGGATGTGGCATACGTTGCTAAGAACTTCCGTAGGTTCCTAAAGTTCAAGAGAGATGGAAAGTCTTTTGAGAAGGGCAAATTCTCAAAGTTCAAAAAGGACAAGAAAGACTTCAAGAAGAAGGATTCAAGAGATTCCTCACCATCTAAAATGGTCATGTGCTTTGAGTGCAAAGGGCATGGGCATGTAAAAAAGGAATGCCCCATGTATTTGAAAGCGAAGGGTAAAGTCTTTGCAACTACCCTTAGTGACTCAGATGGTTCAAATTCTGATTCAAAAGAAAACTATGACAGAGAAGGAAATTACTCCACATTTATGACCATTGCACCCGTGGACTCATCGAAAGATTTGAGCCTTCTAATGGAAGAACTTGGTGAGCACACCGAAGTAGAGTCTGTGGGAATTAGGGAAGAATCCGATGATGAAGATGAAGAAACCAAGGAACTGCAAGAATCTTATAATTCTCTTCTTGAGAAAACCGGAGAGTATGCTAAAGTGGCTAAGGCAGCCATCAGAAAAATGAAGAGAGCTGAACAAGACTACAAGAGCATACTTGTAAGGTACAAGGAAACGAAGTGTTAAGTTGAGGCGCTGAATGGAGAACTAACCGAGGCCTACTCTAAGATCAAGTTTCTTGAGCTTGAAGTGATTCAAGCTAATGCCAAAGTGGAGCGCATTGCCTCCAAGAAACTTGACGAGGTGCTTGCACATCAAAAGCCTTTTTCTAATAAAAGTGACTTAGGATCTTTCGGAGAGAGTAGTTCAAGTGCCAATGTATCCAAAGAGATGAAATTTGTTAAAGTTAAGGAACCAATGGTAGCAACACCCAGTGTTGAGAATGTAAAAGTGGAAAAGAAGCCAAATGGAACTGCTCAAAAGGTTTTGACAAAACCTCAAAATCCATATGTGGCTAAACCCAAGGTTAAAGGGAAATCTCTTCCAAAGTCTCAAAGAGGTCCTCAAGTTCAACATTTCTACCACCATTGTAGAGTTAGAGGACACACAAGACCTAACTATTATAAACTTCACGCATTGAAGAAAGCAGATTCTCAAAAGATAAGAGGTCAAGGAAAAGGGAATTGGAACACCAAGCAATCAAAAGGACGAGAAGCTGATAATGGCTTTGGTGATGTGATAAAGATAATAGATACCATCACATCTTATTTGGCAAGCTTCAGTCAAAGGTTTGAGAATCATAACTCTAGTACCCAATCCTCTAGGGATATCACCCCAAACGCATGTGTCGTGTGGGTGAAGAAAGGTACACATGCATAAGCATTAGACCATGTCCATGCATCAATTTTTCCTATCATTGTGACTTTGTTTGGTTATTTGCTTATGTTTCACATTTTGGCATGTTTCTTTTCATATCCGTCAGGAAGGCAATAAACCTACTCAGTCCAAAGATTGATATAAACATGGTGGCCTACTTCCAGGCTGTGAGTATATATGCATGAGACGTTTTCCCTCTTCCTTGATAATACTTCCCACAGACCAAACAGGCATACACATTCAAATTCGACAGAGAGACAGAACAAAACTTCTCAAAATCAAAATCCAAAACCTACAAAGCACAGAATAGCAACCGAAAACAATACTCAAAACCCAAAAAAAAGAAAATTATGTAACTCATCAAAATGAGCTATACACACACTAGAAACGCATTTACATATGAAAAGTTGTGATTTACAACTATTTTGTGTTGGCTTTAATTCCGTGTCAAATTTGATTGTAATTTTGTTCAATCTTCTGTATCCTGTATTTTATGTGGGATTTCTTTGCAAGGGTTGTGTGTGAGAGTGAGAGTGAGTGTGAAGACTTAAGGCAAAGTGAAGAGCAAAGAAGTTTTCGCAGGTAGCTCGCGAGAAGCCTTCCCGCGAAATGAAGTATGTGCTCAGCACATGACTGGAATGCGAAGAGTCATGACAGATGGTGAACTGGTTTTCGCGAGTGTCTCGCGGGTAAAGCCTTCCTGCGAGATACCCGCAAAACATTATATTTTGCCAATTTGTCATATCTGATACACCAGGTTTCTACACACATTATATATACCCACATTACCCACATATTGAGAGGAGTACTTTTCAGAGAGAAAACCCTAGCCACAACCCTTGAGAGTTAGAGATTGTTATACCTACAATCCTCTACACAATTTATTGTGGTTTTCCTCAACTCCTACCTCTTCATTTCCAAATCCTTGAGAGGTTGATAGCCCAAACACTTACCACACCCATTCTGAGTGTAAAGTGAGGTTTTGGTGCTGCTAGGAAGCATTGAAAGAAGACATATTTGGTGGATGCAATTGGGCTGAATTGCGTGATCTGGAGAGTTAGAGAAGACAAGGCTTGGCAAAGTCAGTTGGTAGCAGGAGCTTGGAGAGCTCGATTACATGGGATAAACTAAGCTTGGAAGGTTTTTTGTTATTCGTGTACTTCAACTTATTCTCTAGTGGATCGATTTACCGTTTGGAAGGCGACGGAGAGGTTTTTTGCCGAGTACTTTGGTTTTCTCTTTGATAACACATCGACGTGTTATCTTGTGTTTGCATTCTTCTTCTCTACTATTTTAGCTTTCATTTTACTGCCGTGATATGATGAATGTGGCTTAGAGTAGTTACTTTGCTTATCCGCTCGCATTTACTCTATTCCGCATTTGGTTTAAGTTAGATTAAAATCAACCGAACCGTAATTTTAATTTAGGGGTCTAAACAGTTCTTGTGTTTTCAAACATTTTCGAGCTTTCAACATAGATACATGCCTGAAGTTAACAATGCATATACAAACAAGTTTTCTCAAAATCAAAATCCAAAACCTATAAAACATTAACAATTGACTCAAATAATTGACATTGTAGTTAAAAAAAAAAAAAAAAAAAAAAAAGCCCATTTTGTCAATTTATCTTAAGCATCAAAGACGAGCAGTATACCTGCCGATTAACAGTATCAAGATAAGGACAGTCCCTCCGGCGCTCAACCTCATGGTTACGCCTTCCTTCACCATATCCTTGCTCAATTTGATCCTCTTCCTCCTCTTCTATTCCTTGACCTCGATTGCCATTCTCCATTCCCTCCCTACTGCCATTTTGTTCAGCCATCTGCCTCTCCTCTTCCTCCTCCTCATCATCATCATAATTCGCTAATCCAAAAAGAGGATTCGCAATTGGAAGAGGCGGCGGCAATGGAGATGACTCCACCTCCTCCTCCTCCACCAACACTTTGCCTCTTTGCTTCTGAACCAAACCCTTCCTCTGACACCAAATCAACAGTTTTCCTCTTTGAACTCATTCCGAAATAGTTTAACTAATTATACATATTAAATAAATAAATAAATAAAAATAAATCATCAAAACCTCTTTCTACTAATAACAAATTCAGATAAAATTTTCAACTTTCAACTCAGTTATCCACAATAACACTAATTAAAAAATCAATAAATAAATAACAATTTTGCTAAGACTTAATTTAAAGGAAGAAACAAAAACAACATAAAAATGGACAAAAAAATATTTATTAGCTATTATGAAGTGGAGATCCATGCAGGTCATCAGTTCGAATCCCCTATTTCCTCTTCTTTTGGGACCAAAAACTCATTTATCAAGAAAGGGAGAAAGTGGCTTCAAAATTTTAATTTTATTATGGGAAAAGTTAATGAATTCCCTATGAAAATTAATTTAAGAAATATTTTTAAAAATTTTCAATGAAAAAAAAAAAATTTTAATAGTTTTTTATATTGGGTCCACTTAACGAGTGCCCTTAAGGCACTTTCATAGGAAATATAAAAAACTGCAAAAAAAGAAAAAAAAATCAATTATTTTTTTCTTTTCCTATAAAAGTTTATAAAAAATATTTTATAAACCATTGCCTTTAGGGATTTTTTTTTTTTTTTTCCTTTTATATTTTTTATGAAAGCAGTATCAAAAACTTTTTTAAGTAGTTCATTAATACCCTAAGGGCACTCGTTAACCTGGCCTTTTATTATCAACAAATTGGCTTTCTCTGATTTCGTAAATATTTTTATAGGGTCAAATGGAATTAATCTTTTTAGTTCTAAAATGACTTCCTTGGATTAGTCCCCCCTGAATCTGTCCCTAACTAACTCTTCACTTCCATTCCAACTAAAATATTTATAACACTGTGTTTGGGTGGCAGTGTTGCAGCTTCAGCTTATTGTCTTAGTCAGATCTAGTTCGGCATTTTTGGTGTTTGCAGTTTGAACTATGTTTGAAACTTTGTAAAACTATCTTTTGTATTAATGACATATCTCATTTACAAGATTAATAATAATAATAATAAAAAGTTTGTTGTGTAAACAACATTTCGAATTCCGCTATTGTTCTACGCTTCCTAATCTAGGTAATTAATTATGCTTACTGCTGTGTAGAATTTGGATTAAACATCAACCTTATTTTTTTTTTCTTGTGTGAATAGAACATGCAAATTCTACTTATCCACGAACAAACTCAAGATTGCTGAAATTTAACTCTTTTCTCGGAATATGTAAAAATTCAACAAATACTTAAGTCGTAAAAGTTTTTTGGTTAAAATCCAAAATTGACCCTTAAGTTTCAACTTTTGTCATTTTAGTTCTCTAAGTTTCAGTTTTGTCATTTCAGTATTCCGTTAGGCCTCAGTTAAGTGGTGCCGTTAAGTGAGCCAAAATGACACCGTTTAGGCTCTTTTTATTTATTTAAAATTTCGTAATTAAAATAAAATAAAAAATTGTTATTAAAAAAAAAATTAAGGGGAACAACGCCGTTCCCCTTCCCCTGAAAACAAAACCAAAAAACCCGATGAATTTGTGCCTTGGCTAAGAAGATTGGGGGGAAAAGAGAGGGGAAAAGAGAGAGTTAGGGATCGGCAATCAAGATTGAGAGAGACCGAGATTGAGACCAAGATAGAGAGAGATATCGAGACCGAGAGAGAAGGAGATGGATTTTGTGACGGGCTAGGGTTTACTCCAATGGGCTAGGGTCAATGTAGTCAAAGGCATTCCGAGCGCTTGCCTAGGCGCCCAGGCGAGGCGAGGCGAGGCACAAGAAAAGCGCATCAAAGGCACTGAGGCGAGGCGCCTTTAGTGAGGCACTCGCCTCTGGAGCCTAGGTGCTCGCCCAGATATATGTTGTTAGGCGAGAGGCAAGTGCCTAAGTAAATTTTGCAATTTAAAGCCACTAATGGCATGTTTTGTAAATTTAAAGGGGTGCAAGGTTGGTTTTAAAACTATTACCTTAGTGGGGATGAGCTGTCACCCACTATATCAAATAAATTAATATAAAAAAAGCATAAAACAAAAGATCTAATAAGAAATTTTGGGAACCACTCCACTTTTAGAACAAGGCAGTGGGTCTTTCTTCTTCTAGGGTTTGGAAGAGAGTGGGCCAATGGTTGTCGGCAGTCAACCAACATCAGGTATTTTTTTCCTATTCTTTTTTTTTTTTTTTTTTTTTTTTTTTTTTTTTTTTTTTTTTTTTTTTTTTTTCTGAGTTCTCTCTCACTGCCTTGGTAATTTTTTTTTATGCTCCATGTCCACACTTTCAGAGCATGCAACTCTTTCCTCTCTATTTCTTCTCTGCCTTTTTTTTCCCCCTTTTCTCCTCTCTTGGACTCTCTGTCTCTAGCAACTTTCTCCTCTCTGTTTTTTCTCTGGGTTTTTTTTCTCCCTTACCCTTCTCTCTTGGACTCTGACTATCTCCAGCAACTCCTTTTTTTTTTTCTCCTTTACCCTTTTCTCTCAAACTCTGACTTTCTTACAACAACTCTCCCTATCTTTTTCTTTATTTTCTTTTCCTATATTTTTCCCTTTTCTCAAACTCATTACTTCACTCAATTTTTAGAGCTTAAACCATAGTAAATGATACATAGCTAGCTTAATATAGAAACCTATTAAATGTATTGTATTGGGTTTTATTTTTTTATATGTAGAATGGCTTCAGATAATGGGAGGAGAAAAGATCCAGGATGGAAATATAATTATTTAGTTAATGTTGAAGACAAAAATGCAGTGACTTGCCTCTTTTGTAATAAAGTCACAAAGGGAGGGATACATAGAGCAAAGCAGGGAATCAAGTGGGGAATTTTAAAAAGAGTACAAAGTGTTTAAAATGTCCTAATCATGTTAGAGAAGAGCTTGCGCATTATATGATAGCGAAGAAGAGTGAGAAGGAGAACTATGACAAAATGCCTGATTTTGATGATATAGATAATATGATTGAAATTGAGGATGTAAATGATGATGAGGTAGAGGAAGTACAAGTTATCCAAAAAGAGAAAAAATCATGCTCTAGTAAGAGAGGGGTAGGCAGTAGCACCCAAGTGAAAACTGTGAAATTAATGCTGAAGTCTAAAAAATTGAAAGGTCCCATGGATTCTTTTGTGACATTAAACCCAGAAAAAGTGGTTGAGCTTAGGAAACATGGTAAGACGAAGCAAACTAATATCAATGATAAACTTGACAAAGAGAAAAGAGCACAAGTTTCTCAGTATATTGGCCGACTATTTTATCTAACTGGTATACCATTCAATGTTGCTCGCTTAGATGAATTTAAATGGGCAGTTGAAGCTATTGGGCAGTATGGTCCAAATATGAAGCCTCCTAGTTACCATGAGTTAAAGAGTTCCAATTCTCAAAAAGGAGGTGACTTACGCAAATGAGTTATTGAGTGATCACAAGGAATCTTTGAGGAATATGGTTGTTCTATTATCTCTGATGGGAGGACTAGTAGAACCAATAGGACCTTGATGAACTTTTTGGTGAATTGCCCATCTAGAACCATGTTTGTGAAGTCAATTGATGCATCATCTTTTATGCAAACCAGGGAAAAAACTTTCAAATTACTCGATGCATTTGTAGAACAAATTGGGGAGGCTAATGTGGTCCAAGTAGTATCAAATAATGGATCTAATTATGTGTTGGCTGGGAAGTTGTTGGAAACAAAAAGGCCAAATTTGTATTGGACTGCATGTGCTGCACATTGCATTGACCTTATATTGGAGGACATTGGGAAAATTCCTAGAATTGCAAAAACTTTGGAAAGGACCATTCAATTGACTGGATATATCTACAACCATGGGGGTGTGTTAAAAATGATGAGAGAATACACAAACCAAAGAGAGCTTGTTAGGACTGGGAAAACTAGGTTTTGCACTTCATATCTTACAATAAAATCCACTTTTAAGCAAAAGCATAGCCTAAGGGCCATGTTTACTTCTGAGGAGTGGGTTCATAGTAGATGGGCAAAGGAAGCAAATGCTAAACGAGTAGTAGAAACGATTTTGATGCCTTCTTTTTGGAATACTATAGTTTACATTCTTAAAGTTATGGGCCCTTTTGTTCGAGTTCTTCCCCTTGTTGACAATGAGAGAAAACCAACTATGAGTTACATATATGAGGCAATGGATAGGGCCAAAGAAGCTATTATAAAAGCTTTTAATGAGAATAAAGAAAGGTATTCAAATATTTTTAAAATCATTGATGAGAGATGGGAATGTCAACTACATCCTTTGCATGCAGCGGGTCATTTCTTGAATCCAAAGTATTTCTATTTTGATCCTGACATAGCAACAAATCATGAAATTACAATAGGATTGTATGCTTGTATACAAAGACTAGTTCCTAGTACTAAAATTCAGGACAAGATCATGGCTGAGTTATCCATGTATAAGAAAGCTGAAGGACTCTTTGGCATTCAAAGATCAAGAAAGACAAGGGCTCCAAGTAAGAAAGCATTTATATCTAACTTATAATGACTAGAACAGTGGCACTTTTTATAAATAAAAAAATATGACTTCTATGATATATCATATATCATTACTCATACTTATTTTTTTAACATAGCTGAATGGTGGAGTTTGTATGGGAGCTCAACTCCGAATTTGCAACAATTAACTATAAAAATCTTGAGCTTGACTTGTAGTGCATGTGGTTGTGAGCGCAACTGGAGTGTGTTTGAGCAGGTGAGTTTTTAAGTATAATAAGTAGATTTTATCCTTTAATGAGCTACTTTATTTCATAGAAAATTCCAATGATTTAATTATTCACTATAGTCTAATACTTAGTTTTCATAAATGCTTGTAGATTCACACAAAAAGAAGGAATAGACTTGCACAAAAACGACTAAATGATTTGTTCTTTGTGAAGTATAATCAAAAGATGAAGGCACGATATGATAAGCGTGATGTTATTGATCCCATCTCCTTATATGATATAGATGAAAGTAATGAATGGTTGTCGGGGGAAATGGGTGCTAAACCATCTATGAATGTTGAAGATGAGTTGGTTTTTGATGATGATGATGATGGTTTGACATGGGGTGTAGTGGCAAGAGCTGCTGGTGTTGGAGAACCAAGGAAGAATACTAGATTCCAAACAAAATCAAGGGCAAGCTCAAAGGCCTCAACATCACAACCAAATATTGAAGAGGAAGATGTTGATTCTGATGAGATCGTGGAAGAGAATGTTGATGGCTATAAATCTGCTTCAAGTGGCTTTGAAAGTGATGGAAACTTAAGTGAAGAGTCTAATGATGACCATTAGATTAAAACTAACACCCACATTCAGGCTATTAAATAGACTAATAGGCAGAATGTTCAATCTTCAAATGCTTCTGTTTTGTCATGAATAGTCATGAAGTTCAATGTTTTGTTTAGGAGTTTTCTTCTTTCTAATATGAAGTTATGAATAATATTTTGGTTTAATATTCAGATTTAGTTGATATTTGGATGGAGACTAATATTTAAATGGTGATTTAGGTTAATATTCAGACTTAGTTGATATTTGATAATTATCTAGACTTAGTTGACTGTTGATATTTGGATTGAGAGTAATTTTTTAGTTGGGATTCAAACCCAAAAACTGGTTTTATAGACCAGCTCCTATCCATTAGGAATGGAGTTAGATTTGTTCATATAATATTCTTATACATCAAATACAATAGAGTGGAACCCTATATGTAAAATAACAATATTTAGAATTTGGCGCCTTGCTTCACTTAGGCTAGCGCCTTTTTGGCACCTCGTCACCTTGGGCGATACAAGGCCTTGGCGCCTTTCGCCTTTCACTACCTTGGCTAGGGTATACTCCAGCGGGCTAGGGTCAACTCCATTAGCTCCAGCTCCGGCCAAGTACAATTTTGGGTAAGTGATGAAAACCCAAAATTTTTTATTTGTGTTTTTTTGGGTATAGGTAGTAGCAGATGGGTTTTGTGTTGGATTTTGCTGTGTTATATAAAGCCAGTGATTTTTTCTGTTGAAGAGTATTTTTGTTTCATTTTGTTTGTTTGTGTTGGACTTTGTTAACTGATAGGTGAGATTAAATGCGTTGAGATAATCTACTTTATATTGTTTTGTGTGTGTGTGTGTGTGGATAATCTACTTAATTTGTCTGTTTGTTGAACATCTTCACGTGCAGTTTTATTGTTTTGAAATAAGTTGGTCCCCACTTTGAGTTATTTGCTATGTGGGGTACTTAGAAGTTAGCACTTTATTTTTCTGCTGATATTTTGGGGTGTATAGGATACTTAACACTGTCTTTGTCATCTAAAATACTTGTGTTGTGTTGTGTGTTGACTTTTTAATTTACAACTTTCACAAGAAAGATGATTGGTCAAAATTTCACCTTTTTTTTTTATAAGTAAGAAAGATGTATATTCAAAAACTACTTTATGCAAAGAAGCACAAAGCATATCAAAGATTACAAAAGCAACAAACAGAAAAAAGAAACTAATTACAAAGAAACAGAGAGCTAAGAAACAAAGGGAGAAATTCACTAGATGTGAGTCCCCAAGCCCTAGACCAATCAAAAAGGGAACCAGTAAAAAAAGCAAGCAACAGTTCATCGGATCTATCTAAGTCCTCAAAAGTCTGCCAGTTTGTTCCCTCCAAATACACCACATCAAACACAACGGAGCTAAATTCCAAATGCTAGATGAATGCTTCCCCAACCAATTCCAACAACCAAAAAAGAAATCTGCAACCAATTTTGAGAAAACCCACGAAATCCCAAAAGCACCAAAGACAAAGCTCCACCAACGATGAGCCTTCCCACAATGTAGCAACACATTCCATTGTCTCCCCACCACAACGACACATGATGCACCAATCAACAAAATCAAATCCCCTACTCCGCAAATTAATTCCATTGTGTTTGATGTGGTGTATTTTGAGGGAACGCAATCGGCGGACATTTGAGGATTTGGATAGATCTAATGACCAACTGCTTGCTCTCTTTTCTGGTTCCCTTTTTGATTGGACTAGGGCTTGGGGACTCACATCTAGTGATTCCCTTCCTTTATTCCTTAGCTCTCTTCTTCTTTGTAGTTAGTGTTTTTTTATGTTTTTGCTTTTCCATCTTTTTTTGTACTTTTGATATGCTGGTGCTACTTTGCATTTAGCAGTTTTTTGAATATACATCTTTCTTACCTATCAAAAAAATAAGAATCCTATCCCAAGCAACTGTCCAAACGAAGAAAGAGACATGCCAGGGTGCCTTAACCTTCCAAATAACTTTCTATGGAAAAACAATGGAAGAAGAACTACGCAACTTATGATAAAATGTGCAGATATTAAAATCTCCATTCTTTGTCAACTTCCATCTCAAATGGTCACCATCATCCTCTACAAGTAAATTGGCTGCCAAAAACCAAAAGAAATCATCCACCAACTCCGCCTCTCAATCATTAGGACCCTAATAAAACGAACATCCTAGTCTCTCATGTCCCCTGCTCCTTGCCTTATCAGAGAAGAGTCAACAGAGGCCACTCTATTAGTAGCAATGGACTATTGCACCACTCGGTTAAGAGGAAGTACATACGTGGTAAGGTGAAAGTCTATGATAATGTGGATTTAGATAGCTTTTCTATACTGGGGGTTAAGCATTATTGTGTGGAGTTGGGAGTGTCAGATTATGTCCAGTTTTATTTTCTTGTGCTTGGGTTGGATCTTCACAATGGCCTAAGATATTTGACCAATGATGCTGATACTCAGGAACTATTTAAGTGTCTTGACCCCATTGATCCTAAAATAGACATTTATGTAGAACATGCAACCCCTATTCAAAAACAATTGTTAGCCAGAGATGTCGGTGTTGTTGATGCTGTGAATTTGGTTGGTTGTGGTGTTGGTGTGGAGGATGTGGATATCATGACAGAAGCAATAGTTTTTAACTTGCATATGATATTCATCTAAAACACAACTTGCATCTGATATTAAACTGCTCCCTTACAGAAATTAGTCACAATACGCCTACACTTCCAGATTGCCATACCAAATTCTACTATTTTTTGTTATTAGTATATAGTAGTACGTGTTCCTTCCTTAATTTGCAGTAAAATCAGTAAAGTACAAAGCCAATGAACAGGTACTAGCCAACAAAAGCAGAACAATTGTAACCATAAAATCAATTTGCATCTGATTTGAGTTTCAGAACAATTGTAACCATAACATCATATTGCATCTGATTTGGCTTTCAGAACAATTGTAACCATAAAATCAATCCCTAAAACAGAAAAGAGTTTTTTTTTTTTTTTTTTTAAAGAAAAAGAAAAGAAAAGAAGAAGAACCAATCAACTAAGAAAATAATTGCTACAGAACTCGTTCATTCCCCTCTTGAGGCCAAATTTATGAAATCAAAAGTTATCATAACACACTGCGCACAAAACCCATCTATAAGACTATAACACAAAGCAAAAAAGACGGGTTTACAGAACTTACCCAAAGCTGCACTTGGCCAGAGCCGGAGCCGGAGCCGGAGCCGCCGGAGTAGAACCTAGCCCACCGCGAAACCTCTTCTCATTCTCAGTCTGTCTTCCCCCCCCCCCCTTCCCGATATCCCTCTTTCTCGGTTTCGATGTCGCTTTCTCTCTCTGTCTCGACTCGGTTTCTCTCTTTCCCCCCTCTTTCTTTCTCCCCAAAATCCTCAGTTTCTCGGGTGAACATGACGACTTAGCGCATCGGATTGTTTTGATTTTCAGGGGAAGAAGGGGAACGACGTCGTTCCCCCTTCATTGTTTTCTTTTTCTTTTTTTTTTTTTAAATAACAAATTTTGATTTTATTTTAATTACGAAATTATTATATAAATAAATAAATAAAAACCTAAACGGCATTATTTTGGCCCCCTTAACACCACTGCTTAATTGAGGCCTAATAAAATACTGAATTAACAAAAATTGAAAGTTAAATGATTGAAATAATAAAATTAAAATTTAGAATACTGAAATGACAAAAGTTGAAACTTAGAGGATTAATATTGAACTTTTTTTTTTTTTTGGGTATATGTACTCTCTTGGTCTCTTTTTTTGGTATATGTACACTCTCGATGGCTCACTTAGTGCCACCGCTTAATTGGGGTCTAATAGAATGCTGAATTGACAAAAATTGAAAGTTAAATGACTGAAATGACAAAATTAAAAATTAAAGGATTGGAATGGCAAAAGTTAAAACTTAGAGGATCAATTTTGAATTTTAGCTTCTTTTTTCTTTTCTTTTTTTGGGTATATGTACTCTCTTAGTCTCTTTTTTGAGATTCTAAATTAAATGAACATGCAACAAAAATCGATAGACCCTAAAAAAATTTGAAGAGAAAATATAGATGATTTGAATGGGATGTCACTGAAAAAGGTCTCATGATCGAAGCAAGATCACACGTTCATTAAAAAAAAACTTAAGAAGTCTGAAAAGCAAAGCCAAAGACGCAATTTGGCATTGTTTAAGGTAGTCGGGAGTAGCTTTTTTGACCAATTGACACCTTTAGCTTAATAAATGATTGCAAAGAAAGGGATTAAAGAAGAGGAGCTACCTCAAAACTTACTTTTGCCTATTTTCTGCCTTTCAAACAACATCCAAATTCCTTAATTCCTAAAGCCTATGTATGTCTCACTATCTTATTCTAGGCTTTTGATTTTTTTTTTTTTTTTTTTTTAAATCTCTTTGATAAGATAATGATTACTTACAACCGACTTCACCGAATTATTTCTTCAACTAGCTCTTGGATCCCATAACCAAGCCCGATTGCACCTTCAAACTTCCAAGGCTAAAATTAGGCAATCTCCAATGGTTCCTAGCATTCCAAAACACTCACAACACTCAAGGATGGTGATGTTTGTAATTGGGTAACCTCCTCTCTTTGGTACGATAACAATGGTGAGAGAAATGAGTGTAGAGAATTAATGGTGTTTTGCTCTCACAAAAATAGGCTCAATTCTCTCAACTATTAGGCAGGTGCTTAGTGTAAAATTCATGGGAATAGAGAGTATATGTAGTGGGTAAGGGGCTAGAACAGTAGGTGATATGTGTAATAGATTTGTCTCTAGTACGAGCAATTCATGGGTGCAAACTCCAAGCCTAGCGACTCACAAAAAGAGTCCCAATTGCTTTTTAAATGGCAGTCATGTGCCAAATTCAAAGGTGCCAACTTCATTTGATAGGTGCGAAATTATCTTCAGCAGCATTAGTAATTCTAATCCATAAGCCCAACCCAAATACAAAAAAGTCCAAGAATACAAGGGGTGTTTGGTACATGTGTTTGAAAACATGTATTTTGTAGCTTGAAAACATGTGTGGAAATACGAGTGGATAAAAAAGTGTGTGGAAATGTGTGTAATATTGTTTAAAAACTAAAAACATGTGTTTAAACAAGTCTACCAAATAGCCCCCAAGAAACTAAGCATGAAATACAATCAAATTTTCTTACAGAATAAAGTCAACATTAAATACAAAAATTAACAACCTAAAATAATAATAATATATTTAGAATGTGACAGTCTTCATCATGTTAAGTTAATAAGTTGCTTTGGTAACAATACAAAAACCATTAAAAGGCAAAAGAAACTTAATAATAGATGCAATCGAGAATATAAAAATTATTATGTATTTAAATTATTCAAAATAATTAAATAATTGTGAATTTACTAAAGTAATATGTTCATATTTTTAATTATATTTCAACTTAATTGTTTGAATTCACTAAGGTGATGCTTTGTGGCTCATTATTTAAAAAGGAAATAGAATTTCCTTCATCTTTGTGCTTAAATTAGTGGGAATAATTAAATATTTTTCGATTCACTCAAGAAATAATTTCATATTCTTAATTATAATAATCATAACTAATACTACACAGAATCAGTAGGCTGAATGTTTCGGGCTTTAGTGAGACAATGACTTGCTTGGAAGACTTGAGAGGAAGAACACACAATCAAAAGGCGAACGGGGTGAACCAGCCAAGTACCCTCCGATGATTAAATCAGTTTTGTTCTGGAAAATAAAGTTCCAACTTTTGAGGAATTCTCTTAGGAAAAAACTTACTTTGATTTGATGTAGGTGAGTCCTTATATAGAGGGTCTCGGAACGGTTACTTAATAACTTCCCCAAGATTTGAGGGAATTAGTAAGTTCAGACATCACTTCCACGACGGCTATGGAAGTTATAGCCTTCAATCTTTCCGCTTCAACTATTACTAGAAGTTAAGCATCTATGAGGAATTTATGGCGACAAATAAGGGTTTTATTCTCATTGTGGTCCGAATCTTCAACATATGTGAGTAAATTCCATCATTGAGAATTTCCTAAGTGTCATGTGATCGACCAGGCATTTTTCCATGGACAACCTCTTTAAACACTTGGCCCTTGGCTCCTGGACGATCCCTATGGACGAGCCAGAGATAGTAATTCTTTTGCTTCCCCATCAGTTGCCCCTGTCCAAGGGTCATCCAGAATGCCGTGGGGATCTAATGCGTGTCTTTATGATTTTGATAGAACTTAAATTGTGCCACGTGTCGTGATTCTGTTAGTTGGCTTGCTGCGTCGATTCCATTTTTCAAAGAGACTGCCACGTGTCATTTCCTAGATGGTTCACGTCGCTTCGCTGACCCTGTCTTTGGGCCCTATAAATGGGTACATTCTCTCTCTTGCCCTTCACCCTTCTCATAATTTCTCTTTTGCCATCTCGTGTATAAGCCTTGTCTAGTTCTCGTCCTAGTTTCATTAGGTATTTCTTCTCATCCTTAGGCTTTCGTCTTAATCTTTCTTCCAATTAGTTCTTCGTCTAGTAGTAGCTTAGAGAGAGAGATAGACGAGTACATGGACGCTTCTTCTGGGAGTGGAGGTAGTTATGAGAGTGGTGAGGGTAGCATAAGCAGTAGTGGTAGTAGCTCCTCAAATGAGTATTATTCATTTGGGGTTCCTGGTATTCCCTTAGAGGAATTCCAAGAAATGCAGCATAGGACGACTTCTAGAGCTGGGACTAGCTCATCCAGAGAGCCACCTAGCTCCTCCCAAGACGAGAAAGAGAAGGAGGAGAATATGATTTATAGTTGTGCCCCTGAAGTAGCATCCACCTTAGATGCGCTTAAGTTGAAAACCCTTGTAGATAGATACCAAATCCCTAAGGAATTTAAGCCTCGTCTACCTAGGTAAGGAGAATGGTGTTGTTCTCCATCTTCTGGTTTAGGAGTATATACTTCTTACCTTTTAGCTAGTCTTAGGTTTCCCTTAAATTCTTTCTGTAGAGGTTTTTTCCATAGGTTGGGTATTGGACCTAACCAGCTCAACCCCAATGGTTGGAGGACGATAGTTGCCATGCAAGTGCTATGGCGTGAGACATTAGAAGGGAACCATCCAATCACAGTGGATGAGTTCCTCTACTGTTATAAGCCCTCAGAGATTAAAAAAAAAGTTTACTGGTTTTTACTAGTTTTCGTCTAGGGGCCCTCACTTTAGTTTAATAAAGGGTCATAGCTTGTCTGACAGGCTTTGGAAAACTAAATTTTTTATTATTTCTGGAAATTGGGCTGGGGACCTAGTTGATGTGAGTAATGCCCCCTTCCCTCCTTTTACCAACCCTCTAGGTCACCTTCGTCCTGAGGGTATCTCTTCTTCCCATTCCATTTCCTTTTTTCTTTTATTATTTTATTAACTTTCAGTCGTCTAACCTTTTTATTTATTGATGCAGCTATTACTCGTCCACATTTGGACAAGCTTTACTTGGATCGCATTGACCAGGTTCGTGCCTTCCCTGGGAGATCCTTCTATAGTCTAGTGACCCTTGGTCGTCTAGTCGTTTGGGGACTTGGCCCAGTACCCACTGTTGAAAATCTTGGTCACGAGGAAACTACTTGTCGAAGTAAGTATCGTCTATTCTTTTCTTTCTTAGTCTTTTCTTCTTTTTTTTTTTTTTTTTTTTTAAACTTTATTTTTCCTTGTTACAGGAATGGCTACCATGAAAGAGAATAGGGAAAAGACTATTATAAGTGGTGATGAAGACACTACTGTACCCTCAGTCATTTAGAAACTTGCCATCCAAACAGGGAAGAGAAAGCCCAAGTCCATATCCAGTTCAGTGGACCTTGACGACCTTCCAAGTCGTCGAGGTCCTAAGAAGCAAAAATCTAGCAAGGCTTCTTTTCCTAAGGTTCCAAAATTTACACCGACAATAGACCTGGATGACCCTGTGGTTAATGTGGTGCCCGTCCACACAATTCCACCCGTCTAAACTGATCCTCCCCCTCAAACCAAAGCTCCTCGCAAGGCTCATCCCCAGAGTCATTTGATCATCCTCTAAACCTGGTGCTGGACGAGGGTTATGCATGGAGGACATTCAAGGGATAATCACTGATAATGAAGTAAATTCATGTTATAACATGTCAGTGAAAGACTTTGAACGTTTTGCCATCCATGACCTCTTCAAGGTATATAAATTTCATTCGTCTTTGTTTTGTTTTCTTCAAGTTTTAAACAAAATTTATAACTTTCCTTCGTCCACTCATAGGCTATGTCAAAGTTTTACACAACAGCCTGCCAGACCAAGGAGCTTTGCGAGGAAACTAAAACGTCTAAGGAAAAGGCCAAAGATCTGAACAATGAAGTTTTATTGAAAAAGAGGGAGGTAATTAGATTGACTGAAGATCTCAATCATTTGCAAGGAATAGAGACGAAGCTGAAAAACGAGGTTGAGGAACTTAAAGCAGGTGATATTGAGAAAGAAACTCGCATTGCCCATCTAGAGGGATAAGTTTCAAAGTTCACTTCATCCTTGGAAAAGGCCTGTGGAGAAACCGTGGTAGCTTTTAAGAAGTCTGATGAGTACAAGAATCGTCTAGACAGTCATTACACAGCTGGCTATGAGGACTTCCGTGCTGATGCCAAGGAGGCTTTCCCTGAGCTGAACTTTGATACCTTTAAGATTCCCCTCGCTATAGAGAGTTCCTTGCTTGCAACGAGTTCTGAGGACGTCAATGTGGTGGACGATGCCAATAACGAAGTAACCCAGGACGATCCAAAGTCTGGAGGCAATGCCCCCAGTGGTTTATCCAAGTGAATTTACTTTTTCCTTAGAAAATTTATTATTTAGTCTTGCTGGGGATGCATGTTGTTTTGGGCTTTGTTTGTTTCTCCTTTTCTTTTCTTTTCTTTCTTTTTTTTTTTTTTTTTTTTTTTTTTTTTTTTTTTTTTAAATTTAGAAAAGTACAATTCTCTCGTCCAAATTTATCGATGAGTTTTATGTACAATCACTCTTGACATTACTTAAGGGTTTTTGGACGGTGGTCGTCTACCCTTCTTTGAATTTTATGAATGAATGAATGCTTTTCATTTCCATCGTTTTATGTGTTTGAATATGTTATAAGCTTTATGAACGAATTTTATTTACATCGTCCATGCTATTTCTGTGGTTGTGGGGTTCGCCCACTAATGGAGACATTTTATCTCGTCTTGAGTATGTGGACGAATTTTTACTTACATCGTCCCAAACAAAATAAACCCTTTATGCTTAGCCTTTGCTATTTATAAGCGTGGCCCGTCCATGAATGGCTTTACTTTTTTTTTTTTTTTTTTTTTTTATCAACTTCATTCGTCCACACTTAGGACGATGATTTATTCGTCTTTAGTAAAAGATGTTCCCAGCCATTGCTCGTCCATGAATTGGATTGTTTGGCTATTTAGATTCATCCATGGGTTTGAGACATTTTGCATGCACATCTTCCCTGTCCATTGGTTAGACGAATTTACCTTGGGTTTTACCTCATCTTGCGCTTAGACGGATATACCTTAGGTTTATTTTCCTTTGCTTTTATCCTTTTTCAAGGGAAGCTTATAGACTATATATCCCTGCGTCTAGGGATTTTGTTCGTCCTTAACTCTTTGCCTTATGGTGGATTATTTTGAATGAAATCACAAAAAATGATTGATTCCCATATCATCATATGTATTTGAAAACACATCATTATATATATATTTGGAAATTCACACTATTCGTAAACATTCATCCATAGGCTTAGCACATGCTTAAAAGCTAGTGCTTTAGGGAATTAAAAATTTATACAACACAACTTTGTCCATGAATAGCACAAAAGTTAACAACTAGTGCACTATTTAGGGGATTATTAAAACACTAAAGACACACAGTAGTAGTAGTAGTAGTAAACATAAACAAACATGAGAAAACAACACATTACTTTCACTCGTCCATAGCGTTTGTCCATGGTCACCCTTTATTGATAGTACTTCCTTAGGTGCTCGACATTCCAAGGGTGCTCTAGCCTCCGTCCATCCAAAGCTTCTAAATAGTAGGATCCTTGTCTCTTGCAGTTGATAACCATATAAGGTCCTTCCCATGCGCCGGGTTTCTTGTTGCCAAGGAAACTCTTTTTAGGACGAGATCCCCAATGTTGAAGCGTCTGGGTTTCACCATGGCATCATAGTGCTTTGCCATCGGATTTTTGTACCTTGCTGTTCTTTGCTCCTCATCCATCCTTACCTCGTCTATAAGATCGAGGTTTAGACGAAGTTGTTCTTTATTTTCTTCATCTCGATACTTCATCACCCTGTGGTTAGCCATGTGCACTTCTGCAGGTATGATTGCTTCACTTCCATACGCTAGTTTAAAAGGAGTTTCCCCTATGGGGGTCATCACTGTTGTTCTGTAAGCCCATAAAACACCCAATAATTCATCTGGCTATACTCCTTTTGTCCCTTCAAGCCGAGTCTTGATGATTTTCAACATGGATTGGTTTGCTACTTTTGCTTAGGGCAAGGAGTAGTGATTCTTGATTCCTAATTGCTCACAAAAATCCCTGAAAGGTGTATTGTCGAATTGTCGTCCATTGTCAGACACTAATACCCTAGGTACCCCAAACCTGCATATAATGTTCTTCTAGACGAAATTCTTGACATTTTGTTGTGTGATTTTTGCTAAGGGTTCAGCTTCCACCCACTTAGTGAAATAATCTATTCCTACGACCAAAAACTTCATTTGTCTAGTTCTAGGCAAAAGGCCATAGGGCCATCATTGGGGTAAGGTATTCTAACGGCTGTCTAGGGACGTTACTGAATTGTTGGCATTGACTACAAACCTTAACATATGCTTTAGCATCAGCTTGGATGGTTGGCCAGTAATATCCTGCACGGATGACCTTATGGACGAGTGATCTGGCTCTTGAATGGTTACCACATGCTTCTTCATGAACTTCCCTTAACACATAATTCGCCTCGTCTGGAGCTAAACATCTTAGATAGGGTTGAGAAAAACCTCTTTTATATAGCACCTCGTCCATGAGGATGTATCTAGCTGACTTGACCCTGAGCTTTCTGGCCTCATCTTTCCCTTCTGGAAGTGTTCCATCCTTCAAGTATGATATTATTGGGATCATCCAATTTTCTTCATTTCTTACTTGTAGTACCTCCGGAAGATCAATGCTAGGCATGTACTGAATTTCGTCAAACTTGTCCATTGCTTCATTTGCTGAGGCTTCTTTCACCAAGGCATCAACTTCCATGTTCACTTCCCTTGGGATTTGAACGAAACTAGCTTCCTTAAACTTTTTCACAAGGCGTACAACCTTATTCAGGTATTTCCTCATTCGTTCTTCCTTGACTTCATATGTTCCATTCACTTGGCTTATGATCAACTGAGAGTCTCCCAGGACGAGTATTGACTCTGCCTGTACAGACCTTGCCAACTCTAGCCCTTTAAGAAGGGTTTCACTCAACTTCATTGTTAGTTGTTTGATATTGCAAATGAACCTTGTGCTTCATTTTTATCTCCTTCCGGGGATTGTAAAACAACTCCTATTCCTTCTGCTTGTTGTGTAGACGATCCGTCAACATAAATGACCCATGGTTTACTGCCTTCCATTTCGTCTAAGTTATCATGACTTGGAGTAAATTCCGCAATAAAATCTGCTAGAGCTTGGGCCTTTATTGCATTTCTTGGCTGGTACCTGACATCAAACTCATTGAGCTCGATAGCCCATTGGATCAGTCGTCTTGCGGCTTCTAACTTGTTCATTGTTTTCTTGAGTGGATGGTCTGTCATGACATTGATGACATGAGCTTGGAAATAATGCCTCAATTTCCTGGAAGCTGTTACTAACGCAAAAGCCAACTTTTCCATCAGCGAATATCGTCCTTCCACTCCTCTAAGTGCTCAACTAGTATAATACACGGGCTTCTACACCTTCCATTCTTCCCTGATAAGTGCTAAACTTACAGCGTGTGGGGATACTGCCAAGTATAAATACAACTCTTCTCCTAGCACGGACGGACTTAGCAATGGAGCCATGGTGAGATAGTTTTTAAGGTCTTGGAAGGCCTTTTGACATTCATCTGTCCACTCGAACGCCTTCTTGAGAACTTTGAAGAAGGGTAAACACTTATTGGTGGCTTTTGAGACAAACCTATTCAGAGCTGCAACTCGTCCAATAAGGGACTAGACTTCCTTGATGTTCTTTGGTGGTTCCATGTTCAATATGGCTTGGATCTTATCTGGATTTGCTTCAATCCCCCTTTGTGAAACCATAAATCCTAGAAACTTTCCTGATGACACCCTGAACGTACATTTACTTGGATTCAGCTTCATTCTGTATTGTCTAAGCGTCTTAAAGGTCTCTTAGAGATCTTCCAAATGCTTTTCTTCATTCACACTCTTTACAAGCATGTCATCCACATATACCTCCATATTTCGTCCTATCTATGGACGGTACATGTGATTTACCAACCTTTGATAAGTTGCCTCCGCGTTCTTTAGGCCAAAAGGCATCACCTTATAGCAAAATAAACCTTGACTGGTAATGAAAGACATCTTTTCTTGGTCTAACTCGTCCATCTTTATCTGATTATATCCCAAAAAAGCGCCCATGAAGCTTAGCAATTGATGACCAGTTGTGGAGTCCACCAACTGATCAATGCGGGGCAAATGATAACTATCCTTAGAACAAGCTTTGTTTAAATCAGTAAAATCCACGTACATTCTCCACTTACCATTCGCCTTCTTGACCATCACCACATTGGCTAACCAATCCGGGTAATAGACTTCCCGAATGAATTGTGCCGCTGTTAACTTCTTGACCTCTTCCTTGATAGCGTTGTCTCGCTCAGGAGCAAACACTCTTTTCTTCTAACGAATAGGTTTGGAAGAAGGGTATACATTCAATTGATGAGCAATTACACTTGGGTCAATTCCTGGCATGTCTTCATGACTCTATGCAAAAACATTGATACTCTTCTTCAGAAACTGGACGAGGTCTTGCTTCGTCTTCTCCATCATGCTTGTCCCAATTCTGATGAATTTTTCATGATCATCTTCTTGCAAAAGAACATCTTCTAGTACCTCCGTGGGCTATGCAACAATCCTTCTTTCTTCAATACTCATTGTCTGCACGTGTTAATCCAAAGCCAACATGGCTAAGTAACATTCCCTAGCTGCCAACTGATCTCCTTGCGCTTGTCCTATCCCGTACTCCGTAGGGAATTTGACTGAGAGATAGTAGGTAGATGTTACTGCGTTCCAACTGTTTAGGGTTGGCCTTCCAATGATGGTATTGTATAAGGACGAATAATCCACCACAAGGAAATTCACTTCCTTGGTTATCTGTTGTGGGTATGATCCCACCACTACAGGTAATGTAATGGTGCCTACAGGCTGCACCTTTATTCCTCTAAATCCTATCAATGGCGAACATACTGGACAAAGTTGATCTCGTCTCAGCCTCATTATCTAAAAGGCGGGGTAATACAATATATCTGCTGAACTTCCATTATCCACCAACACTCTCCTAGTTGTGTAATCCACGATGAGTAAAGTAATGACAATTGCATCGTTATGTGGGTGATGAATTCTTTCGACTTCCTCGTCTATGAAAGAAATAGCTGGCTCGTCTGTCCCCCTCGTCCTTGGCGACCGTCCAGAGAGTTGGACGTTCTGAACCACTTTGAGATACCTCTTCTTTGACTTGGAAGATTGCCCCGTTGAAGTTCCTCCAATGATAACCCTTATCTCTCCAAGTGGGGGTCGTGATGATTCCTCCACCTTTCCTTTCAATTTCTCATCTTTATGATCCCTTCCTACGAAATGCCTTAACTTTCCTTATCTAATAAGATTCTCAATCTGTTGCTTCAAGTCATTACACTCATCCGTGTCGTGTCCATGATCTCTATGGAAGCGATAATATTTGTTCTTATTTCGCTTGTTGGGGTCTCCCTTCATTTTCTTTGATCACTTTAAGGAAGGGTTATCTTTGATTTGCACGAGCACTTGATCAAGTGGAGCGTTTAAGGGCGTGTAGTTCTGACTTCTTCCTGAGGACGAGCCCATTTTCCTATTATCTTGGTCCTTCTTATCTTCCGTTTGTCCCTTCTTTGGATGGGGACCTTGCTTGAAGTGGCGTGTGGGGTTTGCTTCCATTCTCTCAGCTTTCTTCCTTTTCTTAGCTATGATTGCGTCCTCTACATTTATAAAGTTTTGAGCCGAATGGACGAGTTCAACCATGGATTAAGGCTCTTTCTCATAAACTTGTGGATGAATAAATCAGAATTAACCCCATTATGGAAGGCCGCCAAGAGTAGCTTGTCATCCACCTCGTCCACGGTTAGGGCTTTCCTGTTGAAACGAGTGATGAAGGAGCGCAGGCTTTCATTCTCCCCTTGTTTTATGGTTAACAGGTTGGATGAAGAACGTTTATGCCTTTGCCCTCCGATGAAATTATTAACAAATAACTTACTCAATTCTTCAAAAGAACTCACTATATTCGGAGGTATTTTACTGAACCACACTCGTGCCGGTCCTTTGAAAGTGGTAGGGAAGGCTCTACACATAATCTCATCTGGGACTCCTTGAAGATGCATTGTAGTCTTGAAAGTAACAATATGATCAAATGGGTCACATGTTCCATCGTACGAATCCAATGAAGGCATCTTGAACTTCGGAGGCAAGGGGTGACCGTTGATGGAAGCCGTGAAAAGGAAATCTGTTCGGTGGACTAGATCTTCTATTGGATTTTCCCTTCTCATGTTCTCCCTCATCTCCTCCATAACCTTCCTCATTTGGTCCATTTCCTTCTCCAAATGTGGCACCCTTCTTGACATGGTACCCCTTGATTGGCTTTTAGGTTCAGCATTTCCCCTATCTTCCTGATTTTGGGCTTGACCTTTAGTGTACCCCTCATAGTGTTGCTTCTTCAAATTAATCTCCTTGGTCAATTCCTGATTCTGACGGGTTAACTTCGCCATGGCGGCTACCATAGACTGCATGTGTTGAACAGAGAATTGTTGCATCACTGGGGCTGATTGACGATCGCGATGAGGATTGCTTGAAGCATCCCACTCTCCTGATGGCTTGGGCTGGTAGCCCTCGATCTGGTTCGAACCATTCAGCCTTTTGTTGTAGAAAGACAAATTGTAAGACAATTGGACTTCCCACAGACGGCGCCAATTGATGCTACATAGGATCAATAGGCTGAATGTTCCGGGCTTCAGTGAGACAATGACTCACTTGGAAGACTTGAGAGGAAGAATACACAATCAAAAGGCGACCGGGGTGAACCAGCCAAGTACCTTCTGATGATTAAATCAGTTTTGTTCTGGAAAATAAAGTTTCAACTTTTGAGGAATTCTCTTAGGAAAAAACTTACTTTGATTTGATGTAGGCGAGTCCTTATATAGAGGGTCTCGGAATGGTTACTTAATAACTTCTCCAAGATTTGAGGGAATTAATAAGTTCAGACATCACTTCCACAACGGCTATGGAAGTTATAGCCTCCAAACTTTCTGCTACAACTGCTACTGGAAGTTAAGCATTTATGAGGAAGTTACGACGACAAATAAGGGTTTTATTCTCGTTGTGGTCCGGATCTTCAACATATGTGAGTAAATCCCATCATTGAGAATTTCCTAAGTGTCATGTGATCATCCAGGCATTTTTCCATGGACGACCTCTTTAAACACCTGGCCCTTGGCTCCTGGACGACCCCTATGGACAAACCAGAGATAGTAATTCTTTTGCTTCCCCATTAATAACAATTTAATTTTCCTTTCTTTACAATAATATGTTTATCCCACATTGATTGCATGCGTCTAATGTTCGTGGTTTATAACCTCAGTTTACAACTACAAAGGTCTACAACTACAAAGGTTAGGTTATTTTGTAGTTGTACTCTGGTTATGTAATGTATTATAAACCTGGTTAAAACACTATTATTACTATTTTCGTGTGTGTTCTAATAAGTATTACTGTTTACTCAAAAAAAAAAAAAAATTGTATAAGGAACTAGATATCTTAGCAGAAGGATAATTACCTACTGCAAAGATAGCCTGATCATCACAATTATAGCTAAGCTCCCCTTGAGGATGCCAATCATCATGCTAGGGATGAATTTTGCTACCATCACCAACTATCCATTCTAAAAAAACCTCTTACATCCCTCTGAGTTTTAGAATCTGCCTCTATGCCCCTGAACAATTTTGGGGTATTTTACAACATTTTGGTTTAACAAGTAAATTTTTTTCAAACTCATCTCTAATCTTCGTAACAGAGTCGTTAACTTTATTGTATACACTCCATTTTTTTCCGGTCTAAACCCAAGGTCCCCAGTCCCAATAATGAAAAGAAAAAACCCAATCACTGCCAATGCTGTGTGAAGTCCAACAGCCCAAAATGCAAACTTTGGCCCAAGTTTCAAGCCCATTCTAGTCAGACATTCCAAAGTAACGAACGCTACTAACCCACAATCATACGCCAGGGTTAGGATTAGGAATAGGATAGCATAAACCCCTATTACGAGACGATCAAAATATATATAATCAGATATTAGTTAGAACTCACAAGCCAATTAGTGAGAATGCGCATGCAAGCGCAGGTCCCAAAAAAGCAAGCTAATTTATAATTAGAATTAATTATTTTGAAAAATCACAAATTATTCGTAGGGTGAAATTCAAATGAAGAAGATGAAGAGGACATCTATACATGGTTTAGGCTTGATATCTAATAGTGTTGCAAGCAAAGCAACCTTTTTAAATGTCCTTAATTTACAACTTTCTGCCTTTCCATTTTGTCTGTAAGACAAGAGCCTTCAATTCTCCCCTATAACAAATTAGTACTCCTCCTATTAGGTTTTATACTATCATTAAAAGAAAAAGACTTTTTTTATGCCCTTTAAACTTTATCCAATCTCTCTTTCTCATTTATAAATGAGCTTCAGATGCTTCACTTGCCAAATTCAGCATCGAGATTATTCCTTGCAGCAGGCTTCCTCACTCTTTCAATTTTTTGTCCTTATTCTCTTCTCTCTCTCTCTCTCTCTCTCTCTCTCTCTCGTCTGAAAAAAGGTATATTCCTCTTAAAAACTGATCATTTTCAGCTCAAGATCTTAGAGAAGTTGAATGTTATTCGTCCATGTCTTTAACTCTTACGACTCTATCAGCAATTTTTTTCATGCTCTTAATTTGATCATCTAGCTAGGATCTCTTTCTTCCATTTCATACTGTTTCCAATGAAAAAAGAATTTAGGCCATCATTTTAGCTTCCTCCCCTTATTTATAATTGAGTTTTCTTAAGAAAGTCCCTCAGATTTCTTCCACCAGCTAAAAGTAGAAAACTAAAGGTTCATTTTTTGTTAACAAGGATCCAAAGGATCTAACATAATTTCCAAAGGGTCCCAAGAATCCCAGGATAAATTAGCTTCCCATTCGTTTAATACATTGGAGAGAGAGATGAATAGTTCAACCCAAAAAGGGGAAATGCCATTTCCAAGAAGCTGCATTCATGCTGAAGGAAATGGTCACGTAGTTCCTTATTCAGAATCCCAACCCTCAAAATCAAATGGTGCAAGCCCTCCATGTCCAAGTCCAACTTTGGAGGATCACAGACCCCACAAGAAAGTGGTAAGGTACAAGGAATGCCTCAAGAACCATGCAGCAACAATTGGAGGGAATGCAACTGATGGGTGTGGTGAGTTTATGCCAAGTACTGGAGATGAAGGCACCATTGAAGCCCTCAAGTGTTCAGCCTGCAACTGCCACAGAAACTTCCATAGGAAAGAGATAGAATCTCACTGTTCCTCTCAATGTTACCACACCCCTTTGATACTCAACAATGCAATTCTGGGGTCACCAATAGGGTACCCTGCAAACTCCTTGATAGTGTCCTACAAAAGTGGATCAGTCCCCTCAGAGTCTGATGAGAAGGATGATGATGATGATGATGGATGTGGTGTTGTGGCAAGACCAGCTGAAAAGGTGAGAAAGAGGTTTAGGACCAAGTTCACAAAAGAACAGAAGGAAAAGATGTTGAGCTTTGCAGAGAAGGCTGGGTGGAAGATGCAGAAGCTAGAAGAATCTACTGTGCAGCAGTTCTGCCAAGAGACTGGGATCAAGAGGAGAGTCCTCAAGGTGTGGATGCACAACAACAAACACAAATTTGCACTAAATAGCTAGATGAATCTATTGTGCAACAAAACTATTTTCACATTTTATTTATTTCTTTTTCTCATTTAAGATTGCCATTTGCTGATTGTTTTTTGGTTATATAAATGTTAGTCTAGTTTAGTGTAGTGTTTGTCAGTTTCAGCAAATGGCAAATGTCCATGCTTATGAAGTTTGTAAAATTGTTTCATTTATCATCTTTGTTTGTTTCATCTCTCTCTCTCTCTCTCTCTCTAAACACGTTCCTCTTTTTTCAGTTTGAATTAGAGATACAAGAAATGATAATGAAGTCAATAATATGTGGTGTATGAAATAATTCAGTGACAACAGAGTTTTCAGGAGGGTGTTCACTGTAGGACTCCCGAAAGTGCTATCCACCCTTTCTTTTATTTGTTATGACAAGATCATAGTTGTGAATAGAACAAAGCGTGCTAATGTACTTGAAGCAAGTTTACTGCTAACTAGACTTTGATGCACTAATGAATTTTACCCAAAATGAGATCATAAATAGACAATTGTACTTTCGAACTCCAAAAAGTCGCAAAAGGTTATGGAAGAGGATAGATGAGCCATTTACTCACTTGGTTATATATCTTGGTAACACTAAAAGGTAAGCTATGTCTGCATGCACGAGCAAGTGTGTATGTGACTGTGTTCCCGCTCACTGTGTGTGTGTGAGAGAGAGAGAGAGAGAGAGCATAAAAGTAATCATGTGGATCAGTGGATGTCGGTTTCTTGAATGATTTTTTCGTAAAGTAGTATACTTACTTGAAACTTTAATCCCCCCAAAGAAAATACTTGCTTGAAAGTGCTTTCCATGCTTTGTTCCCTTATGTATAACCCCCTTTTTTTTTTTTTTTTTTTTTTTTTTTTTTTTTTAACAATTAAGTTAAAGAACAGTTTTCAATTCCATGGCCATCCTCACTTGGGAGTTGGGGTACGCCTCTACTTTGTAAGGTTTCTTCTGTACACTGACTTTGAATTTGATGCATGATGTGGGTTTGAGTGCTTTACTTGTATATCCATCACATAATTATAGCTCTTATGTGCTGATAAACACCTAAATATATTCCTAATTCGCCTCCATCAATACAAATTAAACTTTTAACGTTATTTGCTAGTCCAAAGAAAAGGGAATACAAATAAAGAACAAAAAATTAACTTCATTTTTATTCGCTTGAGCCTTCATATATATAATATTTAATATGAAGGTGAAAAAATGCAATGAGAGTCGAGAGAATGGTAATGCATGCATGTGCATAGGCGCACGGCACAATTCTACTCCAATATGTGTAACAAAAAGAAAAATGAGAAGGTGAAAAAAATATCATAGATAAATACAGCTAGTATAAAAATATAACAAAAGTCATGAACATATATAAAAAAGAATGGAAATTTAAAATTATATTTAATATCTATTCATTAATTTTAATTTACATATTAGCAAATTTCAATTCGATTTATAAACTTCATCAAATAAAAAAAATGTCCTTTCACACCTTAACCTTACTGAAGTGATTTAAACTTAAAAATTGAAATCAGCCCTCCTTTTTAAATGACTGTGTCCAAATGAAGCAAAAGTTCAGTGTGTGATATGGTGTTTTATACTGCTATGGACTTAGATATTAACATTTTATTCAGGTTTTATTTGCTGGCAGTCCACATCTAGGAGACTAGGTGATCTCCCTCTACCCATCTAGGATATATTTTATGCTAATCTTAAACTTGTTGGGTAGCACACGGAAGCGACTACGCATGTCAAACTCCTATAATAGCCAAATCCAGTGGCATCAACACCCTACACTTTTATCTGCCGTTTATTCTCAAAAACACCCTACACTTTTGTCATTTTCCTTTTTAGTTTAATTATAATTAATGACCTTTAATTTCTACTGGTTATATATAACACTACGAACATTGAACATGGGTTGTCTTGAATTTTTTCCCAATAGCAACCTGTACTATAATTTTGAGGAATGTTTGAAAAAATGCCCCCAGGCCAAAGAATTATTAACCAAAAAAAAAAGCTGGGTTGAATAGGACCTGACTATCATCTATCTTCACTGGAGGAATATATTTATCTAAAGCTTAGGATACCCAAAGAAGTTTTTTTTTTTTTTTTTTTTTTTGAGAAGGAGGATACCCAAAGAATTTAAAATTAGAATTAGAGGTATAATTATGATAATCTAGGCACTAATTGCTTCCATGATCCTTGTGATATATAAAGGCCACTGCAATTGATTTTCATATTTCTTTATTTTATAATGGTGGCTAGTGGATTTGCTAGGCGGCTGATCCTGATTTCCTTCATGTTCTTTGCTAACAATGATATGATTAATGTTAAGACTACTCCAAAGTTTTGATTGTTAAAACACGCTTTAGACTTGATGCTCGTTTAGTCCAATTAGAATTTTAGCTTTTCATTGAAGTGAGAGAAGAAAAACAATGCTAATGAAAACATTTTATTGACTTGTGCTCCATATTGCCATTGACTAGAGTCACGAGACAAGGCATGTTAAGGAAAACTTTAAAGGAGCAGTCTTCCAGAGGTTTCTATTATCTATGATTAATGTTATCTTAAAGAAAAAAATTAAGGGTTTGTTTGGTTGGATAGGTGGAAAAACAAAAGAATAGAAAATTTTTTAATTTCCCTCATTTTTATTTGGTTGGGATTGAAAAAGTTTGAGTGACGGAAAAAGTGAATTTATATAAATTTACTCATATACCTTTGTTAAAAATGATGCCCAATTAAAAAAAAAGTGACAAATAACCAAACAAACAACCTATTTTTTCTCCAAAATTTTTCCATCCATCTTATTTCACCACCAAACAAACACTCCCTATGTGACTTTGTTTGTTAGCATTAATGAAAACGTTCATAAATAATGAAAACATTATATTTTCTATCATTAAACTTTAAAAAGATGTTTCACACTCTGTTTATGACCAACAATTTCATGCCATATTAATCTCATGTGTATCTTTTCTTTTTTCTTTTTTCAATGTATTGATCTAGGTTAAATATGTCAAATTGTAACTGTAGGGTCACAATTCAGGGCCCAGGTCCAACAGGTATGGGGTTCTGGCCTAAGGAGCTCGAAACAATGAATTTATAGAGGGTGAGTTACAGAACTAGGCCTTAACGAAGTTTATACTAGCTAAAAGTGGGCCATACTACAATTGAAAGTAAGAAAATCCCCTTCATGTTCATTAGATATTCAATCCGAGGAGACGTGGAGGATGTATTTCGATTACTGCTCAAAGGCTATGGTTCTAACACTGTTCTTCTCTTCTAAGTTCCTTTTTTCTCTCTCCCCCTCTTCATGGGGACTCCCCTTTCTTATATAGCCCTCTTGAAGTCATCAAGGCCTTACATTTGTTGATCATCTGACCTTCACTTGAGTGCCTGTCTCATCGGACATCCCCCATCTTTCTGTGAGTTGTGGTAGCCAAGGCAACACTGTTCACAAGTCCTCTCCACATTAATGCGGCCAGAAAAGTAGCTACCATGCATTTAATGTGACAGTTGCAGCCTCACCCTTGGCATCCTACGCTTTCTTCCTTCTTACGGGCTTGTGGGACTCATCCTTGTTATTAATGCTCGTTGGGGTGGATCCTTCTAGCAGGCAAAGTGCATATTTGAGCCATATTTGGTACGTCTGAGGAGACATTTCTCCTCGGACTGCCCTTTAAACATCTTCAGGCCCACAAGAATTGGGCTGGGAGCCCTTTTGGCACCCACGCCTTCTCCTCGGATGTGGTCGAATTTTCCATACGGGACCCTAGGTCCATTGTATGATCTTGGGCCTATGCCCCTACAATAGCCCCTCAAATTCTAGGTTTTCCCTCTTATCCGAGGAGAAAAGGTGGGATTTTGATACTTATGGGATTACTTATTATAATTTCTTGGCTCACGCGTGTGGAAGTACAGCCTCACGTGCCTCATTATTGCTACTGGTGTTTTGTAACCCACGAGGCGCTATTAATTGTGCGAGGTGGCTTTATGCCCCCCGTATCCAACGGTGGGGCGCCTAATCAACGGTTGATATTTCCTCAATCCTTTGGGCGGGAGTAAGCCCGTTCAGTTTCTCCTTGCTATAGAAGGCTTCTGAGGGGAATTACTTCCTTTTTTTTTTATATATAGAAAAAACACTCAAACGTCCTAGAGCATTCCAGTACTTCCTTTTGCAAAACATTCAAAACTCCATAGCCACTCCCGTGAGGATTTCCGGCGAGTTCTTTGCAAGCTCGAGAGGTTTAGGATCTTCGCTCCCGTAAGTGTTCATTTCCCATATTCCTTAACCTTTCCTCTTTGTTGCCTTTCCCGGCTTCCTTTCCTGAGTAAACCTTCTTCGTATCACCTAGGGTTAGTAGGATGGGTAAGTTTGAGAAACTGGTAGACTCTCTGGTTGGTATGGAAGGTTTCAGGGCCAAATACCGTATCCCACCGGGAGTAGGTCTAGAGTATTGCTCTTCAGAGCAGATCTTAACCAACAGAGGGACGAGGAAGGTCGCCATTCCAATGATAGCTTTCATAGGAGGAATGACGATCCCCATGGGGAGGATAACTAGGGATTATTTGCGCGGTCATAGGCTGGCCCCCCACCAGTGCCCCGTGAACATGTTCCGGATCCTAGGGTGCGTAGACGCTCTGAACGAACAGATGAATCTTGGCCTCTTATGGCATGATGTAGTTCACTTGTACGAATGCCATTGCCTCAATGAGTCGTATTACCTGAAATCTAGGTCCGACGAGGTGAGGCTGATATCCTGCTTTCCTAAGTCTAACAAAGGCTTGAAGGACGACCATTTGATCATCTCCGGAGCATGGCACGACGGTCTTCACTGCCCAGTTAGGGTGGGAACACCAGGTGGGGCATTGTAGGGTCAGATCCCTCGGTGGGGATCTTAGTTTTGAGCTTTCCTCTCACTTATTTTGGTTTTGGTTTTGATTATTTGCTTTCTCGGACTGACATAACCCTCCCTTTGGGTATTTTGCAGACAAAGAACAAACAACTCCGAGGATAAGTTTGGTCAACGTCCAAGCCCTCAACTTTCTTCTAAGGTCCGAGATCTTTGTGAGTGAGGACGGGTAACTGTGTGCCGCTCCCCTTATCTTGGACTACGAGCCCCTTTCTCGCACTTTTGTGGACGCGGGTCAAGCCATAAGGGCTGGAAGTCCCCAATTAACCCGTATTGACGTTTCTAAACCAGGCTTTCTTGCTCGGAGAGACCTACCACCAGCCCAACTGCCCGTTCAGTGCGTTCTCCAAGAGGTAGCCACCCCAAGAGAAGGAGTTGACTCCTTGCATTCATCTCTTGAGGCTGAAATCGACCAATTCCGCTTCACCAAGGAGGGAGAGGTGTCAACCAGGCCTGTAGAGCTCTCAGATTCCGGCTCGGACATTAATCGTTTCTCGGCGGCTCACACTCTTGGCCTGGTAATTGCTCAGATTAACACGAGCCAAGAGGTTAAAGAGGACGATATGGACTTGAAGTCGAGGTCCGGTCTGAAGGGCCTTTTATTCAATAGAAACAAGGGGCAGTCTTCCAAAGATGCCCCTAAGGAGTAGGTTCTAGCCAAGCTTCCCCCTCCTTTTCCTCCTTCCACTGACCCCGCGCTACAACCCCTTCCCAATTTGAGACGGAAGAGGCCAGTGGAAGAATTGGAAGAGGGTGAGGTCGGCCCTGAAAAGGCCAAACAACAGAAGAAAGGTAAAAAGCCTAAGGAAAAGAGGACAAGGTCCGTTGATAGCCGAGAGGAGGCGGCTATCAGGAGGGAACAGCGCACCTGGTCCCCCTGCCTAGAGCTGAAAGGCGCCCCTATTTCGTGGGACGCAACTCTTTGGGAGTCCCAACGAGGGCAGGCGTCTTATCTCGCCGAGGCCCTACAACAGCCCCTCCTTCTGCCTCGTGACATGGAGGGGCTTCGAGCTACCCGGCAATCGGATCTCTTCATGTCGTTGAAGAGAGATTTGGCCATGGTAAAACGAAGGCTCTTCCTTGTTCAGTTCCTTTATTCCATGCTTGTCTGTTCGTCGTTTTCCTTCTAATGATTCTTCCATTACTCCTGTGCAGGTTACTCAAAATTTTCGTGGCTGAGAAATGGGTGAAGAAATCTTGGGAAGATCTGAACACTGAGGTTCAGTCCCATCTTGTCGTAGAGAAGGCTGCGGGTGCTCTCAGGCTAGAAAAAGAGCACCTGGGCAAGGAGATAAAAGAGGCACTTAAGGCCTGAGATAGTGTTGAGGCGGGCCTTAAGACTACAACAAAGCAGGCCGAGGACATGCGCCAATAGCTTCATCTGTCCGAAATAAACCTTGCGACTGAGAAGCAAACGGTCTTGGACCTCAAGGCACAGCTGCTACAGACAAAAGAGGCGGCTCGCTTGGCCAGGGAGGCGGCTGAGGCTGCGGTGGCAACCTCCTATGAGCGCGGAGTGGCAGATACTGAGGCCAGGCTGACCGAGGAGGTGGCTGCGGTCTGCAGAGACTACATCACCATGTCTTGGGGGGTAGCCTTGGATCGGGCGGCAGTTCTTGCAGACTCCGACCTTAGGAAGATTGCGAATATCTTTTTTCTTGAAGATATTCGCGAGATTCCAGGTTCGGTTCCTCCTGAAGAGCCCTCTTCTGCTCTGACCACTGCTCTAGATTCCCTCATACCTGAAGAAAAAAGGGGGAATAAGGAGGTGCAACCACCAGCTAAGGACAAGTCTCCTGAGGACACCCTCACTATAAGGGACGTTGTCACGCAAGCCAAGGAGGCCGGACCCAAGCTCACGGCAGAAGGTGATCACCCCGAGACAGAGGTCCCTGTTAGGAGCTTAGCCCAAGATAAAGCTTAGGACATTAGTGTAGGGCTTTTCTTGTAGTTGTTTTGTTATGTCTTTCATTTCCTTAGCTTTTGTTGACTCTTGTAAGACGACACCTCTTGGAACTTAATAAATGATATAATTTCTTTATGAATTTTGTTTTGCTGCTTCCATTTTTGCCTTCATTAAGAATGAACCTTGACTATGTTACTAAATTTCTGAGGACAAATTGTTACTCGTAGTTTAAGCAATACAACTAAGTATGAATGAAAGAATGATAGTTAATTTCCCCCATGCCTGTGGCCCGAGGAGCCACGCAGACCTTGGGTTTTGTTTAACACTTAGATAAAAACAGCGTAGTGGTTAATTTCCCCCAAGCCTGTGGTCCGAGGGGCCACGCAAGACTAGGGTTCTGTTTAACACTTAGATAAAAACAGCGTCGTGGTTAATTTCCTCTAAGCTTGTGGTCCGAGGGGCCACGCAGGACTTGAGTTCTGTTTAACACTTAGATAAAAACAGCGTTGTGGTTAATTTTCCCCAAGCCTGTGGTCCGAGAAGCCATGCAGGACAAGGGTTCTGTTTAACACTTAGATAAAAACAGCATCGTGGTTAATTTCTCCCAAGCCTGTGGTCCGAGGGGTCATGCAGGACTTGAGTTTTGTTTAACACTTAGATAAAAACAGCGTCGTGGTTAATTTCCCCCAAGCCTGTGGCCTGAGGAGCCACGCAGGACTTGAGTTCTGTTTAACATTTATCTGCCCGAGGAGCCACGCAGGACTTGAGTTCTGTTTAACACTTAGATAAAAACAACGTCGTGGTTAATTTCCCCCAAGCCTGTGGTCCAAGGGGCCACACAGGACTTGGGTTCTGTTTAACACTTAGATAAAAGCAGCGTCGTGGTTAATTTCCCCCAAGCCTGTGGTTCGAGGAGCCACGCAGGACTAGGGTTCTGTTTAACACTTAGATAAAAACAGCATCGTGGTTAATTTCCCCCAAGCCTGTGGTCTGAGGGGCCACGCAGGACTTGGGTTCTGTTTAACACTTAGATAAAAACAGCATCGTGGTTAATTTCCCCCAAGCTTGTGGTCTGAGGGGCCACGCAGGACTTGGGTTCTGTTTAACACTTAGATAAAAACAGTGTCGTGGTTAATTTCCCCTAAGCTTGTGGTTCGAGGAGCCACGCAGAACTAGGGTTCTGTTTAACACTTAGATAAAAACAGCATCGTGGCTAATTTCCCCCAAGCCTGTGGTCTAAGGGGCCACGCAGGACTTGGGTTCTGTTTAACACTTAGATAAAAACAGCATCGTGGTTAATTTCTCCAAAACTTGTGGTCCGAGGGGCCACGCAGGACTTGGATTTTGTTTAACACTTAGATAAAAACAGATAGTGGGTAGCACCATGAATATGAACTTTCATTAATAATAGTACATTTTCAGGTTATTTACATTCCAAGGACATGGCACTACATGCTCATCCAAATCTTCTAAAAAGTAGGCCCCTATGCCAGCCACCAAGGTGATACAATATGACCCTTCCCAATTTGGTCCGAGCTTTTCCCATGCGGGATTTCTTGCAGTGCCCAGGACTTTTCTTAATACCAGGTCCCTAAGTGCTAGTGGTCTCAGCTTCACCTTGGCATCATAACCTTATTTAAGTTTATGTTGTTAGTAGGCAAGTTGGACCATTACTCTTTCCCTTCTTTCCTTGATGAGGTCTAAACTTTTTTCCAACAGCTCGTTGTTTACATTAGGACAGAATGTGCTGGTCTTCAGCATTGGAAAGTTTGTTTCTAGAGGGATGACAGCCTCGGCTCCATAGGTCATCGAAAAGAGGGTCTCCCCTGTGGATCTGCGCGGCGTGGTGCGGTATGTCCACAGGACATGGGGCAATTCTTCTATCCATCTCCCTTTCGCGTCATCTAACCTCTTCTTCAGCCCATTTACTATGACTTTGTTGACAGTTTCGGCCTACCCATTCCCTTGTGGGTAAGCCAGTGTGGAGTATCTATTCACAATTCCCAGCTCGCCGCAATACCTTTTGAAAGCCTTGCTATCGAATTGGAGACCGTTGTCCGAGATTAGGGTGTGAGGGACTCCGAACCTGGTGATGATGTTCTTCCAAATAAACTTCTTGCATCTACGTCTCTCATGTTTGCCAGTGGCTCAGCTTTGAACCATTTTATGAAATAATCAGTGCCGACAAGAAGGAACCTTTTGTTCCCCACTACTTTGGGAAATGGTCTTAGAATATCCAGGCCTCATTGTGTCTACGGCTAAGGGCTGGACAGCGGATTGAGGGTCCCGCCTGGTTGATGTATATTTGAGGCGAACCTCTGGCATTGGTCACACTTCTTCATGTATTCGTGCGCCTCTTTTTGCATGCTCGACCACCAATAATCTTGGGTTATGGCTCTATGGGACAGGGATCTACCCCCGGTATGGCTCCCACAAATTCCTTCGTGCAATTCTTTTAGGATAAGCTCCGTGGCATCTGGGTGTACGCATAGCAAGTACGGTCCTGAAAATGAGCGCTTATACAGTTTCAAGTCCTCAGACAGCCAGAATCGAGAAGCCTTTCTTCTAATCTTGACGGCCTCGCTCTTCTCTTCGGGTAAGGTATCCTCCTTTAAAAACAGCATTAAAGGATCCATCTAGCTAGGCCCTACCCTGACGCTGTGAACATGCATCATCCCAGCTTTCACCACCGAGGGTCTGTGTAGATCTTCCACGAGTATAACTCGAGGTAGGCATTGCGCCGAGGAGGTGGCTAACGTGGCAAGAGAATTAGCATGAGTGTTTCCGTTCCTGGATACATGCATTAGGCTAAAAAAGTTAAAACGCGCCTGCAAGCGCTTAGCTTGGACTAGGTACTCTTGCATTCTTTCATCCCTTGCCTCCAATTCCCCATTTACTTGTCCTACAACAAGTCTTGAGTCCGAGAACACGTTTATAGATTTCCCGCTCAGTTTCTCGGCTATAGACATTCCTTCCAATAGGGCCTCATATTTTAACTCGTTATTCGTGGCCGAGAAACCCAGTCTTAGCGATTTTTCGATGGTAATCCTTTTGGGGGAAATCAGGACGAGCCCCACCCCGGAGCCCCTTTGATTGGCCGCGCCGTCAATGTATGCTTTCCAACAAGTGGGCTCTTGTTGAGAGACTGTACCGACCAGTTTTCCGTCTGTGCTCAGTGCCCCTTTCCTTTCTTCTGGTGAGGGTTTGGCAAACTCAGCTATCAGATTCGCGAGGACTTGGCCCTTCACAGCGATGCGGGGCATGTACCTAATTTCATAACCTGCTTTGATAGCCCCTACTTTCTTTAATTTCATCACCTCCTCCCTCACCGCATCCGCATGCTCTTTTGACGGTCTCCAAGGAGGTTGTTTCTTAGGTGTCACGGCCGAACTAACGTTAAGATGGTGGCAGATGAAATTCGGATCGACCCCCGAAGCCTCGTAGGCATTCCATGCAAACACGTCCACATTTTTTCTGAGAAAATCAATCAGCTTTTTCTTTTCTTGGGGCGGCAGTTCCGAGCCGACCTGAAAAAATCTTTCTAGATTGGAGCCCACAAGAACTTTTTCCAATTCTCACAACTCGCATCCTCGGCGGGTCCCCCCTACCCGAGGCCAGGGTCGGGGTTGTTAATTGCTATAAACCATTCTCTGCAGAGGTAGAGGGCTCAATACGCAGTCGTCGCGAGATGGCGGACATCATGCATTGCTGGGCCATGGCTTGGTCCCCTATCACTTCTTTGACCTGACCTTCCGACGGGTACTTCACTTTTTGGTGTAGGGTTGATGATTCAGTTCCTAGGGCATGAAGCCACGGTTTGGCTATAATGGCAATGTAGGGCGAATATGCGTCCACCACTATGAAGTCCACTTCCACTATGTCCGAGCCTGTTTGTATAGACAGCCTAATCTGGCCTTTCGGAGTAACAGTTTTCCCTTCGAAACTCACCAAAGGGGAGTCATATGCCGTCAGGTCTTCTAGTCGCAGCTTCAGCCCCTTATACAAGTCGGGGTACATTACCTCCACAGCACTGCCCTAGTCGACTAGCACCCTCTTCACGTCATATCCCCCAATCCTGAGTGTGACGATTAGAGCATCGTCGTAGGGTTGGATCGTTCCAACTTTGTCCTCATCCGAGAATCCGAGTATGGGCGAGGCCATCCCTTTGGCCCTCTTAGACTCCCGGTCGTCAGCTTCCATAGGGAGTCGGGCCACCGATATCACTCTGAAAGGATGGGAGTTGGTTTTTCTTGGACCGGCAAGAATGACATTTATCGTGCCAATGGGCGGTCTCAATGTGCTTTGCCTTGCCTCGATGCTTGTTTGCTCTTGCCGTCCAATAGAATGATGCAAGAGGTGTCTCAGCTTTCCCTCTCGGACCAGCCGGTCTAAGTGGTTTTTCAGATTTCTACAGTCATTGGTGGTGTGGCCCGGTTCTTGGTGATATTCGCAATATAGGTTCTGGTTGCGCTTTGCAGGGTCGCCTGCCATCCTACTTGGCCATTGAAAGAATGATTCGTCCTTGACCTTCTCTAAGATCTTATGTAATGGTTCTCGAAACACAGCATGGACTGCCTGTGCCTCGGTAGATCCAAATTGTTCCGAGTAATTCCTTCTCAGCCGATTACTGTTGTTAAATCGGTCCGACTTGAAGTCCCTCATCTCTTGAGGGACAACCTTCGCCTTGCCCTTTCCCGTCTGTTGGTCCTCTTCGACCCTCTTGTACTTGTTGATTCGGTCCATGAGTTGGCGCACGCTGGTGACTAGTTTCCCTGTCAAGGACTTTCTTAAACCGTGCTCTATCGACATGCCTCTCTTGAATGTGCTGATGGCAACGTCATCGTAATTTCCCTCTATCTCGTTATACATCTCCCAATACCTGTCCAAGTAAGCCTTCAGGGTCTCTCCTTCTCGCATGGACAAGGACATGAGGGAATCTAAAGGCTGAGGAACCTTGCTACTCGTTATGAAGTGAGCACCGAAATACTGTGTTAGTTGCTTAAAAGAATTGATGGAGTTTAGCTTGAGGCTGTCAAACCATCTCATCGCCATGGGTCCCAAATTGGACGGAAACACTTTGCACATCAATGCCTTGTCCTTTGAAATGGACAGCCATCCTCTGGTTAAATTGGCTTACGTGCTCTACGGGGTTTGTCTTACCATTATATATGGCAAAAGTGGGTTGGTGAAACCATCGAGGAAGCTCAGCCCCCTCTATCCTTCGCGTGAAGGGTGACTGAAAGATGCGATCTAGGGCCTTACTCATGGCGTCGTTTGCTAGGCCCTTGTAAGACGGGCTTTTGTGGCCACGTTTATGAGGTTGCTCTTCCTCATAAGAGAAGGTTTCACTTGGCGGGGTTCTCGATCTTCACCTGTACTCATTGTCCTCCTCATCGCTGGTGTCCGGACTAGGGGAAGGACACCTTCGCTACGCTCGGCGCAACTTCTTCTTCAAGTCGTCGATTTCTTATTGTAGAGCCCTATTATCATCTCGCTTTTGGGATGCATGACCTTTCCTTTTCTAGCGACTTCTGCTCGTGTGGGAGGTATTTACGCTACCTTCTCGTCGCTTGTCTTGATCTCTCTCCCGTTCGAGGTTCAAAAAGTTGTCCTGCTGTTGGGAGTCTGTGTGTCCCGTTTGACGCGGACCTAATCCTTTCATCTCTAACGGTCTCACTTGCTAAGGCACAAGTTCTCCCCATAGACGGCGCCAATTGTAGGGTCACAATTCAGGGCCCAAGCCCAACAGGTATGGGGTTCTGGCCCAAGGAACCCAAAACAATAAATTTATAGAGGGTGAGTTACAGAACTAGGCCTTAATGAAGTGTATACAAGCTAAAAGTGGGCCATACTTCAATTAAAAGTAAGACAATCCCCTTCATGTCCATTAGATATTTAGTCCGAGGAGATGTGGATGATGTATTTCGATCACTGCTCAAAGGCTACGGTTTTAACATTGTTCTTCTCTTCTAAGTTCCTTTTTTCTCTGTCACCCTCTTCATGGAACTCCATTCTCTTATATAGCCCTCTTGAAGTCATCAGGACCTTACATTTGTTGATCATCTGAACCTTCACTTAAGTGCCTGTCCCATCAGACATCCCCCCATCTTTCTGTGAGTTGTGGTAGCCAAGGCAACACTGTTCACAAGTCCTCTCCACATTAATGCGGCCAAAAAAGTAGCTGTCATGCATTTAATGTGGTAGTTGCAGCCTCACCCTTGGCATCCTACGCTTTCTTCCTTCTTATGGGCTTGTGAGACTCATCCTTGTTACTAATGCTTGTTGGGGTGGATCCTTCTAGTAGACAGAGTGCATGTTTGAGCCATATTTGGTACGTCCGAAGAGACATTTCTCCTCAGACCGCCCTTTAAACATCTTCAGGCCCACAAGAATTGGGCTGGGAGCCCTTTTGGCACCCATGCCTTCTCCTTGGACGTGGTCGAATTTTCCATATGAGACCCAAGGCCCATTGTATGATCTTGGGCCTCTGTCCCTACAGTAGCCAACTGACACCTTCTGGTGTTTTTAATGGATACGTCTAAGGTTCAAATTCCCAAAAGGTAAAAAGGAAATAGTACCAGTTAATTAAACACGTGAGATAAAAGTTAATGGAAGGAATAACAATGAACTCTTTATGGTTTAGAATTAAAAAAAGAGCCTAATTAACGTATACCCTTAGGACACACCTTAATCATTCAATGGTGATGGTTCATGCATAATGAAATTATGAATTTCTTTCCTTGAATAACATGTGATAAATTTCATAGGTTTGCAAAATATTTGAGCCCATCTCCACCAGAATGTGCAAGTGCTCAGCAATGCTTCCATCCAAAAATGCATCATCGGCTGCCAAAATTAGGCTGGAATAGATGAACTTGTTTATGTGTGCCTTTAGGTTTGGATTTCTGGTTAGTATAGTGTATTAAAATTGATATTCAGCACTAATACAACAACAACAACAGATACAAAAATTAGTTGCTTACATATTTATTAGCTGTGTTAGTGAGAAACAACTACAACATTGAGATACATAATATTAATTGCACACCAGCACAACAAATAGTTGCAACCACAGGAAGTTTGGGAAATAATTGAAAGATTTTGACCCAAACAAAAATGGGAATAAGATGGAAGAAATAGAAGAAACGTAAAGATATAATTACAGATTTGCATAGGATCACCACAATTTCAGCTCACAAAGACAAAATTCCAATTCAATTAGTTGGGTTCAGACACAGTTCAACAGCCTAGGTGAAAAGACTTGGTTATTTTTTTTTTTTGTTCAACAAGACTCCATAGTTCAATAACATGTATAAATGGTAATCATGTCAGAAGCACTTCAAGGGTACATCAATAGTAGTTTCTTACTGTATTAGCCTAAAACTCTGTGTCAAAACAAGCTACCATGACCTTTGAAACCATGGACCTCGCAAAGGGAATGTAGCTCAAGCTATACCTGTCAATCACATGACAGAATGGAAAAATAAATAAATAACATGGTGCAACAATGACAAAGATGAAAAGAGAAGTAGCACATCTCTGAAGGAGTACGAATGAACATAATAGCTTTCCATTTCTTTATGAGATCTGGCATATATAACCATGAAATAAGTAGGGAGTCAGCTGATTTAAGCTATTTTCTTATCTCAATTGAGCATTCAAAATTAAAGCCAACTCCCTTTTGACAACTTGAAACTTATTGGTTTAGGCCAATATGGGAATTCATTTGTTTGTTGGACACAAATAGTGAAATTGATGGAGTGGGCAAGGCGAACAGTATACAACTCCAGTATACAGAAAACCTTTGCACACATTCTACAGAGAAATCAACTATAATAGACTATCAATATCAACATGCTGCCAAGCACAAGATTCAGGTGATGGTGCAATCAAATGGTGTGAGCATGGCAAAAACCATACAAGCTCCAGAATACTAAAAAATTCAGCACACATTCTATAAAGAAAAATCAGCTATAGCAGAGCAAAAGATTCAGTTGTGATATCATTACACTGTAAACACTGAGTTCAAAACTTTTGTCACTTGTTAGACCCTCTAAAGGTTTTTTTCTTTTTTTTTTTTATAATAAACGACAACCTTACCCTGCACCCACACTTGTGAAGAAGGATATGCCACAATATCAATTTTGCAAGTCACCCAAATTGGTAATTTGCTTTTTGTAGCATGCCTACTAAGTTTATTTTCACTCAACAATCTATAGAGAAGATGCATTTCAAAACCTAAGAAATTGACCTCATTCTTGTATGAATTTTTATCATCATTTTGTTTTGCTAGTGATTCAATTTTGTTAATTAAATTTGTCCACCATACAATATGCCACATGAAATTTATGTTGATCTCAACTCCATACATAAGAATGAGATTGGATAGACGAGAGGCAAAATGAGAAAGAATGCAGCATCTTGACATACCAAATTAGCGCACCAAACTCTAAAATAATTGCCAAAAGGGTCAATAACTTGTTATGAACCTGTTTCAATACCCAAGAAAATAAAAAAACACCTTTAGAATGACTCTAAAAAGAGGGGAAGGGGCCGCGGGGGGGGGGGGGGGGGGGGGGAGGGGATTAGAAACAACAAAACTAACAAAATGGCCACTCTGCAACTTACATAGAGAGCACAAAACAAGGCAATTATCATACTTGCAAGGAATAAGGCTGTGGCATATATACGAACAGGGTCAAGCATCATTGTCACTTGTCTCTTAGGGCCAATGAGAAATGCTGTGCTGCCAAACAAACGAGTCCAGCTTAGCATCCAAAGAACACAAAATAGCCATAGAGAGTAAGTATGAAAAGAAAAGAAAAGAAATAGCTACATGCCTAATTTATTTCAGAAGGCTGAATTAAAAAAATTGACACAAGTAACAATACAATTATCTGAATATATAACAGGATGCCAGCACTACGTAGCAAATTCGGGAACAAAAGAAGAACAAGAAGAAGAGGAAGAAGAAGAAATTCATCTCTTAAAAAAGACTGCCTACATTCAGTGGAAAAATAACTAAAGCTCTCATATCAATTTGGACAAAGAAAAATGCTCTGGAACCGTGAGATTACATTTAAACCAGGAATGAAATCACAACATTTCAAATCTGAAACACAGGTGAATAGAAAAACCTAAATTTAAGACCATGCATGAAATGACCAATAGCCTTTCTCTACTCCTTTATTTTCTATACCATTTATTTAAAGACAAGCATTTGAAGTTGTATAAGCTCAAAAGATTCATCTGATACTTTAATGGAATTGGAAGATATCAGGTTTGGACCATCCGTAGAGCCAAAATAAATGAAAAAACCAAAACAATTCACATGATCTCATCCACATTAAGTACAAATACCATATTCAATCCCACCACCCTCAGGCAGAAATAATAAAATAAAATAAAGAAAGAAAGAAACATGCATGGCCACCAAATTATTTAATTTGAAAATAGCAAAATGGGGCATACAACTTACAAATCTAGAAACACACCTTCCAAGTGAAAGAAGATTGCCCATTGTGAATGTCATTCCAAACTTGATTGGGTTGAAGAATACAAGCATTGACTGTTGCATGGAAAGGGGGAAAAAACTGTTAAGGCTCCAGTACAATACATTACTGCAGTATTCTTTGCACAGTGAATACTGGTACAGAGTTGGTTATAGTTGGTTAAGACATGTATTAGAAGCTTGTACTTGGTTAGTTGAGTGAATAAGCTGTAATTTGTTGTACTCTTGCTAGTCTGTAGAGTATAAGACTAAACTGATTGTATTGTGTAATTCATTGAAGAATAATACAGTGATTTGTTCTCTTTGAGATACTATTGGAGGTTGATTCCCTCAAAGAATATGTGCATTAAACTCGGTCCTATCCTCATGAAAGTATTAAGATTTTTCTTATTTCTAACTCATGCAAAAGTAGCTCTTGCTCAGTGACTAAACCTCAAGTTCTAGCAAAACTGTGAAACAACATACCTTTTCCAATTGTGAGTAATCCATTATAAAATTTTTCAGAGCTACCCCACTAAAAAGCATACATGAAGTGAGACATGGTGTATTAGATATGATTCAAGGACTACCATGTTACTTATGCCAACTAAATTTTCTAATCTGATCAAGTGAATGCAGCTATGAATCTATTTGAAAGAGTAATACCTTTTTCTTTCTTTGCTAAGTGAAAAAGTAATAAGTTAAAGTTGCACATGATGTCTGTAAGTTATACACCCAATGGGTTTTGAACCTAAGTCCCCACCCTCCACCCATTCTTAAGAGAGGAGAAAGTGTGATGCAGACATGGAAGATTAACTAATTACTGCTCTGCAAATTTGTCTATTCAAGATTTATTTTATTTGGTCCACATGTGAAGTCCAATTGAAGTATACATCGAGTGGTTCTAAAGCCCTAGTTACAAAAATTTAAGTTCTGTATTCAGGGTCAAAACAGTAATTTCAGTAACTCCAGAAATATAAGGGTATTTTGGTAATTTAGTTGGGTATAGAAATTTCTAGGAGATCCTAAGTATCTTAGATGCATTTTCTTTGAGTCCAAGCTATTCATTTATTACCTAATTAGGTTTTAGTTTACTAGTCTAATTAGGATTTGCTTTAGTTTTATTAGATAGTTAATCCATATAAGTAATAAGTTTTATTAGAAATAAGGAAACACTATACAGGATGTATACTAGATGTACATCACAACCAAGCGCTAAGTGTACAATGATCAAGAAACTCTAATAAGCTGGAGAAAGAAAGACTGCCTGATGCCAACAACTAAACAAAGTTATCAGAAAATGCAATTTCAGATCTAGACTTGTCCGCTCATACCCTTCAAAGTTTTCTCAGAAAAAAGTTAAGATCTAGAGTCTATATAAGTGTGTTATTGTACTAAAATAAGAGGAAGTTGTTTTATAAAAAATATATTTAGTTTTTTGAGTATTGAGGCATGTAGGCTTCTATTTCCTCTTTTCTCCCTCACTTTTCTTCTTTGTCTCAGGGTGTCATTTATAGATACTATTCATACAGCCCCTAACAACATAAATTTCTCTTTTTTCTTTCTCCCTTACAGCCCCAAATCAAGACCTTCCTCTTACCTATCAAAATCAAATAGGCCCACATAGTTTCTCTACTAAATAGTCATCAAATAACTCATCAAAACCATTCTTTAATTATGAACACAAGTGCTGTCCATAATTTTCTAGCAAATTGTTTTCTTCAATAAAGAGTATTCTTGTCCTTTTTACCCATCTTATCAAAATCAAGTCAACTTTGAGCCCTAACCCATTCTTCTACTTCTCTAAACTCTAGATCCAAAAATTCTCCTAACCCTCAACCCACAACATGCACACATGGATAAATTTCCCCAATGTACTATGTCAAAGTGCCATTTGAGTTAGAGATCATTAGCACACTTGAAATTTTGACTCGTAGTCATATGTATCTCAGCGCCAAGTGGAAAGGTTTATGATCATTCTGGTTCATTGAAGCATAGGAAGGTTAAAGTAATGATTAGTATCCTAATGTATTTATCATACATTTTTTACTTCTGTGACAATCTCTGAATTGAAAATTGGTAGCTCTGCTAAGCCAATTTATATTAAAAGGTAAGAGATATCTAACAAAGGGCTGGCCCTAGAAAGCAAGCCCAACAGTAAAATTTAAGCTTGCAAACAAGAAATGGTACAATGACCACACATGTCGGCAGAAAATGAGTGCTTTTGGTACAGTAAAAATTACCCAACCACTTTCAAAAGAGGCTGCTCAAGATAAAGGCAATAACCAATAAACGACATTTATACTTACTACAATTGAGATGTGTAAAAATCTAAGAAAATGAGACATGGAGGAATCCTTACTTATCAATAGAAAAATAAATAAAAATACAAGCAACAGCAGAATCTTCAATGAAATCCTTGACAGAGAGAACCAGTTAGCAAACAAAGCATGGTTGAGCATGCTTTTTAAGATAAATTAGTCATGACTATGAGCTCATTCTAATTGAGAGATCCATTTTCCTTTCATGCAATTTATAATGATTTTTTTTTTTAAGTCTCTTGATGCATAAAGTTTCTAAAGTATAGACTCTAGTTATGTGAAGGCATGAAACTAAGTTTATTTATTAAACAATGAGCTCTTGAGATGCTACAGCCCTACTTTTCTTGACTTTCTCCCGAGAAAATCCTAATTAAGATTTCAACCCATTGCCAAGATGCTTCAGCCTATATAAAGGCAAACCAAAGGAAGAAATAAATAAATAAAATAAATTTTTGGAGCACTAAATTTAGTTTTTACGAACAAAAGTGTCACATATTTGGGGAATTGGAGCAACTGGGATAGATGGAAAGGAAATTACCCTTTTCTGCAAAATCTGGTTCATCCAAATGTATCTAACTAGAAAAACTTCATAGATTCAATAGTCTGCCAATAATTGCCTTTTTTTTTTTTTTTTATAGGTTATAATTCCTTCATTCAATATACATTTACCAGTTGTCAAGGTTCTAAGGAGAGATACACATCTTAACAAACACCTAATAAACCACCTTTCTATTTATCCAAATGAAGTCACCTCCATTAACTTTCCACTCAAAGCACATATATAATTCAAAATAATCAGTAGTAACTAACCAGAAAGAAATCTAAACTGAAATAACTAAATGTTCAAAACTTACCAAGAGTGTACAAGTCAAACCAGCAACAAAGCATATGGCAAAACCATAAAGCCTCTGTTTAATCCAAGAGAAGAGTGAGTGAGATCAATAAATTCAAAAGAATCTTATCAACGAATAGAAAATGTTCAAAGGTCAATCAGCAAAACATGGAATACTCTAAAAATAAAAGCTTGTCGATACTAAACTGAAACTATATAGCTGAAAACAAAACATACAAACATACCCATGAAAAATTCCCAAAATAAAGGATACAAAAAACACAGATCTAACCAATCATAACTTGTATTGAACACCCACTTCACATGGAAAATCAACCATAGAAATGCCCCATGAGTGAAGGAACCAGCTATTTTCCTGCAAGGGGAGGACACCCCCCCCCCCCCCCCCCCCCCCAAATTGTGCAATTCTTTTGAATTTCAAATAGTCTTTAAGATCATCTACTTTCGATATAACCTAACCCTATTCCAGTCAGTCCTGGACCTCCAGGTATGTAATGAACTTAAATCATCAAATCGACTCGATTGTCATACAACTTTTGGTAATTCACGCTTCATTATCAATACAAGACACCAATTGGTTGTTGGTGTCTATAAGGTTTGAATCCCAAATCTCTTACTTAACCAAAAGAGACTTTACCAACCAAAAGAGACTTTACCAGTTAAGCTAGCTAGATCTCACAAGTAAGCATGCATGTTCCTCTCAAATCAAAAGGCAAATCCTGAATCCTCTAATTATTCTCATACATTGTTCCTTCCCTTAGCAAACAATATAAGGGTTAATTTTTTAACAGAAGAAGTTTCTGCCACACTAGGTCGTACTAGTCTAAAATGCAAATTAAATTTCAGATTCATCTCATAACCAAAATAAATAAAATTACTTGCAATTTGACACAATGTTTTTAGCTTGAATTTTTTCTCTTCACAATTCACATAATTTGGTTTAGTCTTTATAATTGTTTAGAGCTTTAGACTTCAAAAAAAAAAAAAAAAAAAAAAAAAAAAAGGGATGGAACCTGTTTGGTGGACAAGGTGCAGTTGCGATTGAAGTCATCCATGAAAGCGAAGGAGCTGCTACTCTCTTCTTCTTGCTGTTCTTCGTCCACTTCCATTCCCACTATCATCTTCATCTTCTCCAACGCCTGGTTCATTTTCTCCATTTCTTTTTTTCTTCACTTTGATTTTGTTTTTGTTTTCTCACTCTTTCTTTCTCGAGAAAAAATAAGAATGTAGTTGTTGGATCTGTGATTATGAGAATCCAACGGAAAGGAGTGAGAAACGTTTGCTTCAATTCTCAGGAAAAAACAAAATGTTCTGAAAGAGACAATAGCGTTGGCTTGATTAATTTGATAATATAACAACTGTTTTTGGGCCCTCTGGACTAAAAGATATTTTGTTGGGTCAGGATTAAGGAGTCAATGCCTTTGCTTAATACTCGAGAGGGGACAAAGTAATAGTTTATGACTCAAAAGTAAGAGTCTTGAAACAATAATTTCTTAAAATAATTATTGATGGGTGTAATACTTTGCTATTTGTGTCAAATAATTGTTTTATATGCTAGAAATCTAGTGAATTCCACAAATTTCTTAATATTGTGAGTAGTAAACGAAGTTATTTTTTCAAAAATAAATCCAAATGCTTAAGCAGATAAAAGTTTCAACTAAACAAAAATTATCTCATAACATGTGAATAATATTAAAAATATACCATTGATACTATATAAATATGCAGTTTTAATTTAATTTTTATATAAAACTTATAGATATTTCAATTATTCAATATATATATATATATATATTTAAAAATTAAATTAAATTAAGAATTTCTCTATAATTGTAGTTGTAGTTTAGTATCTATAATAAAATATAAAAAATTTCACTCACATTTTCAAACCAAAAAAAAAAATTGTATAGATAACTTAAGTTTTATAGAATTTCATTTTGGTCTTAGAGGCCAACCCCCTAAAAATATGTTTTGGCACCTACCTATTCTATTATGTTAGGAACCCACTTGGTTTCTAATGGGGAGGACTAGGAATTATAGGGGAATTGACTTAATTCGAGGTAGTTATCCTCCATAGAAAAAGAAAGAAATTAAGAGAGAGAAAGAGAGATAACGTACTAATAATTGGTTTATTCTTCAATGATGGAAATGTGATTACAAATAGGTATTTATAAAACCATAAAACTATTCTATTGGCCCACATGGCCTTATCCTAATGGTCTTATTATTCCCCATGTTTATTAATAATTCCAACATGTGTTAAATGTGTTTAACATGTTTGGAATTGTAACTAACTAACCAACTAACTAACTAAATACAATATTACAACAATTATTATTTATATACCTATAGGAGTTCCTAACATTTCCCTCCCCTTCAAAACACTTTGCCCCAAGGTGTTGTTGTGCATCTTAATGAAAGTTTGGTCTCTTACCACGACCCGCATGGTTGCTAGAGCTATTTTATGCCACTCTTGGACACCTTGTTGTTACTTTGCAAAGTCCCATTGTTGTCCACTTGTAGTCTTCAATTAAAGCCACTTTAGAATCACTTTGGGCCTTACTTGGCAATGCCATGCAAATAAAGAGATGACCTATTAAACAGTAACAACAACAACACTAAGAAATGGCATGCAAATGTGATCCTATTAAAAAATCAGCTTTCTTGGACCACGAATAAACTTGCAAGAGTTTGATTCCAAGTCAACTCCCTTAAGTCAGTGCCAATAATCTCCGTGTAATTTCTTTCCTTTCCACGTTCCCCATAATAACCTTTAGAGACTGACTGAAAAGATATTTATTAGAGGACACATGATTTTCATGTAATTTCCTTTCTTTCCGCGCTCCTCATAATAACCTTTACACTGTGTTTGGTTGGATGGATTTTAGGAGGGGTGGAAAATATAGGAAGGAAAATGGGGTAGAAAAATAGGTTTTCTTCTGTTTGGCAATGGGAGGAAAACAGGAGAGGTGGAAAAACCGAGAGAAAAATTTTTCTCCCGGGCCCACAAATTTTTTCCTCCCAAATCGGGAGGAAAAGCAAGGGGAGAAAACTGCCTCAGTGCAGTTTTACCGTAATACCCCGTTCTGGAATCAAGAAAAAAAAAAGAACAGAGAGAGAGCGCTGGAGTAAAAAAAAAAAAGGAAAGAATGAGAGCAGAGTCAAGTTAAAAAGAGAGAGAGAGAGAGTACTGAAGAAAAAAAAAAAGAGAGAGAATGAGAGCACTAGAGCCAAGTAAAAAAAAAAAAAAGAACTGAGAGAGAGCACTGGAGAAAAAAGAGAGAATGAGAGCTTACTACTTCATCTAAATGAGGAAGAAAGATAAAAAAGAAAGGGGACAGGGATAAGATAAAAGAAGGGGGATAGGGATAAGGAAGGACAACGTGTGGAGGAGAAAAAGAAAAAAGAAAAGAAAAAAAGAAAAAAAAAAGAAGAAAAACGTATGGATGATATGAAGGTTGGAAAAAGGGGAAATAATATAATGAATAAAGAATTCTAATTGAGAAATATTACCACAATATTTTCACAATAAATTTTAAATAACGGATTGTTATTAGTTAATATTGGTGAGTAAAAAAATAATTTCAGTGCTGGGTTCAAATTAAAACTAGTAACAACTTTTCACATAAATTTTGTTGTGAAAATGTTGCGAAAAATGTTATGGATGTAACACTTCTCATTGAAAAATATAATTGTTGGTAAATTTTATATTATTTAATAAGTCCAAATAAATCTATTTCTTACCTATTATATAACAAGGGTATAATAGTCAATTTATATAAACTACATTTTCTATCCTCTCACTTTTCTTTTCAACCAAACAAAAGAGTTTTCCACCCTCCCACTTTTCCACCCCTCCAACCAAATACACACACGAGGGAAAACTAAATATTTTCTATCCTCCCACTTTTCCATTCTCTCACTAATTTTCCATCCTCTTACTTTTCCACTCCTCTAACCAAACAGACCCTTAGCGACTGACCAAAAGGGAACTAAAGAACATGCCACTGTTGCAAATTGGTTAGCTAAAGAACATGCCGCTGTAAGAGCATCTCCAATAAATACTTTATATCTATTTTTTGGAGCAAAAACACTATTGTTCACTCTCCAACATATTCTCCATCTCCATTTTTTAGATTAGATTTGCTACAGTGCTTCTCTACAAATAGAGAACACTGTAACTTTTACTATTCATACTTCAAATGTTTTTTTCTATTATAATAATCAGGTATTGAATAAAAAAATGTTGAAAGAAGTGTAGTTGTTAAAAAAAGAATAAAGAATGAACGAAGAAATAATATTTAAATGAGATTGAGAAAAGGATAGAGAATCTATTGGAAAATGTATTTGAAAAAGTAGGTAGGTAAAAACTAAATGTCATTGTTCATTGTCCAAATAGTTCAAAAATTTGGCTAATTTGTTGGAGATGCTCTAAGCTCTACTTTCTTGGCTTGTGGAATATAAGAGCTATCTATAGGGAAGATCTTTGTGGGTGCAAAATCCATATGCTTTGACCCAATGGAGCCAATTCCAAAATTAAAACTACCAACAGAAAGTCCTCTTGACAAATTATCCATTTCTTTCTCCGCAAACTCTATTCTTGCATTAGCATATTTGCAATGTTCATTTGTTGGTTCTTGAAAGATCATCATCACCTTCTTTGTTGGTTCTTTGGACTGAACTTCAAGAGCAATGTGTACATGTATATCATCATCCACTTTGACACAAAAATCAACATCCTAGCTTGCAACAACAGCAGTAGATTCTTGGAAGTTGATTTGTTCTTCGAGTTCCATTGAATTAAGAGATTGTAACTCCTCTTTTGTTATGTTCTTGAGACTCTCTTGCAACCTTGAGAGCTCTTCATTCATGGCCTTGTTAGATTCAGCCAAAGCCTTGACCTTCTCTAAAACAGCATTGTGAGATTCATACAAAACCTTGACATCCTCTAAAACTTTGTTCACCATTTGTCGTAGTTCTTTCCAAAGTTCTATTCGGTTACATTCATCCGTCTCAAGATTGACGGCTCTGATACCACTTATTAGGAACCTAGTGGTTCCTAATAGGGACAAGTAGGAATTGTAGGGGAATTGACTTAATTCGAGGTAGTCACCCTCCATAGAGAGAGAGAGAGAGAGAGAGATGTACACACTAAGTAATTGGTTTATTCTTCAATGATGGAAATGTGATTACAAGTAGGTATTTATAAAACCATAAAACTATTCTATTGGCCCATATGACCTTATCCTAATGGTCCTGTTATTCCCCATGTGTATTAATAATTCCAATATGTGTTAAATGTGATTAACATACTTGGACTTGTAACTAACTAACCAACTAACTAACTAAATGCAACATTACAACAGTTATTATCTATATACCTATGGGAGTTCCTAACATATTATCAAAGTTGATTATCACATAGACACAAGATCAATTAAAACAAATTAGAATTCCCAAGTGTAAATCAATCACATTTATCACCACAAGTATATTTTTAAGAATTCATTAACCAAGTGAAAAGCTTTTGAAAATTTTTTGAAAAATTTCTTCATAGCCACTTAAAAGGGTAACCTACCTCAATGTACTATAATAAAAAGTTGTTATAAAGTCTACTTACAAAACATTTGTGTCTAGACTCTATGTAACCAATAAAATTACTTGTACTATACTGGGGTTAGGAATTAAAAAGAAAGAATAGCGGGGAATTTGTAGGTAAAGCTATAAAAGTTAAAGTTTTTTAATTTGGGTGAAACCACTTAAGCAACTAAAGATTTCCTTTCACACACACACACACACAAAAGATTTACTAGGCTATGCAATTATTAACCCAAGCCATGTCAAAATTCATTTTTTGGGGAAGAGCCCAACAAATTCTCATAGCCCATATTATAAAAAATTGAGAAATTATGCCCCCCAACCAACATTGTGCATCTACCCCTGAAGTTAGCGTATACCCATGATACATGGTGATAATATTTATGGTTTCAAACTATCAATTGAATTTAGGTTCTTAAATATGATTTATTGATATAGGATCAAGGACAACAATTTTTTTTTTTGGTCGCATAAGAGCAATAGCATTAGGGGGGAGGGGGGTAAAACCTCCCATATGGCTATTTTACACTCTATGTGGCCCAAAACATGTAACACCCGGGGTTGTATATCTTAAAAATTATACAACCTAGTTACAGTAAGTTGCTAGATTTACAACCTACTATTCACCCAGTTGTAAACTTAAAATCAATTATTTTATTTACTCATCTCTCTCTCTCTCTCTCTTCCCTTCCGTGTTTCTTCTTCTTCTCTCTCTCTCTCTCTCCAAATCACCACTACCCTCATTGTCACCCTCTCTCTCTAGTAGATAGCAGCGTGTTTGCCGTTATGGGTTGCTTTAGTTCAGATTTGTTGTGTTTTGGGTTTGAAGTTGTGGCTTTCAATAGATGTTAAATTGGTGATTGTGGGTTTGAATTACTGGTGGTCTAGCTTGATTTTGGTGGTGCTAGGTTATTTTTTGTGGTTGGGGCTTGCTTGAATTGGTGGAAAGTTGGTTTGAATCGGTGTGGTTTGGCTTGATTTCAGTGGTGATGGGTTAGTTTCGGTGGTTGGGGCTTATTTGAATCGGTTTGGGTTGGGTTGTTTCGGTGGTGCTATGTTGTTTTGGAGGTTGGGCTTCTTTGAATCAATGTGGGTTGGTTGTTTCGGTGGTATTGGGGTGTTTTGGTGTCTAAAGCTTGTTTGAATCGGTGTGGGTTGGGTTGTTTCAGTGGCTGGGGCTTGCGTTTGAATCAATGGTGCTGAATAAAGAAAAGGGACAGAGAGGTAGAGAGAGGAGAGATTTATAATATTTTATGGTGTAGTAATATTATTTTATTATGTTGTATGGAAAAAAATAAACTGGGATGTTGGGTGTATTATAAAGTGAGATAGTATAATAGATAAAGTAACTTTTTAGATTGTAAAATAGCAACTTTTAAACAACCCCGGATGCGAATGCTCTAAGGGAAAGCACTTGGATCTACTTTGTATCATGTTGAAAATCATGCCTCCAAGGGCATTTAAATGTAGAGTAAAATAAACTTCTTTTTTTGGCCCTAAATCCACCTTTATAGAATGTCATTTCAATTAGATTTTGCACAACTCTATTTGATTTAAGCCATTTTTCTCATGATCTCGGAACCAAAACTTCATCTATTAGAAATTTCTAGATTTGAGAAAGGAAAGTCTAGAAATTTACATCCTCCACCTAGCCAACCCATTCTCTAACTACTCTTCGAGCAAGTGGTTGATGAGTGATGACATGAATACATACCGGTGCGATTTCGATCTAGTGTTTGTGCCAACCCACTAACCCCAGGGGATTGGGCTTTCACCCATTGTCCTTTAAGTCCCCCTTACTCATCCAAATTGGGATAGATGAGGTTGCTTGACGTCAAAGATAAGTTGGCGGGGTTACCTCAATGTTAAGATTTGTCTTAACCTTCCTTGGCTTAGTGTTGTAGCTCAAGAGTCTTCAAGACTTGTGATTGAAATGAACATTGAGACCCACGGTCTCAAAGATGGAGTAGAAGGGCTAACTTGAGAGATAGGCAAGTCAAGAACGAGTGGAAACTTACAATTCGAAGACTAAATCATAGACTATTATGGGAGTCATAGACTATTGGACATGCTATAAAGTGATTCTCAACAAGAATGTTGAGACTTTTCAAAAAAAAAAAAAAAAAAAATTGGCTTAATCCACCTTGTATGGGAAGAGAGGGGGGGGGGGGGGGTGTGCAAAGTGGAGGCTCTAGAGGTATGGTGGTTTGTGCTGTGCCGTCATTTCGGATTCATGACTGACACTGGAATAGATTTCTGATGCAATTTCCATAAAGTGAATGGACAGCTGCTCTTTCCCATTCTCACAATGTTCCCAAACTTCCTTTGCTCGTCATTGATCGAATGAACTAAAGGTCAATCATTGTCCCACCCAATCTTGTTTGTTTATAAGTATAAAATATGGATTCTTTCATCCCCAGTCCTATCGTCCTGGAAGGAACAAGCAAGAGACAATGCTAACTAGATGAACTCCTCATATCTAAGGCAACTTACCACAAGTACCCCCTACAACTAGTTGGGGGACTGTTCATACATTCTCCACTTTCTGACCTCAAAAAGAGAGAACATGCTTTCCTCTAAGTTTCTCTCTCATTCGCTTTGTGAAGAAATCGGGCTTTGCCCCGGCTACCACTATCCTTGGGAAAGCAACAAAGCTACCACCATCGCCCATATGCTAGAGATTATGTTGAGTTCGTCCCCTCACTACGACCTTGCTTTGGGGCCTTTCCTTCTTTTAATAACACGACCATGGCTCTCTCTCATGGACAATACTCTCTTTGTTGTTGTGTTCTATTTTTTTGACCTTGATGGATCAATGATGACAATGTTCTATGTAAATATAGCATATTTACTTTTTTTTTCTTATAATTTTGCTCTATTTATACCCAAAAAATAGAGATATATTTAACTTTCACACAAGTTCCAAGTGGTGGGAGATGAAAATTCTTGGTTTTTAAGTGAGATATTAAAATTTCATGAGTCATGGGATTCACACCCATTTTAGACCGTTGATTCTCATCAAATCTAACGGTTAGCAAAAGATTACCTCTCACATCATTAATATGTAATTATTTTTTATCATGCCTAACTCATTTAAATTAAATTCCCCACATTCACCACCTCACTATTAATCATCATTTTCCTATTCATCAAGTAAATCACCTAGGTTGAGGATTGGCAGGCTGTATTTATATCAAATGCAGCCAACGGTTTCAACTTTCAAGAGGTTCATTGAACAAGTAAATTTAGGCAAAACACCTCAATAATGATCTTAAAATTATGTACATTCAGGCAATATAATCTGATTCTATTGACCACCAATAGTCCAATATAATGTGAATTTCAGCAATATATTCACTACCAATAGTCCAATATTAAATTTACACCAAAGAAGGAGGAAGTAAAAAGAACTATTGACGAGATGTTTACAAACATCTTCTATTAATTTCAAGGTCGTATATTATTTTCTATTTGAATAGAATTAGAAGTGGGAGGGGAGAATAAGTTTTTTTTTTTTTTTTTTCCAATAAATGGAAGATAATTATTAAGGAGAGAGAGGTGGTGGATGTGGGGAATTTAATTAAAATGAGTTGACTTGTCAAATAATAATTATATATTAATGATGTGAGAACTAGTCTTTTGCTGGCTGCTAGATTTAATGAAAATGAATGGTCTAAAATGGGTGTAACTATAGTCAAGTTATATCAGGTATAACTTGAACTCATCTTATTTATATATATATATATATATATATATATATATATAAACCTCAATAATCCACTCAATTCCAAAAAAAGGAATGACAAAATCTTTAAATTTATATTCATTTATTTTTCTACACAAAAATCGACAGGTACAAAATTCCAGTAAACTAAAACACTGGCTGCCAAGGACGAGCAATTGTTTCAATCTACAGGAACACAAAGCACACTTAGGTAAGGGCCATTATCACACATTTATCTATTAACAGAACTTTCCACTCATACAGCCTAAAGAAAAAGAAAAATGCTTGTCCGTTCGGTATATCGTTGCTTTTTTGTAGTTTATTTGTCAAATTATATGAGGCAAAAACCATAAAAATTAACTTATGTTTTAAAAAAGAAGAAGCTAGTTTTGGAGTTTTTTTTTTTAAAAAAAAATTTGAAAACTATTTTGCCAAACAAACTAAAGTCTTGATGGAAAACTTTAGTATCAATTAATTTTATAGCAATCTTGTCGTACTTCGCCTTGTGAACCTTGTTTAACATTAAGCATACTCATTTTCACCATTGCCCGTTTAAAATCAGAGAAGAACATGACTTTGTTGGATGCATAGCTATCCACGATTCCTTTAGTTTCTGCGGACGCATATAAGGTTTGATCGGAATCGAGCACTCCGGATTTACATTGCAATGCACGATAGTAAAGATTATCGAAAGTATTTCTTGTTTCATCAAAGGGTTGCTCTGCAGTATCACTAGCGCTGCATGTTGTGAATAATGTCTTTGCAAAGTCTGCATTTAAATTTGCATCCAAGCCCCCCACTAATCGGTTTTTAAATGATGAGCACCTTGCCACTCCTAGTGTATGTGCGCCTGCAAGCCAAGATCACAAAAATTAGATTACAAGCAGCTTTCAAATGAGTGTGCACAAAAATTTTGTCTGCAGGAACAAGCAACTTGTAAGTTGTAACATGTTCCTAATAATAATTACACTAATCTTGGCGTGAGGGAGAAGAAATGTGTAACATAATCATAAAAATTAATCATTCATTCAAGTCATGAGTTTTATAACTAAATTGACATATCTTAATATTTCATATGAAGATATCTAGGGTTTAAAGTTACCTTTTGTCAATGTAACTATTGAATTTATCAAATATATATATTCAAAACTTGTAACATATTTACCCGAAAGAGCCACCATTTCTTGGGCACTAAAACCATGCTGCCCAAACAAGTTAATGAGCTGAGAGGCATTGAAGGTTGGTGCAGGAAGGTTGATTGTGTCTTCTATTTTAGACCTCGTACCATCCATTCTTCCCTTAGGTATGTCATAAAGAGGACCCCCAGCCTTTAAAATTAATCAATAACACCATTACAATTTTGATCTCAATCATTACAATGAAGATGACAAAATATATATATATTCACTTTTAAATTAACATTTGGTTATTTGGTTACCTTGCATACTGCATCTCTGGCAGCCATTGCAAGAATATCAGCACATGAGACTATGCCAGGGCATTGTTTTTCAAGTTCCTCTTTTATTTCATCAATAAGTTCAAATCCCCGCAAGCTCAAATTTGCTGGGGAGTCTCTCTCTGCTTTGTTTTGCTTTGTTGAATTAAGGAGAACCGACCCGTCACATCCCTACTTAATTGAACAAATTAAAAATTCGTCGATCAAGAAAGTATAAACAAATTAATCTTTTTATTAATTTAAAAAGAAAATAACCAAGCCTAAAAAGACAATCTTTTGAGAGAGAGAGAGAGAGAGAGCACCTCTATGAAACAATCATGGAAATGCAATCTAACAAGGCTGGCTGCTAGGGTAGGATCAGCTTGCAAAGCTTTGATAACTTTAATTTTCACAATTAGTTCAGCTAATGGGCACCTGAGCAGATAATATTCCATGCTCAAACCATCTACTACTCCAAATCTGAAACCATTTACTACATCAAATCTAAAACCATCTACTACTTCAAATCTAAAACCATGCACAATCATCTCCATTAGTAAAATTAAACCAAGAATTTTGCCAATAACCATCTTTACTAAACTTAAAGATCTGATTAGAATACTTTTAAAGCGTAATAATAAGGTAGCTAAAACGAAAGAAGTATGGAAAATGAGGCTGAGAGAAAAAGGAAAATCTTAATATATAGTGGAGTTTGTAGTATATGAAGGGTGGTGAGCAAGAAATTCTATATATAATTAAAAATGATTGGAAGGAGTTTCCCCCAAAAAATTGTATGGAAAAGAAAAGGTTGAAGATAATCTGTGGTTTCTCGTTCATCATGTTCTCCTCCAAATGGTCAATCTAATTATAGCTAGTATTGCATGTGTAGTTCGACACGTAACAAATTAATTCACGATTAGTGATTATATTAATCCTGTATGAGCCAAATCATCCATTAAATTCATGCATGTTTTTGCAACACTAAATATTTGGAAATGTTTACAAGAGGAATATTATTAGGCAATTTTAAAGAAAATAACACTTTTGGCTACGTAAGATTTTAAGGTAAGGGTGTTCTCTCTTATGAGTTATGACCACATTTTATAAAGAATTATATTTGAACGCAAAATATTTCCAACAATAAGGGGGAATTTCAACCATCTCATGAAAAGAGATCAAAAGTAAGATAATAGGGTGCACCTACGAGCATAGAAATTTTCTTGCATTGCCTAAATTTAGGGTTTGACTTATCTCCAGTACTTTTTTAATTGGAATTTCTTTTTATTTTAATGAGAAACTGTCACATCACCCACTAACTAAATAAAAAGTGGTGATTAAAACTCACCACTACTTATCATTGTATATTTAAAACAACAAGAAATGTACAGTTAAAAAATTACTGAAGGTAAGCCAAACCTCTAAATTTATTAGTAACTTAATTAATACTCCTACAAGCCTAAATCTTTCATCTACTTTTTTTTTTAATAGAATTTTTTTTTTTTAATTTAAATTTTTATCTATGGTTAGAACTTAGAACTTTACATAATCTACATTCTACCCCACCCCCTTCCCCCGGGCTACTACTCGAAATCGGGAGCCCCATTATCCCCAAAGCCTAATAGACAAGTGTGTTAGATTTTATTAAGGGGAAATTGCAATTTACCCACCTATGATTTGACTCGTTTTAACAATGCCTACCTGTGGTTTAAAAGTTGTCATTTAACCTACCTAAGGTGGGCTCCGTTAGACCCTCGTTACCCACCTCTGTCATTTTCATTAGAAAATCTCATTTACTATATAAGCCAAAATTAGAACACAATTAGAACCCTAAAAAAGAACCCTCTACCCTTTCCCCCTCTCTACCTTCGAACCTTCAAAAATCCCCAAACCTATAATCCCTTTCTCTCTTTACTTTGATTGCCAAAGCTTAATCCCCGAACACTTGCAAGCAAGGAGGAGGTGTGCTGAAGCTTGGGTTTTCCTCTATATCAGGTATGAAATGAGTTTCTAGGGTTTACCATTGTTGTGTTTATTCTTTTTCAATGTGTAACGATTGATGAAGGTAATTCGGATTAAAATTTTTCTGTCATAAAATTAGTGGTTTACCATTGTTGGGTTTTTTTCTTTTATAGTTGACATTGATGACTATGGTCCCTAGGAATATTTTGGTTAGATGCATCTTTAGGTTGTTTGTGGTCCCATGGACATAAATCGTTTAGTTGGTTGTGTTTCTTGTCTCTGACCCCATGTTACTTGGTGTTTGTTGTGCAACTGAAATTATTTTGCTTTTGTCATTGTTGCTCTCTATGCGTGTGTTGGTTATGTATTTAATTACTGTTGTTTGTGCATGTGTTTTAACTCCTGCAGATGGCTGCTGAAATTTGTTTTGATTTTACCATTCACCATAGTAGGAATTTTGAGTGGAACCCTAGTTTAGAGTATGTAGGTGGTGAGGTATACAATGGCTAATGTTGATCTAGATCTACTAAGTCATTTTGAGATACAAGACATTTGTGCTGAGGCTGGGGGACCCATTAACAGTAAGATTTATTATTTAATACCTGGTGGTGACTTAGAGCAAGGGTTAAGGTTAATTAATTCAGATGATGATGTGACCTACATGTGTGAACTACATGCTGAATGGCCAACAAATGAAATCACACTTTATGTAGAACCTGAAGTTGAACCAATTGCTATTGAAGAACCTATAGTTGAACGAGATCAACCAGTTGCAGTAGACTAGTCATAGGAAATGAATGATGAAGATGATGATACTGATTGTGAGGAGGTGACCAATACTGTTAGATCATCTGTGGTTGACCAAAATGATGTTAGTGCAAAACCTGTTGAGGGTTTAAGGGATGGCAGTTGTGGTGGAGCTGTGCATGTGGATGACCATGCTACCCATGGACAAATTGTTGGTAGTGATCAAGCTATTCATGTGGATGAACCTGATTGGCTAGATGAAGGGTATGAAGGACCAGATTATCCTGATGACATATTTGGTGCTCAGAACAATGAGGTGCCCAATATGAGAGAGCATGAAAAAGATACTGAAAATGTAAACGAGGGAGATGGTGTGAGAGAGCCAGTTATAGATAATGGGGAGAGATCAGAAGCTGCTGCCAGTAATCAAGCTGCTGCAAGTGATCAAGCTGCTGCAAGTGATCAAGCTGGTGATAATATTGATTGGGCTGAAAAAGCTCTTGATGATGATGATACTAGGAGCATAAATAGTTCAGAGGATAAGGATGAAAGTGTGAGATGTCCAGAGTTTAATGAGAAGACTGGCATGAGTAACCCAGAGTTATGCAAGGGTATGAAGTTCCCAAATGGGAAGGTGTTTAGGGTGCCCTAAGGGAATATGCAGTGAGGAAGCCTGTGGGCATTAAGTTCAAGCTTAATGAGAAGACCAAAGTTTCTGTCCACTGCAAGTATGAATGTGGTTAGAGGGTATATGCATCACAGATTGCAGGGGAGTTAACCTTCCAGATAAAGACCATGGTTCCAACTTGTACATGTGGAAGGACATTCAAGCATAGCTCGGTCACTTCTACATATGTGGTTAGGAAATACTTGGATGATTTCAATAAAAACCCTAATTGGGCAGTTTCTGGTGTGAAGCATCGAGTTATACAGGATGTGTATGTGGACTTGAGCATAAATCAAGCATACAGAGCTAAGAGGAAAGCTAGAGAGTTTATACTAGGTGATGAGAGGTTGCAGTATGGGAAGCTTAGGGACTATGTAGAGATGATAAGATGTAGGGAGTAAGGTGATTTTGCAAACTGAGATTACTGAGCCTAACACACAACCCAAGTTCAAGAGGATGTATGTGAGATACAATGCACAAAAAGTTGGATTCTTGAGGGGGTGTAGACCACTTGTAGGATTAGATGGTTGCCACTTGAAGGGCAAGTTTGGTGGATATATATTATCAGCAACTGCAAGGGATGAGAATAACAATATTTTCCCTGTTGCATTAGGTGTAGTTAAGCAAGAAAACAAGGATTCTTGGTGTGTTTTTTACAGACATTTGCAGATGATATTGGGAGGCTAGATGAGCTAAATCTGGTGTTCATTTCAGATAGGCAGAAGGTAATACAATAATTCACTTGTTTTTTGATACTGCTGTTTGTTCTTAATCATTACATTTATGCTTTTTGAAAGTTTTGTTTTTTTTTCTTAGGCAGATGGTGTTCATTTTTGTTCTTTGGATGTTTTTTTTATTGTATTTATGATAATCAGGGGTTGATATCTGCTGTGGAGATGCTGTTTCCAACAGTTGAACATAGATTTTGTGTGAAGCATATTTACAACAACTTTAAGTTAAGCTTCAAGGGTTTAGAATTGAAGGCTGTATTATGGAGGTGTGCTGCAGCAACAACAGTTAGGGAGTTTGAGAAGAGAATACAAGATATGAAAGAATTGGACAAAGAAGCATGGGAGTATCTAGCAGACATCCAACCAACCCAATGAACCAAGTCACATTTCACTCCAAGGGCCATCTCTGATTGTTATGTGAACAATCTTAGTGAGTCATTTAATTCTATGATACTAGAAGCTAGGGATAAGCCTATCATTGCCATGCTAGAGTAGATTAGGGTTAGGTTGATGACTAGAATGTACAGTAAGAGGTTTGGGATTGAAAAATTCACTAGTGACATATGTCCAAACATAGTGCAGAAGCTTGAGCAGTTGAAAGTTGATTCTAAGTTATTTTATGTTATTCCATCAAGATGCTATATATATGAGGTTGATAATGAGTATGAGAGGCATGTGCTTACAAGAAAGTGTTGTACTTGTAGAGTTTGGGATTTGACAAGAATCCCATGTAAGCATGGTGTTACAGCAATCTATAAGAACCTGGAGAGGCCTGAGGATTATGGGCATGCATGCTTTAGAAAGGATGCCTATGTGGCTGCATATAAGGAGATGATTACCCCACTGCCTGGCTAAGATGAATGGGTTGAAACCAACCTTCCTGCCCTTATTGCTCCAATTGTGTACAAGCCTGAAGGCTGGCCACCAATGAAAAGGAAGAAAGATGTAGATGAGCCAAACAACCCATACAAAGTTTCTAGGTCATATAGACCTATAAAATGTGGGTTTTGACATCAGGAGGAGCATAATTCAAGGAGGTGTAAGGCTGGAATAACTAGTGAGACACCATGGCAAAGGAGGTAGAGACTTAAGAGGCAAAAAAAAATTTGTAAGTAAAGCAAGAATTTGTTCACTATGACAATTATATTACAAATCTATTTCTGATGCAAGACAATTCTATTTGTAGGGACAAGGAATAAGCAATCATCCAACCAACTAGCCAGCTAGCCAACTAGCTAGCCAGTCAGCCACCTAGGCAACCACCAAGGAGGTTTGCAAGGCAACCACCCTAATTTGCCAACCAGGCAGGCAGGCAGGCAGCCAACCAGCCAGCCAGCCACCTAGGTAACCACCAATGAGGTTTGTAAAGCAGCCAACCACTCAGGCAGCTAACCAGGCAACCAATGAGCAAGCAAGGCAATCAGCAAAATTAGCAAACAAGAAGGCCAACCAGGCAACCACCATTCAAGCAAGGTAGCCACCTAGATCTACAAACAAGGCAGCTAACCAGCAAGCAAGGCACCCACCTGGACCAGTAAACAAGAAGGTCAAGCAGACAACCAGTCAACCAACAAGTGGGGTAACTAGTCATTCAATAAGAAAGCCAACCACCCATCAAGCAAGTCAACAAGTCAACCAGTCACAAAAGTAGTCACTGAGGCAGCCAACTGAAACATCTGCTTCAGCTTCAAGCAGACTGCCACCATCTGTAGCAGATTCAAGGAGACCACCAGCAAGTAAAGCACCCATAACTCAATGGTTCCAGCCCATCTCTTGTACTCCTAAGGAAACATGGGACACAAGAAAACCTCTATCTCAGGTATATATACAAACATAAACACCACCCTTTATACTTACATAAAACACTAGATTAGATCTTGATATGGAGTTTCTATATATTTTACAGCCTCGAAGGGGGTTGGTACCACCAAGGTAGTTGGGAGTAGTCATCTGTTCTCATATGGGAGAGGAGGTGGAATAAGAGTTGAGACGTCTGGTGCAATGTTCTCAACAGGCAGGGGCAAAGGCAAGGACAAGGTCTTTGGGAAATGAAGATTGGAGAATGTGGAAGCAGAAACTTTACTTTACTTTTTTTTGTTATTGTGCTTGTTTGATAGTGATATGTCACCACTTTTTTTGTTTTTTTGCTATTGTGCAGAACTTTATACTGTAAAGTTATTTTGTTATTGTCTTAGTGGAGATAGAACCACCTATTATGTAGAATTAATTTGGCAGTGTTTAGCTATTAATGTTAGGTGAAGTCCACTTGTTTTTTAACAATGCTTATTATATATAGTATTGAATGGTACTCTTGGTTAGATGAAATTTGTCAGTGTTTAGCCATTAATGTTAGATGAAATTTGGCAGTTTTTGAACAATGCTTATTAATATATATGTATGGAATTGTCTTACTTGAAAACATACTTCTTTATGCTTCTTCAATTAATGTAAACAGAATCTTGTAGGGTGCATGTCCTTGCCTACCTAATTGATGTACAACATACACAATCTTTATAAAGAATAGGTTGCATACCCTATTCAAATTACAATAACACATTACATAAATAACACATTACAGGGCATCATTATAGGGCAACATGCTCTATTCAAATTACAAGAACACATTATAGGGCAGCATGCTCTATTCAAATTACAAGATCACATTACATAAAGAACACATTATAAGGCAGCATTATACATTACATAAACAAGGCAGCATGCTTTATTCAAATTACAAGATCACATTACATAAAGAACACATTACATAAACAAAGTAGCATTACATAAACAAGAACAAATTGCATACTCTATTCAAATAAACAACAACATTACATAGTGCCAAATACATGGAATACACTTGTCAAAAGTGGTAGTACCCAAAACTATACAATAACTACAACAACTTGCCTTCAAGGCAGACACAATGCCTTTGTTTCAAATTCTCCCATCCTACCAGAAAACACATAAAAAATAGCAAAAAATCCCCATAACACAACAAGTGCAAATTTATACTTTTGTAACTTCTCTTTAGCTATCCTCTCTCTCACCCTAGCTTTTTCTTCCCTTAGCTTGACTTTGTTTTCCCTCTCAATAGCTGATGTTTCCCTATCAATAGCCTCCTTCTCCTTTTCCTTTACAACTCTTGCTTGATTCTTGTATATGCTGAATCTTGCAAGGACAATGGGTGTAACTTCGGATCCACGCTTACATGTTTTGCCATCCAACCACCTAAAGTATTTACAAGTAGGTTCATCATCCTACAAAAAAAAATCAAATTAAAGTTATTCATAAAGCCAACAAAACCAGAAAATCAACAAAAACAGAAAATAAAAAATAAAATAAAAACTAAAAAAGGAAAAAAAAATGAAAACCAACTATTACTCACCACATCATGGTAGCTGCATCCATAAAACCTTCTCCTAAAATTGTTCAAGGTCAAAGCAGTTCATAGCCGGCAACTGTTAGCAGAGCATGAATGGTGACTGGAACCCGAGTAATAACTTGAAGAAGACATGTTCGGGGATTAAGCTTAGGCAATCGGAGTACATAGGGAAATGGGTTTGGGGTTTTTTAGGGATCTTGATATAGTGGAAATGGGTTTGGGGATTTTTGAGGGTTCGAAGGTAGAGAGAGGGAGAGAGCTCAGTCCTTTTTTAGGGTTCTTATTGTACTCTAATTTTGGCTTATATAGTAAATGAGATTTTCTAACGGAAAGGGCAGAGGTGGGTAACGAGGTCTAACGGAGCCCACCTCAGTTGGGTTAAGTGACAACTTTTAAACCACAGGTAGGCATTATTAAAACAGGTCAAACCACAGATGGTTAAATTGCAATTTCCCCTTTTATTAATTAATACTTGGGTTTAAAAAAAAAAGTTTATTGATTAATATTTGCAATTTTTTTTTACCAATACTTGGGACTTTCTCCCATTTAGGGTTTGAGGCCATGGCCTAGGTGGTTGAGACAACCCTGGTTTCATGTTCAAATCTTTATTTGCGAGACTTTATGAGTTTCAAGATTTATCTATTTTCTACCAAAAAAATAAGAAATAAAAAAAAAATTGTAGGAAAGTATATATTTTCTATATTATATATTGAAAACCAAATCAAAGTTAGAGGCGGAGGGAGAGGGGGAAGGCCACATCCTTCCTATTTTTTATAAAAATAAATAAAATTTTAAATATAAAATTAACTAATGGGCCCCTAGATTTAAAAAATAAATTGGTTAAATAGCACATACATCATTTTTTTTCCAACTTATTACTCTTATATATCATGATGATGCCAAAAATCGTTAATAAGCCACACGATACCCACACGTTCGTAGCAATGCTTGTAAAACAACAATAGAGAAAACCTTAAGCGAGTACTAGTATGGAACCAGCCAAAGACCATCCGAAGATTAAGTCTAAAAACCTTTCTACAACTCTAGAGTGCCAGAGCTGGGGTGAATTATGCGTACCTTATGTTTTGAGAGTTTTTGGGTTTTTATAGTAGTGTAGAACCGACCTTCCTTTCTTGCGTGGAAAGGCTTTCCTTATGGAGAAGATCATTATTGATGGGTGTATATTGCGGGATTCTTCCCATATTAGGATTCTATTCATATTGGGACTCTATTGACTAAGGTCAATTGTAGAATGAAAGTTATTTCCATCTAGGGCTGCTTGGCGGTTACTTAAACCATGCCACGTGGCCTTGAGATCCATCCACATAGAGATCCGTCCATAATGAGCTCCGTCCATAATGAGATCCGTCTATAATGAGATCCGTCCACCTCTCATCTGTTGATCATGGACTCTTCCACTACTGGACCACTGATCTAACATCGTCAGGTTTATTTAAACGGGCCTGTCGACTACTATTTTACCCTCTTCATATCATATGTAGCTCGTTAAATCAAAGTATGTTCAAGATATGTGTTTCTATAAATTTATAAATAAATATCATTAGTGTAATCCTTCATTATTTTTTAAAATAATTTTTTTATTATTATTTTATATTTGGAGAATTAGAAATATGCATACAATTTTTATTTATTTTTTAAACAAAAGACAACTGCAGATTTTATGGTAAAAGAGTTATAGATCCTTTTTGTATTTGTTATCTATAAAAATAAGGTTTTTATTCAATTTTTATTATTGTTATATTTCCTTATATTGATTTCTATATATTTGTAAAGCAACGTTTATTAGTTAAAATGTGTAAATTTGATTAATTTTTTAATATGTTTTATTAATTTTAAAACTATTAGTATACTCTACATTGATGCCCATTTTTGACAAAGGGTCCAATAGTAAAAGAAGCCCAACAATACAGAAGATGAGAGAAGAAAACGATGGGCAAAACGGTAAAGAGATAAGGTAACAAGCCTAGTGGGCAGACGTGGCAGGATTGATAGCCAGTAGGCCCATGAAAGTAACAAGAGGTAAATGGGCCGAGAAAACCCAAGGAATGAAGTGGTAAGCCCATGAGAATAATGAGAGGTAAAGAAGAAGTAAATAGGCCGGGGAAGCCCAAATGAATAAAGTGGTAAACTCAATGGGCTGACATGGTAGGAATTATGGCCAATAAGCCCATAAGAGTATAAGAGGTAAAGATATAGTAAAAGGGCCGTGGAAGCCCAAGGAATTAAGCAATAAACCCATGAGAGTAAAAATAGGTAAAGAAGAAGTAAATGGGCCGAGGAAGCCCAAAGAATAAAGTGGTAAATTAAATGAGATGACATGACAAGAATGATGGCCAATAAGCCTATAAGAATGATAAGAGGTAAATATGGCAAACACAATGAAGTAGTATTGCAAGATTAATGGCTAAAAAGCCCACGGCCATAAAGGAGAGAGACAAAAGCATGGGCTCAGCAGGCTATGGAGATAAAGGGTTTCGCTTGGACAATACCTGACCCAGGATGGGATAAAAGAAAGAAAACATCAGCCTAAAAGCCCATGCATCCTTCACGCCACAAAGGACAAACACAAACTAGCATGCACAACAGAACCAAACAATGCAAGAGCAATAGAAATGGTGTGAAGGCCAGAAAGAAACAAACACAGATGAAAGTGGAGTGTGCATAAAGGACCAAGGCACCACCTACTTGTACCCAGCCAATACATGGGAGATGGGCCATGGATCAAGGTATTCAGAGGGTGTGGTTTGGTGTTGAGGAGAAAGGGGGGTCTATTCTAAGGTTCTCGCCTAAGCTTCTTTGGGGGAATGTCTTGCTAGAATGACATTTCACCTAAAAGAGGTAAGTGTGGGCTGGAACGACTTGATGCATACCATAAAGGTAGGTTGTGAGATAGTTCAATCCTTATCCCTTAAGATGAAACAAAAACACAGAGAGATAAGAAACAAGACAAGTAAGTTTGTCTAGAAATGAAGAGTAGTGTAACCAACACACTCTGGGCAAAGGTAATGGCTGGACAACCAGTAGATTAGTGGGCAATCCTAAAGAGATGCCCACAACAAGCCAAAAATGGTTGAGGGGCAAAAGGGGTAAATCCTACAATGGCAAACAGTATTAAAGAGGGTAGCCATGAATAGTAAAAATGAGAGAACAAAAAAGGGAGGTAGAAAAGAAAGAGAACGAAAGGGTGGTAGAAAAGAAAGAAAATAGAAAAGAGAAAACATGGAGAGACAAAAGAAAAGAAAGAGAGATTAAAAGAAAACCAGAGAGAAAGTAAAGCAGTAGGAATAAAGGCATGCATCAATAGACCACATTTTCTCTCCCTCTTGATAGACCCACTCTCTAAAGATTGTAAATCGAAGCTCAAACCACTTAGGCCCTTTCCCTAAAGCGAGTAACTTCTATGGTAGGAGCCTTTTGTTGAGGTTACCTGCTTTGGAGAATGGCTCCCTTCTTAGGTTCGCTTTTGCTAAAAAGCTCAGCACATAATCCAGCAAATAAGCTGTTTCATTGGTTATGTCCATTGGATGATTTACCCATTGTTTGGCTAGCAATTACTAAGTTATTTACCTTTTTCTACTGTAGTATTATTCCACTCGCTGTGTTATTTTGCCATAACTCTGTTAACTTTATTCACGATGTTAGCTTTACTTAATACGTTTTATTATCATAGTTATTTTGCTGTAGTGTATTCTTACTGTAATACTTGTAACAGTTATTCCTGCTGTGACCACACCTTATGTTTAGCCCACAACACTCATGTCAAGATGTGTCTACATTGGGTGAGCTTGACTTGTGCACAAGTTGGCCTGAAGCACAATCCCAGCAAGGCCAATCCCAACTCTCTTACCTCAAACTAACAGGCCATAGTACAGCAGAAGGAGTCAAGGCCCAACAGTACGAAAAGGCACCCACAGTCTATTATTGGTATAATCATCTCTAAATTATTTAACATCTTGATCTAAAATTTTATAGAATATTTAATTATGATCGATATGATTTAAAAAATCACAATTTACAACTTGATTGGAAGGAAAAAAAATAGTTTTGTAACGACTTACCTTGTGTAAAAATATTGCGTTATACATGAGAAAATAACACATGTTAATGAAGTTAAGACTTATCAACAAGTAATGTTATTTATAAAATAATTTCAAAAGTTATGGCTAATAAATTGAAGCTAATTTTGCCCTAGTTGATTTTTCCTACCCAAAGTGCTTTTGTTCCAGGTCGCCTTATCACTGACAATGTACTTGTGGCTTATGAGACCTTTCATGCTATGCATTGCAAAAAGAAAGGTAAAAATGGTGTTTTGGCATTGAAGTTGGATGTTAGCAAAACTTATGATTGGGTAGAGTGGACCTTTCTTAGAGGCATGATGAACAACTTAGGTTTTCCTAAAGTGTGGACTGATCATATTATGAGTTGTGTCACCACTGTCTCTTCTCTGTCTGTATTAATGGGAAAGCATATCGTAATATTCTGCCATCTAGAGGGCTCTATCATGCATGGTTTTAAAAACCGAACCAGTTAAAAAATCGAAAAAGGTAGCGGTTCTCGGTTTTATGGTTGGACTGTGGTTGGACCAATGGTCGAATCGGTAAGGTCATAATTAATTAATTAATAATTTTAAATTATAATGTATAAATAATAAAATATGTAATAAGTCTAAAACTAAGAATATTTAGTTTTAAATACATATATTTTTTATTTAAAAAAATGTGAGTTTAATTATCACATCTTATATTTAGAAAATTAAAATAACAAATCCACAACTTATATAGTATTAAAAATATTTAGTATGAAATTAACATTTCATAATAAATTAGTAATTCTTTAAAAAAAGAAAAAGAAAAATTGTACTATTATTTATTATTAAATTTATATGGATTATTATTATGCATTTTTTATATATATTATGCTTTGGCTACATTTATTATATATTATTATTATTTATTTATATGATCAAAATTGGCAATTGGCAAGTAACATGTTACTTAGCTCTTTTCCTCCATTGAAATAGGCTAATAGCCCAAAGGTTGCCAAAAGCCCAAAAGCAAGAAACACACCCTCCAAAAGAACGACACTACATACACTACAAGACAACATTGAAAAAAGAAAAAAAGAAAAAACTCTAATAATTAACCATTTAATATCCCTACCCCACTTTCCAACCTACCCCACTTGTTTCTCTCGTTATTTTCGCTAGATACCTTTGGGTCATCCCCACTTCTTTTATTAAAGTTTATTTCTCCATTCTCTCTCAACTTAGATCTGCCTCTTCTCTTTTCTTTTAGACTTGTTTAAGTTGTCTTGGTTGACATTCTTGTGTGTGCTCAGATAGTCAAATGGTGCCTCCATTGAAGAATCCCTCCTCTCCTCAACTACTTCTTCTTTTCTTTTTTTTTTTCAATGGCAAAGGATGGTCATGGTTGATTGCTTTGTTTTTCAGATCTTTACTATCTAGTCAAAATTGTTGCATTTTGGTTTTTTAAGCAAACCGGCCAATAACTAGTTCAACCATACTAGTTTTCAGTTTTTACAATTGAACCAGCAGGTTTCCAGTTATTTTTGGTTTTTGGATGATTTTTGGTTTTTAGTCATAACTGGATCGGATTGGAGGCTGGTTCCCGATTGAACCGGTTGAACCGGCCGGTCCGGTTTTTAAAACTATGCTATCAAGGATACCCTCTATCCCTTTATCTGTTTTTGTAGCACCTAGCATATCAAATATACTATATGTAGATAAATCACTCTTGTTTTGCCAAGCAAAGCAAGATGAAGTACATGCCATCATTGACATCCTCTAATTGTATGCCACGGTTTCTGGGCAACGTATCAATCTGAAGAAATCCTCTATTTTCTTTAGTGGCAATACTATAGGTGCACAATGGGATTGGATAAAAAATTCTTTGGGAGTCCAAGAAGTGGACAAATTTCAATCTTACTTGGGTTTGCCCATGCTGATTGGCAAGTCCAAATATCAAGCCTTTTCTTTTCTTAAGGAAAGGGTTTGGAAAAAAAATACAGGGGTGGAAAGGGAGATTGCTATCTAGAGCTGGGAATGAGGTATTGATAAAGGTAGTGGCTCAATCAATTCCCACATACACAATGGGAGTATTCCAATTGTCAATGAAGCTTTGTAATGAGCTTAATGCTATGTGAACGTTCAAATAGTATGTAAAACACCTTAAACATTTAGACCCCCAAATTACAAATTACCAATTCAATCTTATTATCAAATAATGTATGTGCGAAATATGAAAATAAGCTAAACCAGAATTGATAAAACAATCTAAACCAAATAAAATCACAACCACAACAGAAATTAAATGGCAAAGATTAAAGGAAGAGAGATGCAAACACAAAGACAATATAGCGATGTGTTATTGAAGAGGAAACCGAAGTCCTTGGCGTATAACCTTTCTGTCGCCCTCCAAGCGACCAATAATCCACTAGAGAATGAAGTTAGGATACATGAACAGCAAAAGACACTCCAAGCATAATCTACCCAGTGTACCTAAGCCCTCCAAGCTTCTTGCTCCAACGAGGTTACGCCGAACCTTTGTCTTCTCTAGCTTACCGGATCCTGCTATAGACCATAGCATCAACCAATATCAATTGGTCCCTTCCTAACTGCTTCCCAAGTACCAAATAGCCTCCTTATAGATATAGGTATGGGAGAAAAGGTTTTTGGCTAATGTACCTTTCAAGGATGTAACAATGGAAAGGGTGAAAGTAGACGAATTTGGAGAATCAAAGAATGAAGATTGTGGATGAGTCAATCTTGTTTTTCTCTAGGGTTTCTCTCTCAAAATTCTCTTTAGATGCTATATACAATACGTGGGTATAAGGGTTATTTATATTGATGTGTGTTTGGAATGCTAAAGGTCAGTTTTTCCTAAATAGAATGGTCTGACGACTTGACTGTTGGGAAATTTAGACCCCGGTTGATAGAATTAACAAGTTTTAAACCTAAGTAGTTAATCAAATTTATTATGAATAAAACTTGTTAAAACAAACAAACATCAATATCATGTCAAAATCATACAGAGGAAAAATAAATAAGATAAGATATGATAACCCAGGAAAACCAATGAAACAAACTAGTTTCATAGTAAAAAACCTGGGGGGAAACCTTCCCGAAAAGCAATCCACTATAGAAAAGAGAAGTTTCAGATATAGTATAAAACTTTTGTCCCTAGATTCTACAATCCTCGTAGATGAACTTATAGTAGAAATCTTCTACCGCTTCAGAACTTTTGAACTCTTCAATATATGAACACCACCCTTTGATGCACGAATCCCAGTACGTGACTAACTTCTTTGCACGAATCCCAATACGTGACTCACTCACCAACTTGAGGAAGAAGAATGTTGGCTGCAAAGTTCTTCACTTCATCAACAATGAAGATCAAGAAGCACTTGGTTACAAAACTCTAAGGTGCAAAGACGCAGTAGTTTCTTTAAGAGAGAATAAGGTCTCGGTCACCTTTTGCATATGTTCTCCTTATATTCTCTTATGTGACGGTCTCTAAAATAAGCCTTATATAGGTCTAGGGTTGTGAGAAAAGAAATCCTAAACAAATATATAAACATGGGCTGAAAATCAGATCAGAAAAACTAAATTTCGTAAAGCGCGACAGATAAGGTGTCAAGTAGGTGTCGAGGATCATCTCAATCGATCCACTAGGTGTCGAGAAGCTATCGAGGAGACAGAAGATTTCTTGATTGATCGACCAGCTATTGAGAAGGTGTCGAGATTGCGATAAGAAACACCTTAAGAGGCTCGATAGATAGCCTAGTTGTTGAGAGGTATCGAGAAGCTATCGAACTTTAAAAACTCAGCACTTCTTCACTTGTTTCTTGGACAGACTTGATGACTTCAACACTTGATATTGAAACCTTGTTTCTTGAAGTATTAAATCTCATCCTAGATCTACCCAAATACAAGTAAAATGCATTTTGTCAAAGGATTAGCCAATAACATAAAATCATGACATATGTTCTTAACATGTGAACCACATATGTCCTAACAATCTCCCCCTTTGGCAATCCGTGACAAAACTATAACAAACAAATGAACATATGAGAAAAGTCATAAATCACTCAACTCATATTCACTTGTTGAATACAATAAAATCTATCCTAACACAAACTCTTGAAAAACTTTGCAAGAAGAGAGTTTATGGTACAACCTGTATTTCTGAAACACTTTAAATAAAACTCATCAAGGCATCTTTGTGTGAAACAGAAATAATAGATTGCATACAAGTAATATGAAGCATATGTCTAAAGGGAGAAAAGAAACAACACATGAAAGGGTAAGTGAAAAAAGAACATACATCAACATAAATAAGGAGATAAGTACAATGTATGTCTATAAATGGTCACAAGACCGGTGTACAAGAAGAAGGAAGTAAGCACTCCCCCTTAACAAGATGAAATACATCTCCCCCTTACAGAGGCATGCATTTTTCCCCCTAACATGTAAAATCTTAAAAAGAAACCACATATTCTTCACAAATTCTCCCCCTTTTTGTCATGATTGACAAAGGGCACAAGAAACTAGAAGGCTTCACCCGAGAGACATAAAGATGATTAAGGATGATCAAAGGGGCTCAAGAAATCCATATAAATGTGTGAATGTAATGAAACAAGATGCTACGGATGACAAGATAATAGAAAGATGCAAAATATGTGAAAAATAAATCTCTTAACCAGAAAAAAGTTATGCACATAGATCTCAAACACACACACACACTAAATAAGTCTAACCAATTTTATCTTTCAAAAACAAGTTAAGACAGTTTAGTGAGCATACATTAACACATGTAAAACCTTGTGATGGCCAAATCACATTGTACCTGTATATGTATCAAGAATAGCAAAGAATATTGCGTGTTGTGTGTGAAAAATATCGCAAGATTGCATAAGTGTATACATGTTATGACGATTTGAGATATGAGAAAATCACTTTAACTCACACACAGTCATAACTGCTTGATAGGGATTATCACCTTTGAGGTACATCCTATAACTCCTACATCTCCCACATCTCTTAAAATACACACTTGTAATAATTTTTAAAGCAGTTTTTATCTTTTTGCTTTTGATTTTTCTTTGCATATTTTTCTTTTAAGCATATCATACATGGGCATATAAGAGAGAGAAAAGAAATACCTAATGATATTTGGCATTCCAATTTTACTATGCCGAAGCACACAAATGTCATTGACACTGTACTTTTACTATGTCGAAACATACAGGTGTCATATTATGATTGGCATGTAACAGTGGTGAGATGGTTATTTATGCCTTTCTCTTAGGATTTTCTAGTCCTTCTCGTTAAAAAGAGTGATATGAGTGTTAAGTACAAGAGAAAACTTAATCTTACTCATTACAAATAAGAGCCACAAAGCTCACTTGCTTAGTTGTGCATAGAGATGCTCATCTAAACTACAAGAGATACAAAGTTTAGAAAACTTTATTTTAATGGCCATCTAAGGTACACACGTACCAATGTACACAAAATACACACTATTTTTGTATTTTTCTAATTTTTCCTTTTTCTTTTTTATTTTGAAAACAAAACAAAATAAAAATTAAACAACCAAACAAAAACAGACAAACAACATGAAAGCATGAAAGAAAGATGCATATGCATGAAGGCATGATAGAAAAGTGTAGATGCATGAAAGCATGATTCCAAAAGCAGATAAAAAATCAAGCAAAGAGAGTCCTACTTTAGATAGAAGGAATTAAAGCAGAGGACAAACAAAAAAGACAATTAAGTCTTAGGCTCCTTTCTCACCCACACAGCACGAGTCTTTGGCCATGAAGATGTAAAGGCACGTGTCCTAGTATGTCTACTAAAAGACATAGAAGAATTAGAATTCTTCTGAAATTGAGTTAAAAAGCTTAAAGTTTTTAATTACTCTCCAAACAAAGGTGTAGGTCCTTGAGAGGAAACCTGTGACCGTTTGGTCAATTGCTTATAAGGATACAACTTAAAGCAATTAGGACGAATGCGTCCAGAAACACCACAATGGTGACAAACATGAGGTCTAACAAAGGATTTAGAATTAGACAAATCAGTTTTGAATTTCATACCTTTATCACCTTTCTTAGATTGGGGCACAAAGACAATCCTTAATCAAGAAGCCGTGGAAGAGGAGGGGCTGGAGGAAATAGAATATCCTAAGCCAGTCTTATCAGAATTAGGCTTTTGAGTACTCAAGACCTCATCAAGCTTTGCACTAGGCATCCTCTCTATTTGAGTTCTAGTTTGACTAAGCTCAACTTTAAGATTCTTGACCTTCTCTTCTAATGAGGTGTTCTCCACAACAAGAGTCTCAACTAACCTTGTAGTCTCATCTAGTTTAACTAACAAATCAGCTTTTTCAGTCTTTACCTCATTAAGCTCTTTTCTACAAAGATGAGAAGTCTTTTCAGATTTTATGAATTCAGTGCATAGCTTATCATAGGCTTCCTGAAGGGGCATTTTCTTGGATACTTCATTATCAGAAGAATCCTCACTGTCACTAGCATTCTCCACAATCACCTTATCGGTTGAGGTAGCAAAGGCTATAACGTGACGACATTCATCCACATACTCATCAAAAGAGTCATTCTCAGTATCACTCCAAGTCGCAACCAACCCTTTATCTTTTGACTCCTTGATCTTTTCCTTCATGAGGTAGTTTGGACACTCTATCCTCATATGACCAAAACCTTTGCACTCATGGCATTGGATGAGGGGTTTCTCATTCTTGCTCTTCCTAAAGGATTTAGATTTCCTAGGATGTTTGCCCTTATCCTTTTTCCTAAACTGAAGAAGCTTGATAATCTCATCAGTTATGAAAGTTAGATCCTCATCCTCATCCTCATCTTCATCTTCATCTTCATCTTCATCTTCACTTTCATCTTCATCTTCAAAGTCCTCAATCTCTTCCTCTATATCCTTAAGAGCCAAGTTTTTACTCTTTTCACCTTTTCCCATTGAGCCTAATCCCATCTCATAGGTTTGAAGGTTCCCTACAAGCTCAGTCAAAGGAATTTGATCAATGTCCTTTGCTTCGTCAATGACAGTGATCTTGGCATGGAATTTTTCAGGTAAGGACCTAAGGATTTTCCTAACAATTTTGGATTCTGCAATACATTCTCCAAGGTTGAAGGCAGAATTCACAATATCCTTAAGTTTAGCATAGAACTCATCAAAGGTCTCATCCTCCTCCATCCTTATTTCTTCAAAATTACTAGTGAGTCTTTGAAGCTTCACAGTCTTTACTGCCTTGGTACCTTCATAAGTGGTCTCAAGAATGGTCCATGCTTCCTTGGCAACTTCTGTGGATGATATTTTCTTGAATTCTTCATTGGTCACCCCACAAAATAAAGCATTCAAGGCTCTACTGATGAAATTTACCGCTATGATTGTTGCATCATCCCAATCCACCAGCGTTTCCTTTGGCTTAATCCAGCCAACTTCAACAGCTTTCCATACCTGTTCACCTAGAGCCTGCAAAAAGACTTTCATACGAACTTTTTAGTACGTATAATTAGTGCCATCAAAATAAAGGAGGAATCAAAAGAGATTGTCCATGATCCATGACAACAGGGGTCAAGGATCACACTCAGGAAATTAATCCAATCAGAGTGTACCTGCTCTGATACAACTTATTGGGAAATTTAGACCCCGGTTGATAGAATTAACAAGTTTTAAACTCAAGTTGCTATTTAGATTTATTATGAATAAAACTTGTTAAAACAAACAAACATCAATATCATGTCAAAATCATGCAGCGGAAAAATAAATAAGACAAGATATGATAACCTAGGAAAACCAATGAAACAAACTAGTTTCACAGTAAAAAACCTAGGGGGAAACCTTCCCGAAAAGCAATTCACTATAGAAAAGAGAAGTTTCAGATTTAGTACAAAACCTTTGTCCCTAGACTCTACAATCCCTGTAGGTAAACTTACAACAAAAACCTTCTACCGCTTCAGAACCTCTGAACTTTTCAATATATGAACACCACCCTTTGATGCACGAATCCCAGTAAGTGACTAACTCCTTTACACAAATCCCAGTACGTGACTCACTCAATAACTTGAGGAAGAAGAATATTGGCTACAAAGTTCTTCACTTCATCAACAATGAAAATCAAGAAGCACTTGGTTACAAAACCCTAAGGCGTAAAGATGCAGTAACTTTTTTCAGAGAGAATAAGGTCTTGGTCACCTTTTGCATATGTTCTCTTATGTTCTCTTATATTCTCTTATGTGACGGCCTTTAAAATAAGCCTTATATAGGTCTAGGGTTGTGAGAAAAGAAATCCTAAACAAATACATAAGCATGAGCCGAAAATCAGATCTGAAAAACTAAATTCGTAAAGCTCGACAGATAAGGTGTCGAGCAGGTGTCGAGGAACATCTCGATCGATCCACCAAGTGTCGAGAAGCTATCGAGGAGACAGAAGATTTCTCGATCAATCGACCAGCTATTGAGAAGGTGTCGAGATTGCGATAAGAAACACCTTAAGATGCTCGATAGATAGCCTAGCTGTCGATAGGTGTCGAGAAGCTATCGAGCTTTAAAAACTCAACACTTCTTCACTTGTTTCTTGGATAGACTTGATGACTTCAACATTTGATCTTGAAACCTTTTTTCTTGTAGTATTAAACCTCATCCTAGATCTACCCAAATACAATTAAAGTCCATTTTGTCAAAGGATTAGCCAATAACATAAAATCATGACATATGTTCTGAACATGTGAACCACATATGTCCTAACATTGACCTCGCGACTTGACTGAGTCGCAAGTTTGAGTCGTGAGCTAACTGCCTTGTTAGACTAGAAGTTTTGTCCTGTAGTGCTCCAGCTGGCGTGACTCTTCAGCTCTTCTGCATGCTTCACACGTGTGCCAGCTTTGGCGACTTGCCAGCCGTGAGCCAGTCATGAGATCTAGTCGCAAGGCCCTGCTGAGTGCACACTCTTGAGCTTTTTCTTCACACTCTCTCACACACTACCCTTATATGATTCCCACCTAAATACAGGGTTTCTAAATGCTGAATTACAAGCAAATTTGGTACGGAATAAAGCCAACAAGGTGGTTGATTAAATTCAACCTTACACTATGTGTGCCAGGTTTTGGTGGGATGTGGAGACAAAAAGAAGATTCATTGGAAGAGTGGGATTCTTTGATTTTGCCCAAGAAGGAAGGAGGGATGGGTTTTAGGGATATAAGGAGTTTCGTTCTGGCTATGTTGGCTAAACAAGGATGGAGATTATTGCAGGACCAAGGATCACTTCTCTACAAGTGCTTTAAAGCAAAGTACTTCCCAAGATGTAGCATTCTGGAAGCATTTGACAACCCAAACAGCTCGTATGTCTAGAAAAGCTTAATTCCAGGTCAACAAATTCTAAAGAAGGGATGTTGCTGGAGAGTAGGAAATGGTTCTTCCATACGGGTGATACACGATAAGTGGATTCCAAACCATCCTTCAAATAAGGTGCTTATACCACTAAATGAAGTGGAGTGGGAATGAAGAGTCTCGGACTTAATTGATTGGAGTAATTACCAGTGGGATAAGGAGTTGGTAGCCACGGTTTTCCACAGGTTTGATGTAGATGCCATTTTGAGAATTCCACAAAGTCACAGGTATGTTTCAGATGTGTTGCTGTGGCTGCATAATAAGAACGGAAGGTACTCTGTTAAGTCGGGTTACCATATTACAAGATTACTATTGAAGGAAGCGGGCTGTAAGGGTGAGAGCTCAACTTCAGTGTCAAATAGCCACGTCTGGGATAAGATATGGAAGCTATAGGTGCAAAAAAAAAATAAAGGTCTTCGGATGGCGAGCTTGTCAGAATATATTGCCAACTCGTGCAAATCTGGCTCGGCGTAGAATTATCGAGGATGATAGCTGTCCTATACGTCTGAGGCATTCGGAGTCTGTGATTCATGCACTGTGGGAGTGTGGAATGGCTCAAGATGTGTTGGGCTGGGTGTTCAATCCAATTACAAAAAAGCTTGAGTGGCCAACATGACATTATGCAGCTATTTGCGGACTTGATGCACAAGCTCTTCGTGGATGATCTTGAATTTTTCTAGGTCCAATGTTGGCTGATATGGAATCAACGAAATTCCTCTTGCATGGTAGTAATTTAAAGGAACCTTCTCGGCTTAATGCAAGAGCTAGGGACTACATTGAAGAAGTTAATGCAGCACAATCCCACTTGGCAGTCCCAGAGCCAATGACGATTGGGTTGATGAATTCATGGTAGGCCTCTAATGGTTTGATTTACAAGCTCAACTCTGATGGCGCAGTCTTTGCAGACATGGCAGCCTTCAGATTTAGGTTGGTGAATCGGAATGATAAAGGTCAGGTCATGGTAGCGCTTTTGTCTAAGGGTCCTACAATAACAGACAGCGAGGAGGCGGAGGTATTGGCGAGCAGGAAAGCTTTAGAGTTTGCAATTGAAGCTGGTTTCTCTGACTTGGTGATTGCAGGTGATAGCACAACAGTAATGAAGGCCATCCACTCGCCACAATGTAATATGTCTCGCCTAGGTAATGTTTATAAGGATATTCAGTGGTTGTTAAGGGGACTGGGGCATGGGGAGATAAGCTATGTTCGCCGGAATGCGAATTTAGTTGCACACTCTTTGGCCCGTTATGCTAGGCAGGTAGATGAGGATATTGTATGGTTGTAAGAGTCATCTCCTCCAGCATTGGAGGCACTGTATTTGAATTCTCTTTCTATTCATGAATGAATGAAGTTTGAGTTTGTTTTTTTTTTTAAAAAAAGTATTCTTTGGCTTTAAAATGTTTGGATATATTTAGCTTGGTTCTTCTAAGAAACTACTTTTGCTTTGCTATTCACCAAGACATTGATTATTAGATAAAATCATGGGATTGAAATAAATCAAGAAATTGATTGTTAGATGAAATTATGGTATTGAAGTAATCAATTCAACATTACGATTAATATGTGTATGTAATTTTGAATGCTCGAAAATGTGTGAAAACACAAGAGCTATTTAGACCCCCAAATTAAAGTTACGGCTCAATTGATTTTACTCTAACTTAATACTAAGTGCGGAATAGAGTAAATGTGAGCGGATAAACAAACAAGCTACTCTAACCCATAAACATTATAACACAGTAGTAAAATGAAAGGTAAAAGAGTAGGGAAGAATAATGCAAACACAAGATAACACGTCGATGTGTTATCGAAGAGGAAATCGAAGAACTCGGCGAAAAACCTCTATGTCGCTCTCCAAGCAGTAATCGATTCATTAGACAATCAGTTGGGATATATGGGTTAGTAAGAGACCCTCCAAGCCTAATCTACTCGATGTACTCTCTCCAAGCTCCTACTCTAACAAGACTTCTCGAAACCGTGTCTTGTCTAACTTTCCGGATCTCACAACAAGCACCATGTTGCATCTGCCGTCCTTGGCTTTTTCCAATACTTCCTAGCAGCACCAAAACCCCACTTGATACTCTGAAAGGGTGTGGTAAGTTTTTGGGCTATCAACCTCTCAATGATATGGAAATGGAGAGGTAGGAGTTGAGGAAAATCCACAAGCAATTGTGTAGAGGATTGTGGGTATAACAATCTTTAACTCTCAAGGTTTGTGGTTAGGGTTTTCTCTCTGAAGTACTCAACTTTTGTGGGTAAGATGGGTAAATATAGTGTGGGTATAGAAAGTGTGTATTAGATAGCACAGTCTGGCAAAACAGAATGTTTCGTGAATGTCTCGCGGGAAGGCCTTACTCGCGAGCTACTCGCGAAATACAACTGTCTCCATCTGTCCTGACTCTTCGCATTCCAGTCATGTGCAGGGCACATGCATTATTTAGCGGGATGCTTAGTTGCGAGCTACTCATGAAAACTTTTTTGTCTTCAATTGCTTGTGTCTTCACACTCTCTCTCTTTATCACACGACCCTTATAATTAAATCCCACAATAAATACAGGGTATAAAAGATTGAATAAAATTACAATCAAATTTGGTACGGAATAAAAGCCAACAAAACACATAGTTGTAAATTACAACTTTACAAATTTCATTTATAAAAATGGTGGTGGTATCATTTATATGTCTGTGGAGGAAGATCATACTTCCAACTCCACAAGTGCCAGTGGTAGCGGATAGTGGTACATACCAAGTTTCGTCTTTCATCTTTGCTTTAGTTTTGTTGGGGGTACGGGTCAAAATTCCAGTAAACTATAACAGTAAAACATGAGGTGCCAAGGATGAGCAATTAATTGATAGTTAATTACAATCTAAAGAAACACAAATTAAACTAAGTTAAGGACCTTTATCACGCATTTATCTGTTAAGAAACAGAAATTTCCAGTCTTACAACACCTTACTTAACTTAGATTTTTTTTTTTAATGGGACTAACTAATTAGTTGATAGAAAGCTTTAACATCAATTAATTTTATGGCAATTTCGTCTTACTTCGCCTTTTGAACCTTCTTTAACATCAAGCTTACTCAATTTTCACCATTGCCTGTTGGAAATCAAAGAAGAACCCGGCTTGGTTGAATGCATAGCCATTCACATATCTTTTAGTTTCTGCAGATGCATACAGTGTTTGATCTGTAGAAAGCACCCCGGCTTTCCTTTGCAATGCATTATAGTAAAGATTATCGAAAGTATTTCTTGTTGGGTCAAAGGGTTGCTCTGCAGTATCACCACCACTGCATGTTTTGAACAATGTCTTTGCAAAGCCTGAATCTAAATCTGGATCAGTGCCATGCATCAATCGTTTCTTATATGATGCGCACCTTGCCATTCCCAGCGTATGTGCCCCTGCATACCAAGATCACAAAATTTTGATAGCACGCACATTTCAAATGAGTTTGCACAATATATATATATATATATATATAGAGAGAGAGAGAGAGAGCGATGGGTTTAAGTTACACTTGGTGGATATATATATATATATATTTTTTTTTTTTTTCTAGAGGAACAAGAAACTTGTAAGTTGTAACATGTTCCTAATATTAATTACACTAATCTTGGTGCGAGTGACACGAAATTTGTAACATAATCATATAGAATCAATCATTTTGAAAACTTGTAACATATTTACCCGAAAGAGCCACCATTTCTTGGGCACTAAAACCAAGCTGCCCAAACATGTTAATGAGCTGAGAGGCGTTGAAGAAGGGTGCAGGAAGGTTGATTATGTTTTCTATTTTAGACCTCTTACCATCCATTCTTCCATTAGGTATGTCATAAAGAGGACCCCCGGCCTTTAAAATCAATAAGACCATTACAAATTGATCTCAATCATTATAATGAAAATGACACCAAAAAAAAAAAAAAAGGTGAAAAATAATTCACTTTAAATTAATATTTGGTTACCCAAAATACTGCTCTGGTAGCCATTGCAAGAATATCAGCACATGAGACTACGCCTGGGCATACATTTTCAAGCTGCTCTTTTGCTTTATCAATAACTTCAAATCCCCGCAAACTCAAATTTCCGAGGGAGTCTTTCTCTGCTATATTTTGCTTTGTTGAATCAATGGGAACCGACCTGTCACATCCCTACTTAACCAACAAAACAGGAAATTCTAAGACCAAGAAAGTATAACCAAATCTTTTCATCAACAAAGAAAATAACCAAGCCTTTAAAGACAGTCATACGAGAGAAAGAGAGAGAGAGTACCTATATGAAACAATCATGGAAATGCATTCTAACAAGGCTGGCTGCTAGCTTAGGATCAGCTTCCAAAGCTTGGATAACTGCCGTCTTCACAATTAGTTCAGCTGATGGGCACCTGAGCAGATAATATTCCATGCTCAAACCATCTACTCCAAAACTAAAACCATTCACAATCGTCTTCGTTAGAAAAATTACACCAAGAAATTTGCCAATAACCACCTCATCTAAACTCAGAGATCTCATTAGAATGTGTTTGAAGCCTAAATTAATTAGGTAGCTAATATGAGGTCAAGAAAAGGAAAATGTAAATATATTGAGGAGTGTTGGACATCGCACCCACACCCGATGCGCATTGACGTGGAGTGCGGTGGTCGATGCCACTGACCACGTGTTCGTGTTGCGTTGGTTTTTTTTTTTTTCATTTGCAGATTCGCGCTATCTCGCTTTGATTCGGCGCCGAATCGAATCGAATCAGCCAAAACGGGCCGAATTAGGCCAAAATTGACTTTGACTCAGGCCAAAATTCTAGTAAAAATAATAAAAAAAAATTATACAAAAGCAAAACTCACTGTTTTGAACTTTGAAGCAACTTTAAACAAACAAAAACCCTAATCCCTTTCAATTCCTCTCTGCCTCCCTCGTTTTCTCACTCTCCGTCTCCCCTCTCTCACTCCTTAACCCATGACCACTCACTCAGAATCTCTCCTTTGCCTCACTACCCAAGCTCTCTCAATCTCAATCTCTCCTTCTCTCAGTCTCAATTTCTCCATCTCTCGATCTCCATCTTAGTCTTAAGCTCATCTCCATCTTAGTCTTAAGCTCACTGACACTGACCCAAGTCCCCAGCTCACTCAGGTATTTTTCTTTCATTCTCACCCTCTAATATCGATTATACTCTCACATGCTCTATTGCTCATTCTTGCTTTGTTTGTTTCACTGGAAAACCTTCTATAAAGATAGTTTTCCACATTTTCCAGTGTTTGGTAGTGTAAAAAAATATTGGTCAATGGAAAACTATCTTTAGTCAATAGAAAACTCTTATAAAAATGAGGCTTATTTTCTATAGGTTGTTTTCCAAAAAAAAAATTTGGAAAACAATCTCTTTCTCTCTCACACAATGCATAACTCCTATAAATATTATCTTCTTCTGACCTAGGAAAAAATATTTTCTTTTGCTTGTTCAACATTTCTCATAATAAACACTCTTACTTCTTCTCCTCCTTTTATTTTTTCTCTCTTCTCACACTCTCACTATCACCCCCTTTGGCCTCTTCTCTTCTCATATATTTCTCTCTCTATTTCTCTCTCTTCTCTTTTTCTCCCCCTTTCTTCTCCCCTCTATAACACCGTTCTTTAATAAGGTTTTTATTTTTTTTCTTCTCCTCACAGATCAGTCAACCATTCTATAACAATTTTTTGTATATTTATCAAACTATTTGTACTGGATTAGTTTGCCAGTAAAACTATTTGGTGTATGTGGCATTTTGAACTATTTAAAATGGAACTTAAGGTTATATTAGTTATTTTGAATTATGAGAAGTATGGTTTAAATTTATTATGTACGTTACTGTTCATATACATGAGCAAGATGAGTATTTGAGATCATTAAAATTGGATAGCTAAATTTAATTGTATCCGTTGTCAAAATTTTAGTTTGAAAACCAAATTCATTCTTGGTTTATTTATTTATTTATTTATTATTTATATTGATTACATTATGTGGGTTTACACAATACTCATGTTATACATGTTTTAAATTATACAAGAAATGTTATAAAAATTGTAGATACCAAATAACAGAAAACATTCTCAAGCTCATTTTCAAGGTTATTACCAAACACCGGAAAATGAGATAGTTTTCCAGAAAATGCCCTCTGAAAAATGAATAATTTTCCAGAAAATGTTAAGGCCGAAACAAACAGAGCGAGCCATATTTGTCCCTCAATTTGTATCTATTATTTGATTTTTTTAATTTTTTTTTAATTTTTTATATAAGCTGTAATATTAAGACTTGACTTGATCACTTAATTTCTTATATAGTTATTATATATTTGTCAATTTATTTGTAGGTTAAAAAACTTAAATGGAAATTATTAAATTTTCAATGGATGAAGCTACTAGCATAAAACCTTCATCAAATGGTCCTCTTTGATAGTATGTAACTAAATTGGAAAAATCTCCTGGTTCTACTTCTAAATTAGGTGGAAACACACATTTTAAGCGCTACTATTGTGATGGAATTTTTGTGGGATCCTATTCTAGGGTTAATGCTCATTTATCACAAATTAGTGGTAAAGGTTTTAAAGCATGTAAGACTGTGACACCGAGCCATAGATTGGAAATGCAGAGAGTGCATGATTAGGTTAAAAATGATAAGTTAAAGCGAGAACGCAGAAGCTGAATTCCCTTACCCCCACCTTTCCATGGGCTGATTCCTTCATTCCGGAGACAGGAAGGGAGTGGTAGTACAGATTCAGTGGTTGATGGTTATAGGAGGAAGGTGATTGCGAATTCTCCCTTGGAGAGAGCATTCTAGAATAGTGCTAGAACTGAATTGGATAGTAGAATTACTATGATGTTTTATACCAGTGGGCTTCTGTTTCACTTTGCAAGGAACCCAAATTATTGTAATTCTATGCATATGCTGCTACCCATAACATTCCGGGTTATGTTCCTTATGGATACAATACCTTGAGAGCAACACTTCTGCAAAAAGAAAGAGCTAATGTTGAAAGACCTTTGAAACCAATTAAGGACTCTTGGCTTGCAAATGGTGTAAGTATAGTTTTTGAGTTTTTGATGGAGGGTCAGATCCACAAAGGAGGCCTCTTATTAATATTATGGCTGCATCAGATGGAGGTCTAGTGTTTATAAAGGAAATTGATGGGTTAGGTGAGTTCAAAGACAAACATATTATTGCTGAGGTGTTGAAGGATGCTATAAAAAAGATTGGACATGAAAAAGTTGTCCAAATCATCACTGATAATGCTAATGTGATAAAGGTTGCTAAAGCTCTTATTGAAGGTGATTTTCCCAAAATATTTTGGACACCATGTGTTGTCCACACTCTCAATCTAGCTTTGAAGAATATTTGTGCAGTAAAAAACTCTGAAAAGAATGAAGTTACATATGAGGAATGTAGTTGGATTACACATATTGCTGATGATCCATCCTTCATACACGTTTTTTTCATAAACCATTCAATGAGGTTAGCAATGTTTAATGAATTTTTTCCATTAAAACAACTCCAAGTTGCTGATACTAGATTTGATTTGGTTATTGTTATGCTGAAAAGGTTGAAGTTGATAAAAAGATGCATTCAAGCCATGGCTATTAGTGACCAATGGGCTTCTTATAGGGAGGATGATGTTGGAAAAGCACAAGAAGTGAAAGATTTGATTCTAAGTGATCATTGGTGGGATGTTGTTGATTATATCATTGAATTCACAGCACATATTTATGATATCCTATGAGAAGCTGACACATATAAACCTTGTCTTCATCTTGTGTATGAAATGTGGGATTCAATGATAGAGAAGGTGAAGGAAGTAATATATCAGCATGAAGGTTTGGAAGCAAATGAGTATAGCTTATATTTTAATGTGGTGTATGATATATTCATTGATCAATGGACTAAAAATTGTACACCACTACATTGCTTGGCTCATTCCTTAGATCCTAAGCAAGTATTTTCATTTTCTATTTTCCTTAGTTCCCCTTTCTAGTAAAACACACATTTCATCACACACACACACACATATATATATATATATATATATATATATTTTAACTAGGTATTACTCCATTAATGGCTTTCGGAGAATCCAAAATGCATCCCTCCACATCAGGATCATGAAATTTCTATAGAAAGGATCAAAAGTTTGGAGCGATACTTTGAAGATGAAATGAATTAAGGATGGTGAAAGTTGAGTTTGCTATATTTTCAGGAGGGAGGTTTCCTTCACCAGATGCCTTGACAGATAGGTGGGTCTTACAACCTTTGGTTTGGTGGCAATACTATGACTCTTCATTACCAACACTAGGGCCTTTAAACTTCTTGGATAACCGTGTTCATCCTCATGTGCTAAGAGGAATTGGAGCACATACAAATTAATTCATTCCTTAAAAAGAAACAAAATGACTCCTACAAGTGCTGAGGATTTGGTATATGTGCATTCTAATTTTTGACTCTTGTCAATGTGCCATGAGGAGTATGTAAATGCAACAACAAAGATGTGGGATATTGTAGGAGACTCTTGGAATGAGAGTGACATACATGGAGGAGTTGGAATTCTTGAGAATCCTACCCTTACACTTGATGAGCCAAAGTTGGAGGGCATGGTTATTGGGAATGCTAGCACTAGTGTTACTACTAGTGAAAGTGAAGTTCAAAGTGAAGCTATTGATCTTGACAATGAGGATGATGGTTGTATTTGATTGTCTTGAACACTTATCTTTTATTTTGTTTTAGTTTCAAACTTGTGGACTGTATTCTAATTTCCGAATATCATGGAATGTTTTAGTTTCAAATTTGTGGGTTATATTCTAATTTATGAGCATCATGTTTTAATTATTATCTACTATTGCTCTTAAATTGGTATATGTTTCCAATTATATGAAAAAGTATACTTAGCAATATATAGAAAATATAAATAATAATTTTTTTTTTAAATGTATTCCACCGCATCCGTATCCTACTTTTTCAAAAATTGCCAAGTCGCCGCACTGCACCCGCACCCAACCCGCACCCAAATCCGCACCAGTGCTTCATAGGTGTTGGAGTTTGTAGTATATGAAGGGTCGATAGCAAGCAATGTGTATATATAAATGTAAAGAATTGGAAGGAGTTGCCCCCAAAACGTGTATGGAAAAGGAAAAGGTTAAAGATAGTACTGCTTTCTCTTCATGTTCTTCTCCAAATGGTCAATCTAATTATGTTATTGCATGTAGGTCAACACGTTACAACTTTTTTTTTTTTTTTTTTTGAGAAGGACGCATAACAAATTAATATAGTGATTATTAAACCTATGTGAGCCAAATCATTTAAATTCATGAATGCAAGTGTGCAACATTAGGAGTTTGTTTATTGAAAAATAAGACTAACAGAGTCTAAGAATATCATTGGGAGAATATTAAGAGTGTTCACCGTCATGATTACATTTTATATCTCAAGCAAAAAGTTTGCCAACAATAAGGGATTATAATAATTAGTAAAAGAGTGGAACCTAAAAATTAGGAAAAAAAATTTGTATTCATATACTTTGGAGTATGAAGCCGTTCAAAGCCCCTGGTCCCGATGGGCTACATGCTGGCTTTTTCCAAAGGTACTGGAGTATTGTGGGTGAAACTGTATTCAGAGAAGTTAAGGAAATTTTTGCTAATTGTGCTATGCCCCCTCACCTCAATGAAACACTTATCACCCTCATTCCTAAATGTTCAGGAGCTGATTCTGTTGGGTTGTTTAGGCCTATTAGCCTTTGTAACACCATCTACAAGGTGGTCACCAAAATGATTGTTAAGAGGCTTAGACCGCTGCTGCCTAGTCTTATTTCCCCTCTTTAAACTGCCTTTGTTCTTGGCAGACTGGGGGTGGATAATATGATTATTGCTCAGGAAATCATACATACCATGAGTCTTAAGAGGGGTAAAGAAGGTTACATGGCGATTAAGATAGACTTGGAAAAAGCCTATGATAGACTTGAATGGCATTTCATCCGGGATATCCTCCTCCTGTACAAGTTTCCTTGTCAGCTTGTTAAACTTATCATGAGTTGTGTCTCCTCATCTTCCATCTCTGTGCTTTTTAATGGTGGGAAATTAGACCCTTTCTTGCCCTCCCGTGGAATTAGGCAAGGAGACCCTATGTCTCCTTACCTATTTATTTTGTGTATGGAGATGTTGGGTTATCTTATTTCGGAAAAATGTGAGGCAAAGCTTTGGGATCCTGTGAAAGCCTCAAGGAATGGCCCTGCTTTCTCTCATCTATTCTTCGCAGATGATTTGGTTTTATTTGCCAAAGCTGACTTGAAGAACTGTTGCCATGTTAGAGAAGCACTTGACACCTTTTGTGATCTGTCTGGACAGAAAGTTAGCCTTCATAAGTCTAAGGTCTACTTCTTCCCCAATGTTAGCCAAAGTACTAGGGCAGATTTGAGTGAAGTCTTGGGTTTTAGCTCAACTCCTAATTTGGGTAAGTACTTGGGTTTCCCCTTAAAACACTCGGGTTCAACTTCTCGAGATTTTAATTTCATTATTGAAAGAGTCCAGGCGAAGCTTCAAGGTTGGAAAGCAAATATGCTGTCAATGGCAGGAAGGGTTATTTTGTCTCAATCGGTTATTTCGGCTGTCCCTTCATATGTAATGCAAGGTTGTGTCCTGCCTGCCAGGGTACTCAACCACCTTGATAGAACTAATAGAGACTTCTTATGGGGGAGCTAGTGAATCGGGGAAGAAAATGCATATGGTGAGCTGGTCTAAGATTGCTAAGCCTAAGGCTAGAGGTGGTTTGGGCATTCAGGAGACCAAGGGAAGAAACCTTACTCTTGCAGCAAAACTCTACTGGAGAATGACTAGGAGTAGAGGTGCGGGTTGGGCTGAGGTTCTTCATAAGAAATATCAGTGCCAAAGGCAACGTAAGAAAGGAAGGCAATCCCGTGTGTGGGCTGCTGTGGAAAAGGGGAAGGTTATCTGTGATAGAGGAGCAAAATGGACAATTGGAAGCAGTAGTAATCTCAACCTCTAGCATGATAAGTGGCTCAGTGCAGGTACATTGAGATCTTTAGTTGAAGGGCCTCTGGGAAGAGGAGAGGACAAATTGATGGTTAAGGATGCTATCACTAATGATAGCTGGGATTTGCAGATGTTATCCGTTCCGCTAAGTCCAGATATACAAAATGCTATTAAGGCGACCACGCTTAGAAGAGTGTCGGTGAGGGAGGACTAGTTGAGTTGGATTTCGAGCATTAATGGTGAATTTGATTCAAGAAATGCTTACCTGTTGGCTGTTGGAGAAGACCTGAGTGCCAATGATTTTCATGGTAAGTGGGTATGGAAGATCAAGACTCTGCCTAAAATCCAAGTCTTTCTTTGGAAATGCCTTCATAATAGCCTTCGTTCTTCGCCGTCTATGGAATACATCGGTCAGATTTCGCCAAATTTGGCGAGTTTTGGCCAGATCTCCTCATTCCTGACTCGATAGAGACCGATCACCATCCGTCGAAGACTTGACCAATCCAACCAGACTCCTTCACTGATCGGTGGCAGGTTTGGAAAATGTCCACCCAACTTGGTCTAGTTGGTTCAGGGTTGGGCACAAATCCAACCCAGACAAACCCGTGGACACCCTTAGCCATCACATGTTATGTTCTTTGTCTTTTGCAATTAATAATAGAGTAGTGATTTTTAAAATTTTTATGTATCTTGTCTTCAATTACTTCAACCAGCTTTGAGACAAAAATGGTAGAACTTAAATATAGTTTTATTTATTTATTTATTTTTACCGAAACTTATGTATAGTTCTTATGAGTTATTCTCTAATATGTATGTATATAACTAAATATAAGTAGAAAGTTTGTGCGCAAGATTATGCTGTTATACCATATGACGACTTTTTTTAGATTTCTTTCATTTAGCCTTCTACGTCATATTTTAATAATGTCATGTATCACATTTTTTTTTAAGAATTCTTTTATTTAGCATTCCACTCATCTTTCAATAGTGCCATGTGGCACTTTTCTTTTCAAGAGAAACAGGTATTATTCATTTAACCTTCCACTAAATACAAGACTATTAATCATTTGTTGAATTATTTTTAGTATTCTTCTCTACTCAGTAAAAAAATAATAAGATTTCTTTAATGGCATAATATTAATTTATTGTAAGGTGGTTAATGAGGTGTACATCATTTCTAAGTATTAATTTTTAATAGGTACCCACAATAAACAAGACCTATAGTGACGAAACTTTTCATCACAAAATTTCCTTATTTCGTTGCTTAAAACATATGGTGATGAAAAACATATTTCTTCACTAATTTGAATATCTTTAGAGATGAAATATTGATTTTGTCACTATATTTTAAATTTTTATAGTATTCGGTGACAAATTTTGTTTTTCCTCGTTGAATGTTATTATTTAGAAATGAAATTGTTTTTTCTCGTAAGATTTCATTACTATAGTCCAAAGTTTGTTGTAATGGTTGGTGCACTAATTATTAATATAATAAAGGAATTTACATAGTTCTTTTTCTGTTTTTTCTTTTTTGCTTACAATAAGTTAGGAGGGATGATTTAAATTTGTCTTTTCCTAGGCAATATCACTTAGACAGAAGGATCTTGGTAATTTATATAAATATTTTTCTAATATTTCTATTTTTTTAACAAAATTTTTGATTTGTAATATGTAATAATACTTCCAATATTAAAAAATATATGAAAAATAATTATACAGTTGAGTTAGTTAAAATAAGTAAATATTTGTAATTTCATTCAAACAATAAGTTCTTATATGTTAATAATTAATTCTCAAATATATACCATACTTATACATGAACTATAAAAATAATGTTTTACAAAATATATCAATATGAAATTATAATGTACTTGTGCAACATTTTATGGGTGTCCATTTATTTCTTTTTCATTTATTATTTTTTGGTAATTAATTTAGACGTGTTTCAAGAATTTTATTGTTGTTCCTTAATTTTAAAACCTAAAATAAATATATTATATATGTCCAAAATATTTATAATATACCTAAAAATATTAATTAATTGTCATAACCTAAACATGTCATACCCTAGTTTTCCAAGAAGAATCGTAACCCATACTCGTATTTAAATCATATCCGTACCCATGTCAGTATCCATGGGACTAAGAAGATCATACTTCATTCCAACCCCACAAGTGCCATTGATAGTGGTACCGAGTTTCATTGTCTTTCATCTTTGCTTAGTAAATTCCAGTAAACTAAAACATGAGCTGCGAAGGATAAGCAATTGTTACAATCTAAAAGGAACACAAAGCTTTCATCCAACAATAAAAAAAGGGAACGCAAAGCACACTAAGGTACGGACCATTTTATTAATTTGCTAACATAATTTTGCAATTACACCCTAAAGACAAAGGCTTAATTTACTTAATAGAAACTTTATTATCAATTAATTTTATGACAATTTTGTCGTACTTCGCCTTTTGAACGTTCTTTAACATCAAGCAAACTCATTTTCAGCATTGCCCGTTGGAAATCAAAGAAGAACATGGCTTGGTTGAATGCATAACCGTTCACAATTCTGTTAGTTTGTGGGGATGCATACAATGTTTGATCTGAAGTAAGCACTCCGTTTTTTCCTTGCAATGCATTAAAGTAAAGGTTATCGAAATTATTTCTTGTGGCATCAAAGGGTTGCTCTGCATTATCACCAGCACTGCATGTTTTGGACAATGTCTTTGCAAAATCTGAATCTAAATTTGGATCCACGCTACTCAATCGGCTCTTAAATGATGAGCACCTTGCCACTCCTAGTGTATGTGCCCCTGCAAACCAAGACTACAAATAAAATTAGATAACAAGCAGCTTTCACGTGAGTGTGCACACTAATTTTGTATATAGGAACAAGAAACTTGTAAGTTGTAACATGTTCCTAATAATAATTACACTAATCTTGGCGTGAGAGACAAGAAACATGTAACATAATCACATAGAATTAATCATTTTCAAAAGTATGTAGTTAGTAACACGTTTACCCGAAAGGGCCACCATTTCTTGGGCACTAAAACCATGCTGCCCAAACATGTTAATCAGCTGAGAGGCGTTGAAGAAGGGTGCAGGAAGGTTGATTGTGTCTTCTATTTTAGACCTCTTACCATCCTTTCTTCCCTTAGGTATGTCATAAACTGGACCCCCGGCCTTTAAAATCAATAACACCATAACAATTAGATCTCAATCATTAAATGAAGATGAAAAAATTAAAATGATAAAAAAGTGACAAAAAAAAATATTCATCATTTTAGCAGAACTTTAATGAAGTCAACTATGAGTAGTGGAAAAAAAAAAGTTGGTTCATGTGAAAGTGTTCTTCCTCAACTTAACATATTGTTTACCCCCAAAAAACATAGGCTTAAGTTACTGATTCCAATCCGATAAAGCTTATCTTCTTTTTTGGTTCACCATTCACGGTTAACCACTTCAACAAATCGTGGCAAAATCTGTTGCAAAGTGTGTGGTGCAAAAGTTGTAGCAAAAGTGTGTAGTCATACACAGAAGAACTGTTAATATTTGGTTACCCAGAATACTGCATCTCTAGCAGCCATTGCTAGTATATCAGCACATGAGACTACTCCCGGGCACTGTTTTTCAAGCTCCTCTTTTGCTTTATCAATAACTTCATATCCTCGCAAGCTCAAATTTGCAGGGGAGTCTTTTTCTGCTGTGTTTTGCTTTGTTGAATCAATGAGAACCGACCCATCACATCCCTACTTAATCGAACAAAATAAGAAATTCTAAGATCAAGAAGCCATAACCTAATCTTTCAATCCGAGTTGAAAATAACCATGCCTAGGAAAACAATCATGTGAGAGAGAGAGAGAGAGAGAGAGAGTACCTCTATGAAACAATCATGGAAATGCATTCTAACAAGGCCGGCAGCTAGTGTAGGATCGGCTTGCAAGGCTCTGGTAACTGTATTCCTCACAATTTGTTCAGCAAATGGGCAACTAATCAAATAATATTGCATGCTCAAACCATCTGCTACTCTAAAAACATTCACTATCAACTCTATTACTAAAATTACACCAAAGAATTTGCGAATAACCATCTTAACAAAACTTAGAGATCTTTTTAGAATATGTTTAAAACGTAAATAAGGTAGCTAAAACAAAAGAACTGAGGAATATGAGGCTAAGAAAAGGAAAAATCTTGATATAGTGGGGAGGAATGGAGTTTGTAGTATATGAAGGGTGGAGAGCAAGCAATCTATATATAAATGCAAATGATTGGAATGAGTTGCCTAAAAAAAACATTATGGAAATGAAAAAGTTGAAGTTAGTGGCTTCTTGTGTGTATCATGTTCTCTGCCAATTTTTGTTGTTTTGTTTTTTTTATACAAGATAAAAATTCTGCTTTAACATAATTTAAGTGTATATGTGTGTAAAGCTTCTTCCTAGAGATTTGAACCCCAACCTTTATTCCTCATATTCTATAAGTACTTATACTTATAAAGTGACCATTATGCTAAAGGTGCGAGGTGGTAATGATCAATCCAATTAACCTTATTGCATGCACCTTGCAAATAGCTTAGGTCAGCACGTAACAAATTAATTCATAATTAGTGATTATCAAATCTGTATGAGCCGAATCATTCATTCAAATTCATGCACGTTGCAGTACTAAGTATTTTTCAAAAGTTTACATGAGGAAAATTAAGAAATTTTAATGAAAAGAACACTTTTGACTAGTGGACATATCAGAACTTGTCACGAGACTTAAGAGTGTTCACTGTTATGACCACATTGTATAAAGAATTATATCTCAAGCAAAGTTTCCCGACATTAGTTGAAAAAGTAAAAAATAAAAGATGTGCTCCATTAGCTTGATGAGAAAATGATGACGCAAAGGATTCCACTCGGCTTTTCTGGTAAGTGGCTTAATAAATGAACGCTACTAGTGGAGTTTTGTTCTTGAAATCTTTACTCTCGAGGATTTATAGGATTCAAGATTTCTCCACTATTTTCAATCAAATTATAAAATATTTCTCTACTATTTACCTAAAAATAATGGCAAAAAATCTAAAAGCAAGACAAAATTTGACTATAAATTTGGGTGTAGCTTAAACTTACAACTCTACTTAATATATTTTTATTGGATATGAATTTTGACAAATCCACAAATGGATTATATATATATAATATTTTTCATACTTACAAAATTTCTAGAATATAAAAAATTAATAGTTATATCATCAATCAAATGTTTAAATTTCAAGTTTTGCAATATAAGATTATTCATAAAAAATAAGTTAATGGATCAAATAATAAATAACATTTGATTTTCATGAAGTTTAACAAGTGTAATAAGAACATAAAATGCATACAATTTAACGATTAAATTTTCAAAATATGTAGTCATGCTTTTTTTTTTTTTTTTTTCTTCTATCATGTGGCTTACCCTGCTAATATTAGAAGGATGTGTAAATGATTTAATTTATCTTTTTATAACAGCATAGTTTTTGGGATCATTAAGTGGTTATAAGTTTAAACATTATCTATGTTTGACCTCTTTTTTAAAAAGTTAAAAATCTCATTAGTTAGATTTCAATTATTAAAAGAAATTTGAGCCATATGAGAAGAAAAAGAAAAAGAAAATATTAATGTTTAAATAATTAAATTTTTCTTCTTCTCCTTCTTTTCTAACATATATTCAACTTTTGAGATTTGTCTAGAGTGTTGTTGGTGCATTGGCACCTCCACAAGTAGAAAGCAACTTTTAAGAACAAAACAACAAATACATATTAATGTGGGTTTGCCATTTCGTTGTTGCAACCGTTCCAATGATCACAACGTATGTGAGTTAATTTGGCCAGATTAAGTTAGGGATGATCGGTGGAATTTTTTTCTCCTTCTTTTCTGGAGGTTCATGGTACTGTGGGTTGGTTTGTAGACATGGAATAACTTAGGTGCTCTTCTTAAATGGTTCCGAGTACGGAGACATGGTATTTATTTCTCTCACATTTATAGTATGAGCCACTTATAAAATTCATGGTGTAATCTATCATAAATATGAGAATGAGCACCACATGAGATATTTGGAGAGTACTTAATAATTTTCCTTGATGATGCACGACAATCATCAGTAAGTTAATGGCTCCTGATCACACTGATGTGTACCTGAAGAATAAGAAAACAAGAACCAAACAAAAGGCATTGGTGGGATACTGGCCAAAGACCCTCTGAAAGTTAAGTCAGTGAATGAGAAATCTTTAAAAACTCTATAGTGAGAGAGTTAGAGATTTTCTGTGTACCTAGGAAAGGAGGAGGATTGGTGCTTATATAGCGGTGGAGAGGAGACCTAGATCTTGAGAATACAGGGATTTTCCTTATAGGGAGAAGGCAGAGTTAATGCTATCAAGATCTTGGGGATACTCTCCATTTTAGGAAGGTGAAAATCGCGTAGTAGGGTCTTTGTGCATGGTGCGCAAGATGTTTCCATATATGAATATATGTGTAGACCATGTAATGCCATGTAGGACCTGTCGGTATGCTTCTCCGTCAGTAGGGGTCATCTGTTGGTCTAGTAGGGGGACGTACCTGTCAGCTTCATTTGGACCCATCTATGTAATTGTCAGCATTCTTGTTGGTGTAGGGTGTGGGGTACTAGACGATTCCTAATGAAACCGACATCTTCTTTAGGGCCGACAGTTCTTTGAGGCCATCGGCTTTATTGTTGACATGATACCCTTTTTTTTATGGAATCTATTGTTTAAGGATCCCAATTTTATTACAAAAATACCCTTATCAGCTGCTTTCTACTCCATGGTCCTTGCCGGCTATGCCCGAAGGGTCTTGGAATAATAAGGGTTTTTATGGGTATTGATTGCTCTATTGAAAAGTGTGTCATTAATGGAGTAGGTAGTCTTTGCAATGAATGCTAAATGACACATGACACTTGTCAATTGGCCTTGTTTCTAATCAGAAGCATCACTTCGTATACTGCACTCTTTCGTCCTATAAATAGTTCATCTTCCTTAATTTTCTCCTTTTATTTTATTTTCATCTTTGGAGCACTGGAATTCTAAGCCCTTCTATCATTGCTTCCATGTCCATCTTCATCTGTTGTTTTAACCATCAAGCAACCGTTGACCCCTTACATAAGTTTTCTTTTCTCTTCCTTAGTTGTTGTTTTTCTGGTTGGTCGTCGCTTTTTAGAGACCCATCACACAAATAGGTTCATAGAATACATCCGTCACTTGTCGGTGAATAGATGTCAGGTGATAGAGAAGCAACAAGTGAATAGTCGTTGTCAGTCCATGAGGGTGCGGGCTACGATGAAATCTATCCATCGAGGCATGAGCTCACAGAGGATTTGACTTGGTCCCCAAAAAGGGAGCTGTCTTCCCATTCTCCTACTGATGAGGAAGAGGAGGAGTACGAAGGGGATGAGGAGGAAGGAGAAAAGGAGGATGAGGATGAGGAAGAGCAAAAGGGTGTGGGTGAAGAAGAAGGCGATAGTGACAAGGGAGGAGATCATGGGGAAGGTGACAGGGTCGTCGGCTAGGTAGACGGTGGTGGTCACAAACCCATCATCCTTTCCTTAATATGGATAGTGAATGATTTCTATTTGACCATGTCCTCGAAGTTTTTCAACACTCTTCGTAACCATTACCAGATTCCTGAACACATCTACCTACGATTGCCAAGGAAGTTTGAGAAGTGTTATTCTGGTAGGACAGCAGACGTTGGTATGTATGATCCTATGTTTACTGTTGGATTGAGGTTGCCATTGACGGAGCTACACGGTCAGCTTGCTAACTATTTAGGCCCATCTGTCAGCCAACTTGCTCTAAATACGTGGATGATCTTTATTGGGGCCAAGGTGATATGGGGCCAGTTGAGTGGTGGCAACTGTCGCCTTACTCTCGACGAGTTCTTCTATTGCTACAAGTCTCAGCAGATATACTTGTCGAACGACATCTATCACTTCTTGGCAAGGAAGCCGTTGTTTAGGTTGGTGTCAAACTTGCCTGACTCCAATAGCAATTGGAAGAATAAGTATTTCTTTGTCCAGGGGACGGACTGCGTATGTAAATCTAAGGAGTGGGGTAGCATGCTTGACGGGTTTAATAACACTTGGGGAGTTTTAAGGGAGTCTGGTGAGTCATCGGCATTTGTTATCCTTTTATCCCGTTAGTTTTGATTATGTAACTGACCTACTACTTTTTTATTTTCAGCTTAAGCTTGTCCGGAAATAAGCGAAAAGTAGGAGAGTTTCCTCAGGCGAGTTTAAGCAATTTCGCTTGAGCAGAGAAAGTGGAAGGATCTAGTCACACTTTCTGTGGTGGTCCAGAGCCGACTGTCGAAGCTCAACGATTAGAAGCTTTCTCTCGTCAATGTCATTTTTTTTTTTTTTTTGTCCGTCCACTTATCTTTTTAACTGTCCATTCTAGTTCATCCATTTTCCTTATTTGTTTTGTTATTGTTTTTTAGAGATGGATGCTGGCAGGCAAAGGGCCATGGTGAGGAAGTCTACTACTACTCGCCTTAAGCAGCAAGGGGAGGCATTGGCGTCTGCCTCTAAAGCAACGCTCCCTTTTAAAGTGGCTCCTAAGAGCAAGGGCTTGGGAAAGGATGACCGTCCTACCAAGAAGGTGATGGGTCAATTTGATGGAGCAGTCCAAGAGGAGCAACCGCAGAAATCTCTTCCACCTTTCTATCATAGGGCTGGCAAGGGCCTCATGTCGGCCCATGGTCCCGTCGTTTCTAGCCCCTTCTAGAGGCTGGTGAGCCATAAGGAGTACGTCATTGAAATGGTCAACTAGATCATCAAGGGCAAAGACTTGGACAAATGCGGTGAGCACGCCATTGAGGACTTGAAAGCTTCTGGCCTCTTCAACCTAGCGAGGGTAAGTATCAGTCCAGTTTACTTTCCTTTTTTTTCTTTTTCTTTTTTTCCTTTTTTTCCCATTATAATCGTCATCTTTTTGTAGGCAATTGTGAGGAAGAAGGCCCCTTAGGATAGGTGTGAGGCCAAGGAGGAGGTGGTTTGTTGGTAGTGGAAATGTTTAGAACACGAAGCGAAGCAGCTAAAGCAATATAAGGAAGCTTCTCGTATTCTCAAAGTGGAACTATCAGGGAAGATTGCTTTGCTGGAGCAAGAGACCCGTTGTCGTGAGGAGTTGGCCAAGGCAAACACCAACTTGACAATGGAGTTGGCTGCCCTCTACAAGCAAATGGAGTGAGCCAAGACCCCGGAACTCTAGTCGTACTATGATGAGTGCAATGGCTTCTATGGTAACAACTTCGATGATTTCCTCTAGCAGGTGGCTACTGTCTACCCTGACTTAGACCTATCTCAGGTGGTCATCAATGATACTATCCTGCTAGCTCTTAGGGGTGCTGACACTGTCATGGATGAAGCTAGCAGCTTCGTCCACACGATCGAGGAGGAGGTGAAGGAGCCTAATGCTGAGGTCATTGACTAGCATGCTCCTGAGGGCCAAACCATTCCTAACAGCCTGACCAGTCCTTAGGGTTCATCTGCCCTTAAAGGCCTGTCTGCTACTAAAGACCAGCCTCCTTTCGACGTTCCTCAGACCTAGTTTTATCTTTTTTATTGCTACCTTGATGTTTTTTGTAAAACTAATCTTGAGACAATGATGGGCCCTATTTTGGGCTTTATGTACAAACGCTTATCCTCGTTGAGTTTATATTTATTGCTCTTTTATCCGTTACTTTCACTTATTGCTTATTGCTTTCGCTTTGTATGTCTATTGTAATTGTGGATATGCCCCCTATCCATTGTAAAGACTTGACTATGCCTGTGTGTTTGCTTACTCATTGGTATTATATATTTATTACATCCATCCACTCGGTGGTAGTACCGTGCGTTCCTTAGGACATAGAATAATTTAGGCCTATAGGTAGGACTTAGTAATTTTTTTGGACCTAAGCACCGTTGGTGTCCTTAGGGACCCCTTCACCCCAAGGTAGGTTTTGATAAATTTCAAAAATTAGGGTATCTATCAGTGTCTTTGATGACCCATCCATTCTGTTAGAAGGACTTAGTGATTTTTGTGGCCAGGTGCCCATCAATACCCTGGGTCAACTGTCCATCTCGTAGGTAGGACTTTGTAATTTTGTGACCAGGTACCCATTGGTATCCTTGGTCATCTGCCCATTCCGTAGGTAAGACTTAGTAACTTTGTGATCAAGTACCCATTGGCATCCTTGTTCATCCATCCATTCTATAGGTGGGATTTAGTAATTTTGTGACTAAGTGCTCGTCGGTATCCTTGGTCATCCGTCCATTCTGTAGGTAAGATTTAGTAATTTTATGAATATGTACCCGTCAGTATCATTGGTCATCCGTCCATCTCGTAGGTAGGACTCCGTAATTTTTTGTAACTGGGTGCCTGTCGGTATCCTTGGTCATCCAGCCATCCAGTAGGTAGGACTTAGTAATTTTTGTGACTAGGTGAGTGTTAGTATCCTTAGTCATCCGTCCATCTCATAGGACTTAGTATATTTTGTGGAAAATCTCTTAAAGGGTAGATCTTTAAAAAATACGAATGATGTAGAAAAACGTAAATAATGTGTCTGATAATTCTCAAGAGTTTTATTTCAATAATCAAAAAACTTAATATCCTACTTTAACAACATAAAGAAAAGAACAACAATAACATAGTTTGTAGTCGTCTACTACTGGTAGTATCTTCATAGGTGCTCGGCGTTCCATGGGTGGTGGAGTCTTTTTCTGTCGAGGGTCTCCAAGTGGTAGGTCCCATTTCTATGGCAATCAACAATCCCATAAGGTCCTTCCCAGTTAGGGCCTAAATTGCCTTGCTCGGGGTCTTTGGTAGCTATTGTCACCTTCCTCAAGATTAGGTCCCTGATCTGAAAGTGCTGAGGTTTGACCTTGGTATTGTAGTGCTTTGCCATTAGGTCTTGATAACGTATGATCCGTTGCTTCGCCATCGCCCCAACTTCATCTAAAAGGTCCAACTGTAGGCACATTCCTTCTTCATTCCTTTTTTTTTTTGTCATGGTGGGCCACCCTGTAGCTGGTTAATCCAACTTATGTTGAGATGACGACTTCTTTCCCAAATGCAAGGCAGAAGGGTGTTTCACATGTAGGCGTGCGAGCTGTTGTCTGATATGCCCATAACACACTTGGCAGTTCGTTAGGCCATACCCCTTTTACCCCCTCGAGCCAAGTCTTGATCATCTTGAGCAAGGATTGGTTTGTAACCTTAACTTGACCATTGGCTTGTGGGTGGGCAGGTGATGAATAGTGGTTTTTTATTCCCAATTGTTGGTAGAAGTCCCTGAATGCATTGTTGTCAAATTGTTTTCCTTGTCTGAGACGAAAACTCTGGGGATGCCAAAGCGGCAATGAATGTTCTTCCAGATGAAGTCTCAGACATTCTTCTCTGTGATAGTGGCCAAGGGTTCTGCCTCGATTCCTACGACAAGGAACTTGAGTTGCCAGATTACTATAGGGAAATGTCCAATTATGTCAAGCCCCTACTAAGCGAATGGCCAAGGAGCATTCATTGGGGTAAGCTGCTCTAACGGTTGTCGTATGATGTTGCTAAAGCATTGGCATTTGTTGCACGCCTTTACATAGGATTGGGTGTCCTTTTGCATAATGGACTAATAGTACCCTCCTCATATCAACTTGTGGACCAATGAGCGTGTTCCTGAGTGGTTTCCACATATTCCTATGTGGATTTCCCTCATGACGTAGTCTGCTTCGTAGGGGATTAAGCATCTTAGGTACGGATCAGAGAAGCCCCTTTTGTAAAAGACATCCCCAATTAGTACGAAACGTGACGACTGGACATTCAACCTGTGGGAAGCATTATGGTCTTCCGGGAGTGTCCCGTTCCTGAGGTAGGATACGATTGGTGTTGTCCAATCGGCTCTAATGGGAATCACCTGTACATCTATTTTGTCAATGGAAAGGGAGTATTGGACGAAGGATAGTACCTGACCGGTACAACCATGTGCTTCGCAAATGCAGCCTTGGCTAGACGATCAGCTTGCTCATTCTCTTCCTTCGGGATTTGCACAAATTTGGCCAAGAGCTTCTAGCTCACCCTTCCTTTGACCATGCTTAGATACTTTTTCATCTATTCCCCTTTGGCCTTATAGTCTCCATTGATATGTCCGACAACAACTTGCAAATCATAGTGTATGACTACTGATGAGGCCCCTGCTGCTTTAGCTAGGTTGAGTCCCTTGAGGACTGCTTCATACTCGGCTTCATTGTTGGTCGTTGGAAATTGGAGACAGATGTACACTACTATATCTCCCTCTAGCGACTACAGGACGACCCCAACTCCTCCAACATGTTGATTGGATGAATCATCCGTCCATATCATCCATGGTGCTGGTCCTTCGTCTTCATCCTTCTTTGTTGTGAATTTGGCAACAAAATCAGCCAAGGCCTAGGCCTTTATCATAGCTCTTGGTCGGTACAGTATGTTGAACTCATTAAGCTCTATTGCCCACAAAATCAATCATCCAACTACCTCTGGATTGTTTATCGCCCTTTGTAATGGCTTGTTCGTCTGTACCACTATGGTGTGTGCTTGGAAGTATGGCCTGAGTTTTCGGGTAGTCATGATTAAGGCAAAGGCCAGCTTTTTCATGAGGGGATGCCTTCCTTTCACTCCCTAGAGCACTTAGCTGGTGTAGTAGACGAGTAATTGTATGTGATCTTCTTCTTGAATGAGAGCTGAGCTGACGGCCGTTGGAGGCACAGCTAAGTAGAGGGAGAGCTCTTTATCGGGTTTGGACAAATTAAGTAATGGTGGGGATGCAAGGTATGTCTTCGGTTCCTCAAAAGCCTTCTGGCATTCGTCGGTCCATTCAAAAGCCATATTTAGTGTTTTGAAGAAAGGTAAGAACTTGTCCGTCGCCTTGGAGATGAATGCCCTTTGTTGAAAGCTGCCACCCTACCATTTAAGGTTTGCACCTCCTTGACATTCTTCAGAGGCGTCATCTCTAATATGGCCTGAATTTTGTCGGGGTTGGCCTCCACACCTCGCAGTGACACCATAAAGCCTAGAAATTTTCCTAATGATACCCCGAACACACATTTGTTGGGATTAAGTTTCATGTCATTGAGGCATAGCATTTTGAATGTTTCCCAAAGGTCATTCAAGTGACTACTCTCATTTGTGCTCTTTACAAGCATGTCATCTACGTATACTTCAACGTTTCGCCCAATTTGTTAGATGAACATTTTATTCACAAGCCTTTGGTATGTTGCTCCTGCGTTCTTCAACTTGAAAGACATGACCTTGTAACAAAAGAGCCCTTGGCTCATGACAAATGAGGTCTTCTCCTAGTCAGCTCGTCCAACCTGATTTGGTTGTATCTAGAGAAGGCGTCCATGAAACTCAATAGCTAGCGTCCAGTCGTTGAGTCCATGAGGAGGTCAATACAAGGAAGGAGATCAATGACTAGGAAGCTGACCTCCTTAGTGAGCTGCTGAGGGTACATTCCAATGGTTACTGGTACGGTGATAATCTCAACGGGGAAGACCTTAGTACCGAATAGTGGTGTATCCGAAGGCAGGAGACATTCCTTGTTGATCCTTATCTGCTGGAATGCAGGGTAGAATAAGATGTTTGCTGAACTCCCATTGTCCACTAGCACCTGTTTGGTGTTGAAGTCTGTAATCGACAAGTTGATGACCAGGGTATCGTCATGAGGGTGGTGGAGTCATCGAGTATCCTCTTTTGTGAAGCTGATGGCTGGGTTGTTAACCCTAGTCACCTTTATCTCTCTAAGTGGGGTCCTTGACATTTCTTCAACCCATCGGTTAGGCTCGGGGTCCCTTGGTAGGTTTCCTCTGCCCTTGACAAGCCATTGTAACTTTCCTTACTTCATGAGGGCTTCAATTTGCTGCTTGAGTTCATAACACTCGGAAGTGTCATGCCCACAATCTTGGTGGAAGCAACAATACTTGTTTCTAGGACTTTTGTTTGGATTGCTCTTCAGCTTGTCCAGCTAAGTCAGCGTCGCATCATCCCTTATCTGCATAAGGACTTCGTCCAATGGGGTATTTAGGGGTGTGAAGTTGACAGTCCTACCAGGTGGAGGTCTTGATCTCCTATCGTCCCTTCGATCTCTTGTTCAGGAATACTTTCTTCCTTTGTTGGGACAGGATCGTCCTGTCTTTCTCTTTTCTTTGGCTTGCCCTTTCGGGCAATCGTGGCATCTCCAGCATTCATGTACTCCGTGGCTTTGTACAATATATCGGCCATCATCTTCGAGTAGTTCTTGTAAATGGAGAAGAGGAACTTTCCAAATTTTAGCCTGTTGGTGAACGTGGTGACCAGAACTTTGTCGTCAGCTTCATCAATCAAAAGGGCCTCCTCGTTGAAGGGGGTCACGTATGACCTTAGGCTCTCATCTTCTCGTTGCTTAATGTTCAATGGACTTGTTGAGGACCTTTTGTACCTCTGCCCTCCAATAAAGTGGGTGATGAAGTGTCCGCTCAATTCTTTGAAGGTGGCGACGGTGTTAGGGGCCAATTTGTTGAACTATACCCTTGCTGGCCCCTTAAGTGTAGTAGGGAACACCCTACATATAATCTCATCTGGAACCCCTTGTAGGTGCATAAGGGTTTTTAACGACTCTAGATAATCGAGCGGGTCTTGTGAACCGTCGTATGTTTCCACCTGTAGCATCTGGGACTTGGCAAGGAGAAGGAAGGAAGTCACCTACACTATGAAAGGTGAGTCCGTTCGCTGAACTAACTCATCCAGGTTGGTGGATCCCTCATGGCGTTCATCATCACGTCCATCTTTTCCTTCATCAACTGTATATCTTAGGCCATGTGCATTGCGCTGATTTCCAATTCTAATGGGCGGTTGGTGTCTTCTAGTCCGTCCCGTCTGCTAGGGACATTGTTTTCTTCTGATCTTCCCTCTCTTGGCAGTCCCCTATCAAGAGATGACTACCGTTCTGCTCATTGTTGTCCCGTTTGTCACACTGGTCTTCGGGACATCACTCATTCCTTTGGTTTAGTTGTTGCTCCGACTCCTAGTTAAGTTGGGTAAGCCGTTTGACTGCTGCTACCAGGGTCTGTACTTGCCTTTCCAAGGCATTGGAGGGATTCCCTGTCTCTTGGTTGATGGTGGCCATTGATCGCGTCTAGACCATGCAACTCTTTGTCTCAAAAGCAGTGATATGGCTAATCACTCATTTCCCACAGACGACGCCAACTGATGATCCATGAAAATTGTTAGTGAGTTAATGGCTCCCAATCACATCAATGTGTACCTAAAGAATAAGAAAACAAGAACCAAACAGAAGGCACTAGTGGGGTACCGGCCTAAGACCCTCTGATGGTTAAGTCAGTGAATAAGAAATCTCTAAGAACTCTATAGTAAGAGAGTTAGGGATTTTCAACATACCTGGGAAAGGAGGAGGATTGACGCTTATATAGCGGTGGGGAGGAGACCTAGATCCCTAAAATACAGGGATTTTCCAAAATACCCTTATCATTCCTGGTATGTATATGTGTGTATTTTCTTTTTTCTTTTTTAATTTGAGCTTTAGATGTTTATGTTGGAAACAATAAGAAGTGTAAGTTGAATGAAAAGATTCATGACAAAAATGATAAACATCAAAATTTTACAAAAGGGTTGGTGATGAGATTGTGGAAAGAATGTTTATTTATTTATCGTCTTCCTCTATAAAATTATTTACGAATGTGAAGACTATGCTAGTGAGATTGTTAAAAATGTTGTGGTTAGAGGCGATGAGCTTTTTTTTTTTTTTTTTTTTTAAGAATAAAAAAAAACTAATAATCATCAAGTTTTAGGAAAGAAAACAAGAAAACAATAGAAAACGATTTTTTTTTTTTTTTAATTTCGCAAAAACACAATCTCTCTCTCTCACTCAAATATCTCTCTAAGATTTATCTCTAGACTAACTAAGAGTATTTATGTGGATTCTAGTTAACTCAATTGGTAAAATTTTTTATGGTTGAATAAAAGAACTGGGGTTCAATTCCCGCGTACACCAAAAACTGATTAGTGTCTTGGTTTGATGATAAAAAACTATAATCAGAAGCAGATGGCATAGATTGAAACTCTAAAAAAATAAAAACTTAGAGTTTTTATTAAGTATTTCAAAAGGAATGCTTTCTTCTTTAAAATAATAGTAATTCTTACTAATTATATCATTATGTGGTCCATCATTTATGTGAGAATTAGAGAACATTACTTTGGAAATATTAAATAAATTTCTTTGAAGAAATTAAATTAGGATATTAAGATTGATATCCTGGCTTTGACATGGAAATTTCTAGGAGTGGCAAGGCAACAAATTATTTAATTAATAATTACTAGAAGTTGAAACTTTAATTTTTATAAATAAATTATTTAAAGAATTTGAACTTTTATTTGTTGAATTTACTAATTTGACTTCCCTTAGTTTGGCTAATAACAAATTAATAATGTGTGAGCAACTGGGTTGATATCTATATGGGTAAAATATCATTTTCGTCCTTAAACTTTCATAAAAATTTGTTTTTTATCCCTAAACTTTCAAAAATTCATTTTTTGTCCCTAAACTTTACAAAATATTCTACTTTTCATCCTTTTGTCTATGTTTATTAATTTATGTCCTATCAAAATGATGTGTAGTATTTTAACTTGGACCAATTGATTTTATTTATAAAACTATGAACATATGACTAAGAGTTATTGCACACATGGATTAAATATTTTGTGACATGGCATCCTTACAAACTGGCTAAGTTGGACCAAATGATTTTATTTATGAGAAATGATATGTCCACAACATTTTCACAACATTTTCACAACATTTTTACAACAAATCCTAAGTGGCAGGTTGTTACCGATTGTTATTGTTGGGGCAAAAAAGTAATCCTAGTGTTAGTTTCAAATTTGAATCAATAACAATTAACCACCTATGATTTGTTGTGAAAATGTTGTGAACGTAACACCTCTCTTAAAATTATGGACATATGGCTAAGAGTTATTGGCACACATAGATTAAATATTTTGTGACATGGCATCCTTACAAACTAACAAGGTATTTTAAAAAAAAAAAAAAATCCATCTCATAATTATGTTAAAAATTTATTAGGATTTAAAATAAAAACTTAAAACACCAAAACATTAAAAGAAAAAAGAAAAAAAAACCCCAATTTAAGTTGTCTATCTCCAATGACGTCCAACCAAAACTTCTCAAATCTTGTATCAAAAAAAAAAAAAAAAAAAAAATAGCAGATCTCCTTGTAGCGTGGACTAGTGTGCAAGTGAGGGCAGATTTTTTATGGACAACAATGAAAGTCTTTGTAATTCGTAAAAGGCCACTATTTATTGGTTGCTAAGAAACCCACTACTTTGTTGTCATTGTCGTCATCCCTGACCCTTCTTCTTTCTCTAGTGCCTGTCATCATTTAAAGAAAAAAAAAAAAAAAAAAAAAAAAAGATGAACGTTTGGATGGATGGAAATGAAACCAATGAGAACATGGGTGGGTGATGGTTACCGAAGAATAGAGCTTGAATCGAAGCTGTCAGTGAAAGATTGGAGGAGATGAATAATCAGCTTATATATTAAGGATTTTGATATTTTTGGTGTTTTGAATTTTTATTTTAGGTCTTGATAAATGCTTACATTAAAATATGACTTTCTTTTTTTTTTTTAAATCCATGTGTCAATAACTCTTTGTCATGTGTCCATAATTTTATAAATAAAATAATATGGTCTAAGTCAGATATCACATCATCATTCTATTAGGCTACATAGGACATAAACTAATGGACATAGACAGAATGATGAAAAGTAAAATGTTTGTAAAGTTTAGGGACGAACAACGAACTTTTGAAAATTTAAAGACGAAAAACAAACTTTTATAAAAGTTTAGGAATGAAAATGATATTTTACCCTATTCATATTGATGATTGAGATTGAAAGTTACTTTTTGTAACAATTTAGGTAAAATACCTTAGATCTCAATCCGATATAAGGAAAGACAACAGTGAAAGGCAAATGAAAGTGCGGGTGATCTCAATCCGATATAAGGAAGGACAACAGTGAAAGGCAAATGAAAGTGGGGGTGGTGGGATTAAAAAGTGCATGCAGCTGGCTTCCATTGAGAAAGGAAGATCTGGGCCATCTTTTCTTGTCCAGTGAAAGTGAAGTGGTGGAAACTTATTTTCCAATCAAAGTTGGAATTGCATGTGAAATTTAACACTTCATTATATAGTGCTCTGCACACGCCTAACTCAAGTGGTGCTGGTATCATTCATATTCCAAATGCATGTCTGTGTACTGTAACTCCACGAGTGTGGTATTGGTAGCATGTTTTATTTTTTTTATTTTTTTTATTTTTTTCGTGTACGGGTCAATGCACTATAGCTAGTCCATTAGCCGACGCTTCCTACAACTTTGCAGTCGAAAGGGTTACATTATGTTTGGCAAAATAGGGGTACGACAGATAAAAAGTAAGAAAAGAAGAGGGAGAGAGAAAAGGGAGAATAGTTTTCCTTCCCTCCCCTTATTTTCTATCATTTCATCTTCCCTCCAACCAAACATAGTCTTTAATGTTCATATATGTGTTAGTGTTTACTGTTCATATATGTTATGTCTCATCCACTTACCAATTCAAAATTTGAAATTTAAATAATTTTTCAATTGCATATTAAGATATTATTTGAAACTAGCCTCACCACACGCAATGGCGGAGTCAAAATTTTGGTTCAGAGGGGGCAAAATTAAAAGATATTATTCAAACTGAAATTGATCTAAAAAATATTAATCGATAATAATAACAAAATAAATAAATAGTTGTAAGAAAATAAATATATTTCATATCATTAAAATAAATTTTAAAAAAAAAACTTATTCATACTACAAAATTTACAAAAAAAGTTTACAAACTGATGTGGTAAAAATGTGATTAGTATTATTTAAATAATATATAATAAATAAATATTTGGAATTATTTTCTGTGATTGGTAATATATCAATTTGTAAGATATAAGTAGTAAATTTGTAGTATTTCTAGCATCACTCAACAATAAAATACTGTAAAAAGTCTCATTAATAGTGAAAATGGTGAAAAATAATAACAAAAAAAAAAAAAAAATTTGTGAAACAAGTGTCAAACTTGGGACAAGATGAAAACCACTTACAAGAATAATAAAATAGTTGAAAAAGTTATATGATTTGATGTCTGAGAAAACTTTTTTTACTTTCTTTTTTTTTGTGTCATAATCACTTTTAAGTTTTAAGTTTCAACCAAGTCCTTTTTTTAGTTTTTTTCTCTATGCTAGTCTTTTTTTAAGATTACATATTCATGACAATTTTAGGAGGAGTCAGAGGGGGCAGGTGCCCCCCCTCGCCCCCCTCTGGCTCCACCCCTGACCACACGCGCTTCGCGTGTGTGATGAGGCATTTTTTTGGTTTAGTTTCAAAATTTTTCAGAAAAATAAAAGAAAAAGAAGCAACTAAAAATCATATAGCAATAAAATGATTAAAAAAAAAACACTAAAAAAAATTACCTTATAGGAAAGAACTACTTCCTCTAAGAGAAACAAAAAGGTTTTTTTTTTTTTTTAATTTTATAAAAAAGATTAAACAAAAGAAGAGAGGCATTTATTTATGTTAAATTTTAGAAACTAACTTGCCATTCAAAAGGAGAAATGTGCTATGCCCACAACATTTTCTCAACAAATCATAGGTGGTTAGTGGTTATTGGTTCAAATTTCCTAACACTATAAGATTAATTTGTTGCCCTAACAATAACAACCAGTAATTGTGAGGGACCAAAAAATTGGGTGCTCTCAAAAAAAAGATTAAGGTGCTTTTAAAGGGCACCTCTCTTTTTGAGTAAATGGTGTGGAGTCGCCACTTATTTTTTATATACAAAAAATAAGAAAAAATAAATATAGTTACATGTTCAAAATTCTCCAAATGTCATTGATTGAATAAAAACAAGTACAATTTTGGTAAATTAAACCTTACAAGGCTTTGGGCCCTAGTTACAATCTATGCAAAAGAATACAAAGCTTTGGCCCTAGTTAAAATCTACCAAAATTAAATAGACAAAACACTAATCTACCAATCCAAAAACCCTAAGCTCGGGGGCTAGGTTACGTAATGGGAAGGTGTTAGGCTCCCATTCCACCTAGATAGAGTCTGGTCTTCTAAACTCTAATGACCAATATATCCATTTTTTGCATGATGTTAAATGATATGTTGAACACACATGACGCACACTTGAAAAAATTAATTTAAATAAATTTGCCTTATGTATGTGTCCTTTTTTTCAAGAAAATTCAGATTTGTTTTGTGAATAAAAAAAATTGGATTTGTAAAGAAAATCATATATGTTTTTCTGTAAAAGAAAGAATAAGATTTTTGTTAAAAAGTATCAGATATGTTTTGTGTAAAGTTAAAAAAAAAAAAAAAAAAAAAAAAAGTGATTTTATCAAGAAAAATCGAATATGTTTCTTTGATGTAAAAGAATTTAAAAAAAAAAAAAAAAGACTTTTTGAAAGAGGATCACATTCATGAGATAAATTTATTATACACACATCATATAATTAAAAAAAACAAGACTTCAACCTAACTTTCAATTCCTTCTTTTAAATTTCAAACTCTGCAATTTTGTAACAAAGAAAAATTTTTCTAAAAAAATCATATCTGTATTTAATGAAAATACAAATAAGTTTTTGTGTTTAAAAAATTAGATCTATAATTAATGAAAATACAAATCAGTTTTTGTCTTTATAAAAAATAAGATCTGTATTTAATGACAATATAGATAAGTTTTTGAGCTAAAAAATCAGATCTGAAAATACAGATTAGTTTTTGTGCTTAGAGAAAATCATATTTGGAAATACAGATCAATTTTTGGTTTTCATAAAAGAATTTTTGTTAGCCATTGTAGATTTTGAAACTTAAGAAAAAGAGTTACATTAAACAATCACCTAAGCACATGTTAAAGAAAATTCTAGCAACATATTTAAGCATGGTAACATATCAAGAACAGAACATAATAAAAATATGCTAAACATATTCATGCATCAAACAATAACCAAAATTAATGAAAGAAGAAAAACATAATACCTCTTCCATGAGCATGCTCTTCTAATGAAAGAATATTTTAGGATTCAAAGAAATTTGTTCACCTCTTTGAAGCCTAAAATACTTTACTTACAAAAAAGAAGTTCCTAAAGCAAAAGCCTCTAGAACATCTTTAACATAAGGGGAATTGAAAAGTAAAAAGAAAAGAGCCCTTCATTTTGATTTGTTTCCTCTATTTATAGAGGTTGGGATCTTAAAAAATGAGATCAGATACAAACTAGAACACGTCCTTATCTCTAATAAATTGTAAAAGATAAGCCTTATCTCAATCAGGGAGTCCTTGGGCTGTGCCAACAATTTGGGCCAATCGGCACTTGGAAAGTGCCAATCGGAACTTTTCATGTGCCGATTGGCACTCCAAGAGCGCCGAATGGCCCTCTTGGGTGCCAAGTTCGCGTTTGAGGTTTGGTCCAATTTGGACTCCTTTTTTGAGGATTTTTTAGCCGGGAATTGTACTAAGATGCATTTTTAATCCGTATTCTAAAAGTTAATCCCTTTTTCCAGATATTCAAGTCTTTAAAATGATAATTATCTTGTAGATAAATATTCCAAAAATTCTTGATTATCCTCAACTTCTTTGTTATCTGATTATCCACTTTATTCCTATGCAAGCAAGTCTATATTTGACACTGAACAACAACCAATCACAAAATTATTTAATTAATTTTAATTGTTTAACCAATCAAAATTAATTTAAATTAATCATGCATGGTCAGTTCCACCCAAACAAAATACATGCAGACTGTGCAAACTTGATCATATGAAATCTTTCAATCTGATAGTCCGATTTGGAAATTGGACACACCATTGCGACCATCAGAACCTCAAGATCATTTTTATGATGTGCAATGAATGAATTAATGCATGTAATGCAACTCTAAATGTCTGGTATATGAATGATCACTCTAACAATCTTCCTTGATTAAATTATGGGTGCAAAATCGAGTGTCTATAGAATGCCCCTCATTGACATAGCTTGCAAAGCAAATGTCAATGTAAAACAAAGACATTGATTTTAGCAGCCATAATTTAATTGAGGTTAACTTTTCAAAGATTACCTAGTCCTAAAACCTAAAACCTTGGGAACATAGAACTAGTGTTTTGCTGTTTTGACAAAATGAAAATTAGAAATACTTGACCTACTTGATAACTGATTAACTTGAAATGAATCTTGAAATATGAGGTGACTGAGAGGCTTTTCTATCTCAGTCTGAATTTGGGTTGGATTGAGAGGCTTCTCTATCTCAATCCACATGTGGGTGTCGATCAAGGGGCTTCTCTACCTCGATCTTAAATGGAAGGTATCCAAGGGGCTTCTCTACCTTGGAACCTAGGGCGATTGAGAGGCTTCTCTATTTCAATCTTGAATTGTGGCGACCAAGGGGCTTTTCTACCTCGATCGAAATAAAAGGTAACCAAGGGGCTTCTCTACCTCGGAACTTGGGATGATTGAGAAGCTTCTCTATCTCAATCTTGAATTGTGACGACCAAGGGCTTCTTTACCTCGATCTGAATGAAAGGTAACCAAGGGGCTTCTCTACCTTAGAACATGGGGTGATTGAGAGGCTACTCTATCTCAATCTTGAATTGTGATGACAAAGGGGCTTCTCTATCTCGATCTTGAATAAAAGGTAATCAAGGGGTTTCTTTACCTCGAAACCTGGGGCGATGGAGAGGCTTCTTTATCTCAATCTTGAATTGTGACGACCAAGGGGCTTCTCTACCTTGATCTTGAATGGAAGGTAACCAAGGGCTTTTTTACCTTGGAACCTAAATCTGGTCTTTACTTGCAAAAGACCAAAGTCCAAGATTAGATTTTAAATTACTAGTGCTTTATTGTTCCATCATTTTGAGATGTGCGATTCTTCTTTCTTTTTTTCCTTTTTTTATTTTTATTTTTTTCTTTAACAATTGAATTTTCTCTTCAAAAGGAAAAACCATTGATTTTTATGAAGTCCTTTGAAAATTTTTCATCATTTATTTTTTAAAATTTGTTTAGGGAGATTTGTTCTAGAGATTTTTCATTTTCATGAAGATTTGTTATTGGAGATTTGTCCTCTGAAGATTTGTTTAGGAGATTTTTCGTTTTCATGAAGATGTGTTCATGGAGATTTGTCATTTGAAGATTTGTTCAGGAGATTTTTCCTTTTGAAGATTTGTTCAGGAGATTTTCCCTTTTTGAAGATTTGTTCAGAAGATTTTTCCTTTCATAAAGATGTGTTTATGGAGATTTTTCCATTGAAGATTTATTCAGGAGATTTTTCCTTTTATGAAGATGTGTTCATGGAGATTTTTCCTTTGAAGATTGAAGTGTAGGAGATTTATCCCATTTTGAAGATTTATGTTAAGCATAATTTTGTATGTTGTATCAGTTTGTACTTTGGGTTATAGGATGGTTGTATTAGTTTGTATGTTGGGTTATAGGATGGTTGTATGGTAGTAGCTGGTTTGTATGTTAGGTTATAGGATGGTTGTATGGTAATAGTTGGATAGTGTAGTACAAGTGCCTAGTGCCTAAGTGCCTAAGTGTACATGTAAGGCTTGCATATCAGTGTTGTAGGGTATACGGCTTGGTTAGTGTCAGTGGTTAGTGACTATGCAAGGGCAGTTAGAGTTAGTTATGACTAGTGGGTTGGTGACAACTGTGAGGTGTGGTTTAAGAGACCAAGGAGTTGTACACGGGTTAATGAAGCAAAGTGTAATTCTGAAATACAATTTCTTCTTTCTTCTCTCTTCGTTCTTTCCTTCTTCTTTCTCTGTTCTTTTCTTTTTCTTTCTTTGTTCTTTTTTCCCAATTCTTGGAGGCCTAGCTGACCTTGAATCTAGCTCTACAATCAAACCATAGATTTCAATCTTAACAATTGGTATCAGAGCATCATTCCTGCATTGCCATGATTGAGACACAAGCCACTGCCATGAGCATGGTGAATAAAGCTATTGCTTCTCTCCATACTACATCTAATCACCATAACAGGGACATCCAAGAAATACAAAAGATTCAAGGCATTCATACCAAAACCTTGAACGAGATTAATCAAAACATCAATGTGATTTTATAGAAGCTTAATTCCATAGATGAAATCAAAATTCACCTCAGAGAAATGTGCAATCAAATTCAATTCCAAGTTCTTCAACCTTGTCACTTGCAAAGTATGTGAAGTTGGATTTTCCACGATTCTTAGGTGTTAATCTTGCTAGCTGGGTTTGCAAAGCTAACCAATATTTTGGGTATTACAAAAACCCCAACTGAAAAAAAGCTATTGATAGCTTCCATTCACATGGAATTGGAGGCACTGATATGGTTTCAGGAAGCAGAGGAGGCTGGGGTATTCTCTGATTGGGAATCTTTGGTGAAAGCCTTACATGTGAGGTTTGGATCAATTGCCTATGATGATCCCATAGAGGTATTAACTAGGCTGAGACAAACTACCACAGTGGCTAGGTATAAAGTAGAGTTTGAAGCAATATCAAATTGAATCAAGGGGCTTTCTCCATTGCACAAGCTCAGCTGTTTCTTGAGTGGCTTGAAGGATGAAATACGTTTACATGTGAGGATGCTCAATCCTCAATCCTTGAATGTAGCTTTTGGATTGGCCAAGATTCAAGAGGAATATGTGATGAGTTACAGAAGGAGTGTCAAGTATCAACAAGATTCAGGTAAGAATTTTATCTTGGGTTTAGTAATGGTAGTAATGGTATGGTAGAAACTAAGCCTAGTATACTATTAAGAGAATAACCCCTGAACAAATGGATGAAAGGAGGAAGAAGGGTCTTTGTTACAATTGTGATGAGAAGTGAGGGCTAGGACATAAGCCTAGGAATGCTAAATTGTTTCTTTTGGAAGGAATTGAACTGGTGTATGGGGAAATTGTGGAGTGAAGATAACTAAATTAGATGAGGAGGTGGACAGTGAGGTAGGTAATAAAATTGATAGAAGTATGAAGAATAGTCAAAATGAAGAGGTTGAAATTACCTTATATGCTCTCACAGGAACACCTACACCTAGTACAATGAGGGTTAAGGGAAGAGTGAGTGGTGATAGGTTGGTTATTTTGGTAGACACGAGTAGCACTCACAATTTTGTTGATGCATCCTGGATCAGTAGTTTATAGTTAAGGGTGGATGTTACAAAGGTGTTGGAGGTAAAGGTAGCTAATGGTTCAATTATTAAAACTCAAGGATGTTTTAGTGAGGTACCTGTGATAATCCAAGGAGTGGAATTTTGCATCAATTTTCATGTTTTGGCATTAGGAGGCTGTGATGCAGTTTTAGGTACTCAATGGTTAAGTACCTTGGGTGAAATCCAGTGGAATTTCAAGTTGTTGACTATGAACTTCTGGTATAGGAATAAACAAGTTTTGTTGCAAGGTCTAAGTTCCAATTCAGGTTCTTCTTTTGTGGATTACAAGAAATTCTTCAATGCTTCAGTGAAGAGAGGGTTGTTGTTACAGATTGATTATGTGGAACCAGCTGTCTCAGTAGATAGAATTCCTGTTGAGGTGGAAACATTGTTGCAAGAGTTCAGCCAGGTTTTTGAGACTCCTATTGCATTACCTCCATTGAGGGGTCATGAGCATTCCATTACTCTTAAAGAGGGTGCCCAGCCTGTATGCCAAAGGACTTATAGATACCCTTTTTATCAAAAAAAAAAAATGAAATAGAGAAGATTGTGAAGGAACTCTTGTCAGTGGGATCAACTAGAGACAGCAGTAGTCCTTTTGCTTCACCTATTTTGTTGGTTAGAAAAGCTGATGGATTATGGAGGATGTGCATTGATTATAGGGCATTGAACTTCACCACTGTTAAGGATAAGTTTCCAATCCCAATTATTGATGAGTTGTTGGATGAATTGCATAGGGCTGCTATCTTTTCCAAGCTGGACTTAAGGTTGGGGTGCCACTAAATCAAAACGAAGGATGAAGATATACCCAAGACAGCTTTTAGGACACATGAGGGTCATTATGAGTTTTTGGTAATGCCTTTTGGCTTGACCAATTTTTTCTTCCACCTTCCAATCCTTAATGAATTAGGTATTTAAGCCCTTCCTAAGGAGATTTGTTCTAGTTTTCTTTGATGACATCTTGGTATATAGCAAATCTATGTCTAAACATGTCCTACACCTTAGGAGTGTTTTAGAGATTTTGGTTGCTCATCATTTATATGCTAAAAGGTCTAAGTGTATGTTTGCTTGCTCAAAAGTGGAGTATTTGGGACATGTGATTACTACTGAAGGAGTGCACACTGACCCAAAGAAGGTTTGGCCTCTTCCTAAAGATATCAAGTCCTTAAGGGGTGTTCTGGGTCTCACAGGCTATTACAGAAAGTTTGTTAAGAGGTATGGAAATATTGCAGCTCCTTTGACTGCCTTATTAAGAAAAGACTCATTTTGTTGGTCCAAGGAAGCTGATTTAGCTTTTCAACAGCTTAAGGAAGCTATGGTTACCCCATTTGTCTTGGCCTTGCTAGATTTTGACAAACCTTTTGTGGTGGAGTGTGATGCTTCTGGGAGGGGAGTAGGTGTTGTTTTGATGCAACAAGGCAAGCCTATTGCTTTTCACAGCCAAGCCCTTAAGGGTAAGAACTTGGCTTTATCCACATATGAGAAGGAGTTACTAGCCTTGGTATTTGTTGTCAAGAGATGGAGAGCTTATTTGGTGGGCAGGCCCTTTATTGTCAAGATTGATCAACAAAACTTAAAGTACTTGCTTGAACAGAAAATTGGGACTCTTGCTCAACAAAAGTGGTTTGCTAAGTTGTTAGGTTATAATTTTGTGGTTGAATATAAGAAGGGTAAGGATAATTTGGTGGCTAATGCCTTGTCCAGGAAGGTTAAGGTTGAAGACTTGAATACTGATGGTGAGGATTCTGGTGGAGTTTTTTGTATGATTTCATTTCCAACTCCTGCTTGGTTGACTGATCTTAAGGCTAGTTATGCCACTGACCAACTAGTTCAGAGTATATTCCAAGCTTATCAGTTAGGAAAGGAAGTTACTAAGGGGTTCTCAATATATAATGGACTTCTATTGCATAAAGGAAAAGTTTATTTGGATTCATGTGATGCCTTGAAAGGTGCTGTTCTTCAACAGGTCCATAATAGTCCTTTGGGAGGGCATTCAGGGTTCCTTAAGACCTTGCATAGGGTTAAAAGGGATTTTTCTTGGCCTGGTTTGAGGGAGGATGTGAGGAAGCATGTAAGGGAATGTGATACTTGTCAAAGACTAAAGGCTGAGACTTGTAATATAGCTGGTTTGTTACAGCCCCTACCTGTACCTGATAAGCCTTGGCTTGATGTGAGCATGGATTTTGTTGAGGGTCTTCCAAAGTCTCAGTCTAAGGATGTGGTTTTGGTTGTAGTGGATAGACTGACTAAATTTGTTCACTTTGTTCCTTTGTCCCATCCTTATACTACTGCTAAGGTAGCTACCCTATACCTGCATTATGTGTTCAAATTACATGGAATGCCAACCTCAATTGTGAGTGATAAGGACCCTGTGTTTACTTCACATTTTTGGCAAGAGTTGATGAGATTGCAAGGGGTGCAGCTAGCCATGTCCTCGGCTTATCACCCTCAATCAGATGGGCAGATTAAGGTAGTTAATAAGAGCTTGGAGCACTATTTGAGAGCATTTGCAGCTGACAGACCCCACTCTTGGGTTGATTGGTTACCCTTGGCAGAATTTTGGTTCAACACCAACTTCCATACCTCCACCAGATTAACTCCTTTTGAAGCCTTATTTGGTTATCCTCCTCCAAGGTTATTGGACTACATACTTGGCACTACTAAGGTTGACAATGTAGATGTGCATCTGAGGACCAGACAGTAGCTACTAGCATTGCTGAAGCAGAATTTAGTGGCAACTCAGGAAAGAATGAAGATCAATGCTAACAGACACAAGACTGAAAGAGGCTTTGCTGAGGGAGAATAGGTGTATTTAAGGCTGCATCCTTACAAGCAGAAGTCACTGAGGTAGAGCAAGATGGGAAAACTATCCCCTAGGTACTATGGACCCTTCCAGATTTTTAAAAAGGTTGGTAAGGTGTCTTACAAGTTGGACTTACCCTCAGATTCCAGGTTGCATCCCACCTTTCATGTTTCCTGTCTTAAGGCAAAACTGGGTCAACATGTATTAGCATTTCCTACTCTTCCACCTATGGATTCGAGGGGCATACTTAGCCCTAAACCCAATGCTGTGTTGCAGGAAAGGTCCCATCAGTTGAGAAATAGGATTGTTACTCAAGTCTTAATTCAGTGGCGAAGGGAAGGTCCTGAAAATGCTACTTGGGAGAATTTGTACCAACTGCAGCTACAATTCCCTCACCTTGTGGGCAAGGTGCTTTAATAGGGGGGGGGGGTATTGTTAAGCATAATTTTGTATGTTGTATCAGTTTGTACGTTGGGTTATAGGATGGTTGTATCAGTTTGTATGTTGGGTTATAGGATGGTTGTGTGGTAATAGCTGGATAGTGTAGTACAAGTGCCTAGTGCTTGAGTGCCTAAGTGTACATATGAAGCTTGTATATCAGTGTTGTCATATCAATGTTGTAGGGTATACGGCTTGGTTAGTGTCAGTGCTTAGTGACTGTGCAAGGGCAGTTAGAGTTAGTTACAGACTAGTGGGTTGGTGACAGCTGTGAGGTGTAACTGTGAGGTGTGGTTTAAGAGACCAAGGAGTTGTACACAGGTTAATGAAGCAAAGTGTAATTCTAAAATACAATTTCTTCTCTCTTTTCTCTCCGTTCTTTCCTTCTTCTTTCTCTGTTCTTTTCTTTTTCTTTCTCTATTCTTTTTTCCCAATTCTTGGAGGCCTAGCTGACCTCAAATCCAGCTATAAAATCAAACCATAGATTTCAATCCTAACAATTTGATCATGGAGATTTGTCCTTTGAAGATTTATTCAGGAGATTTTTCCTTTTATGAAGATATGTTCATGGAGATTTTATCCATTGAAGATTGAAGTGTAGGAGATTTATCCCATTTTGAAGATTTGTCATTTGAAAATTTGAATAAGAGATTTATCCCTTGAAAATATGTTCATGGAGAAAAATTTGAATAGGAGATTTATCCCTTGAAGATTTTTTCATGGAGATTTGAGCTTTGAAGATTTGTTCAGAAGATTTTTTTTCTTTTAAAATTTTGTTTTGGAGATTTATCCTTTTAAAAAATTTAGGAGACGTATCATTTGATTTTTTGTTTTTTTTGGAGATTTGTCCTTTTGAAATTTTGATTTTAGGAGATTTTTTATTTTTGAAAAATGTTTTAGGAGATTTATCCTTTTGAAATTTTGTTTAGGAGATTTATCCTTTGAAAAGTTTGTTAGGAGATTTGTCCTTTTGAAAATTTTATTTTTGAAGGTTATTCCTTTTTGAAAAATGTTTTAGGAGATTTATCATTTTGAAATTTTGTTAGGAGATTTGTCCTTTGAAAGTTGAAGTTCAGGAGATTTTTCCTCTTTTAATTTCCTACAAGAAAAACAAGAGTTGATTTCTAGTCAGTTAATTTGTATCAATGTTATGAATACTATTTCAGTGCCCGTTCCGGTTTGTCTATTGGAATGGAATATTTCGGTACCGACCTATTTCGGGTACCGTTTCGGGATTTACCGTTTTATAAATATATATATATATATATAGTAATTAATAATAAAAAAGATTTATTATTCATTTCTATTATTAAGCCAAATGTTATAAATTAATGAATTTAATATAGTTTTTAAAAAGAAAATCATAATATTAAAGTAGTTTTTTTTTAGAAAATATAAAGTGATTAGGTTAATTATTAAAAAAAATCAAGTTTGGGGTTTTTTTTGGTAAATAAACAAACATAGTGGGATACTTATAAACCATGAAGCTTCCTAGAAGCTTCCTTTCAACTTCAACTCCACTCACCATCTGCCAGGTGCATCATTTAGTTCTCTACTCCTATTCCTCATTTCAAAATCTTATCACTTATATTTCATTTCTCACTTTATATATGTCTTAGAAAGTTTAGAGACGCAGTAGTAGTGCAGATTGCAAAACTAAAGAAGACCAATTTCGAAGTAGTGCAGATTGTAGAAGTGAAGAAGACCAATTTCAAACGGGTTACTTTAGCCAAAACTTGAGCATTTGTTCTCTTCTTCTTCTTCTTCTTCCTGAAATGATTTGGTAGCAAATCTGATCTGGAGTTCACGTTTATGGTGAAGGAATTAAAAAAAAAAAGGCTAACTTCATTAAGGCTGAAAACTTCAATTTCGGTCAGAATCTACCGAAATATCCCGAAATGGCCGAAATTGACCAGAATGACCCAAATTTAATTCGAGGTGGAATAGGGGAGGGGGTGTTTCTCGCTTCGGTTTTCATACCGTAATGGTATTTTTCGGCCATTCTGGCCAGAACAGAACGGAATTAATAACAATGATTTGTATAACTCATGAACTACCACTCTTTGATCTTTGTATTTGATGACTTTGATATGTATGGACTTATTCTTGTAAGAGCTTGATTCAGAAAAGTTTAGAGTTTACTTGATGAAACTTTCTTGTGCAAAGGTTTGAATTTACCTGACTGGTTTTGACATGGGTATCTTACCTTAATGAGGCATAGCTAAATGCCCCTAGTCTACAAATTAAAGTATGATTTTGAAAACCCTGACTTTTGAGGGAAAGGTGATTTCTTTTTTTTCAAAATGGATGAGGCATGGTTGAATGCCTCTAGTTTAGAAATGGATGCATGATTTTTGGAAATCTTGATTTTTTTTTTTTTTTTTTTTGAAAAGATGATGATGATGACTTCTTTTTTTCTAAAAATGAATGAGGCAGGGCCGAATGCCCCTAGTTCAACTATCAGTGTGAATTTTGAAAAATCTTAATGTGTAGGGACCTTCAATAAAGAAAATATTGAGTAAAACAAGATCAAAATCACAAAATTGGGCAAAACAAGGACTACTAGAATGATGGTAGCATCTAAACTGAAGATTGAGGGTGATTGTTGAGTAGATGAAAGATCCATGTCTACCTCTTGCAAAAGATTCTTTCCATGAGCTTGTTAGTAATTAGTTATTATAAAAAATGTTTTGGGCCAATGCCCCTAGTTTAGACATGCTTGCACCGAAAATTGATGATATGCTTAATGCAAAACAGATGCTCCTAGCCTAAATTCACACAAAGAAATGTTTTGATTTTGAGCCTTTGAAAAAAATGTTTTTTGAGTGATTATGACCAGGCCTTTACAAAGGCTACCTACATATCTCTCTCATAGAGGATCAAGTCCAAACATAGTTCGAAAAAAAGTTTTGAAAAATGAAATTTTAAAAAATCTTCTTTTTTGAAATGAAGTTTCTTTTTTGGGTGATTGTGATTGGGCCTTTGAAAAGGCTATCTACGTACCTCTCTCATAGAGGATCAGGTCCAAACATAATTCGAAAAAAAAGTTTTGAAAAATCTTCTTTTTTTGAAATGAAGTTTCTTTTTTGAGTGATTGTGACCGGGCCTTTGAAAAGGCTGCTTATGTACCTCTCTCATAGAGGATCATGTCCAAACATAGTTCGAAAAAAGTTTTGAAAAATGAAGTTTTGAAAAATCTTCCTTTTTGAAATGAAGTTTCTTTTTGGGTGATTATGATCGGGCCTTTGAAAAGGCTGCCTACGTACCTCTCTCATAGAGGATCAGGTCCAAATGTAGTTCGAAAAAAAGTTTTGAAAAATGATTTTTTTTTTTTTTTGAATTTTTTTTTTTGAAAAATGATTTTTTTCTGAAATGAGTTTCTTTTTTCTTTTTTTTTTTTCTTTTTTTGAAAAAAAATCAATTCACTTAGAATGAGATTTTCTGAAATTTTATCTTTTTCAAATGACAAAAGGTGATCCTTTGAACAACCTCTTTGACCAAATGCTCATTTGTTAATTCGATCTCATTGGCTAGGAAGGATTTGAAATCATTAAAAACATGTAATCAAACTTGTTTCTTCATTTTGAAAATTTTTAGATTAAGTCTTCAAAGACAATCAAAGAAATAAAATGCTTGGGAATCACATAGGTTGGGAACAAGCAAAAAAAAGGGAAAATCCTAAGTTTGAAGATTTGAAATTTTTTGAGAATTTGGAAATTTGTTCTCTTGAGAGTAATTTTCTGCTCGAAGCAAACAAAGTGAGTGTTTGGAGCTTTAAGAAAAAAAAATCAGTCACTTGAGTATTTGTGAAATTTTGTCTTTTAAAGATAACAGCCAGTGGGGCATGATAATCTTGTGTAGTTTTTCTTCTTAATCCAAGAAAAAATATTATCAGAGATAAATGTGTGCTTTTAATCAGCAAGACTTCAAGGAGGTCTTTATTCAAAAGTTGTAATGTAGGCCTGGTTCAGGTTATTGAAAGGAAGGATATAAAAGGCTCAAAACCCTTATGATATTTCCCCAAGTATGCAATACTTTAATTTCAAGCATTGGAAGATTTTTTTCCACATCTTCCATCATTGACTCTTGTGCTAAAATCCTTTTCATGTTCATCATATTCTCATTGGTCTTCGTTGATTCCTTTCATTTGGTCTTGGTTGTTGTTGTTGTTGTTGTTGTTGTTTTTTTTTTTTTTTTTTTTTTTTTTTTTTTTTTTAAGATTGATAACTTTCTCTTTTTGGCCTTCTTAGCATCCTATCTTATGGTGGTCAGATCACTCACTCTCATTTTTGTTTTTCTCATTTTTTGATAGATTTTTTTGAATTGTTTTGCTCCAATTTTTTGCCTAGACCACCTTTTCAGATTTTCAGCCTAGCAGGCTCTTTTTTTCCTTTTTTTTTTTTCTCTATTTTTTGCCTAGACCGCCCTTTCGGGTTTTCAGCCTAGCGAGCTTTTTTTTTAGAATTTTATTGGCTTTCCGTTAACTGCATTTTTTGTTTCTTTCAATTTGACAGACTTCAATCTTTCTTGGATGAATTTGCATTTCTCCTTGATACCCTCTTATCCTTTCTAATGCACTTTCATTTTTCTTGACTTGACTAAACACACTTTTTTTGATGAAATGTATCTTACTTTTTCTTTTCCTCGTCTTCCTCAATTTGATTGAATTTTGCTTTTGATGAATCTTCATTTTTGTTCATCCTTCTCAACTTGAATGATTTTTGATGAATCAGTATTCTTTCACAACTTGATGAAAATTCTTGCATTCACTTCTCTCTCTCTCTCTCTCTCTCTTTTTTTTTTTTTTTTTGGTTGAAGTCTTTTCTAGTTTGATGACCTTCTCTTTTTTCTCATAGTTTGATGCTTTCTCAAAATCTTATCTCTCCTTGATGGATTTCCTTCCTTTCTAGCTTGATGGAGTGAATTATCCCTTTCTTTAATGAACTCTCTCTTTTCTGAACTTGATGAACTATTCATCGATCTCATTGTCTTCATTGAGAATCTTACCAAGTGCTGCTGAATCCATAAGGTCAACACTTCCTCATCTTGAGATTTAAACATGCATACTTAATTTTCCCACCCAAGGTTTAAGTTTTTAGTGGGTTCTTTGAAAAATAGGCTAAATGTTTAAAGGCTCAAGTTGACTAGCAATGGATAATTATTGTAATAGGTGTCAAGGAATAATATGGTTACCGAAGGCGGCCTCCTATCCCTAGTGATGCTCTCTTGTAAGTACAGTGACTTAAACTCTTTCAATAAATTATTCTTGGAATAGAAGTATAAATGCTCCAATGATGTGAAAAATTCTATAGAGATTGGGATTGAGTGTATGTGGTTTGAGAAATTTGGATGAATTTCTTTCATTGCCTTTTACGACCTTTTCTTCTCATATTCTAAATGTTTAGCAAAAGTCCTTACATGGATTGAATGAAGTTAAATCCCTCTTTGGAATAAATTGATTGGTAGCAATTAATCATCATGATTTGGAAAACGTTTTATCAAATGGATTTTCTTGTACTCTCTTGGAAAGAAGGCTTTTGAAAAAAATTTGGAGTCTTTGAAAGGGAGGCTTTGGGAAAATCTTGGAGTTTTTGAAAGAAAAAAAAAGGGTTTTTAGGAAAAGGTTACTAAAAATGCCCAATGCCCCCAGTCTAAAAGATTTTTTTTTTATTTTTTTTTTTTATTTTTATTTTTTTGTTGAAAACCCCTTCTTCTTCTTTTTTTTTTTTTTTGAAAAAAAAAATTCTCTCTTTTTTTTTTTTTTGAATTTTTTATGTACATATGAACAACATGATGAATCAAATGCATCAAACACAACATGGATTTTATTGAGTAAATGACCAACTAGAAAGAAAATGCTAAATAAACAATAAAACCAAAGAGCCAATCTAAAAACTTGTAAGATGAAATTCAAGCAAAGTCTAGATGGCTGGCCGATGATGGTGGAGTAATGACTTGTTTGTCAATCAAATTTTGAATGGCATGTTGTAGATTGATGCATTTGTCTGTTTGATGGCCAGGTTCTTGATGACATTTGCAGAACTCATGTGACTTGTAACCTTTAGGCAGTGGGCTTGGAGGAGGTCGAGGTTCAAGTGGGCAAAGTTGCCATTCAAGTTTGAGCTTTTCAAACAATTGGCTCATAGGCACGTGGAGTTCATTAAACTTCCTTTGAGGCCTAGAATTGATAGATGATGATGTTTGGGGAACCACAACATTGATTGCCTCCTCATTGGTGGTGTTGGTTGCAACTTTCTCAAAAATGAAGCCTTCTTCATTCTTCAACATGCCATTATTGATAGCATCTTCCACTTGAGTACCAATTATAACCAAGGATTTGAAGTTTGGAAAGTATTGGGCAAAAATATGCTTGTGGAATATGGGTAACAAATTCTTCAGCACCATTTGGATTTACTCTTCTTCACTAGGTCTTGTGATCATCTAGGCTGCCTTGGCTCTCCATTTGGTTATGAAGGTGGAAAAGGACTCCTTTGGCTATTGTTTAGTGGTCTCCAAGTCTCTCCTTGTCATATCCACTTCTATGTTGTACTTGTATTGATTGTGAAACTCATGATAGATGGCCTCCCAACTCCTTTCTCTAGCATCATCTAGGTTGAGGAGCCACCTAAGAGTGGCCCCAGTTAGGGTGTTTTGAAACAATTGACTAAGTAGTTCTTCAGTTGCTTCTAGGGGCTGCATGGCCCTTATATACATCTTCAAATGGGACTTTAGGCAGCCAGTCCTGTCGAACTTGTCCAAGGTTGGCATCTTAAACTTGGGAGGCAGTCTCACATCAAGGAAAAGTGAGAGTGGTTGGTAGTCCATGAGGTCTTCCATCTTGCGAGCTCCTTTGATCATCTCTTCCATTTTTTTTATCCTCTTGTTGGTCTTCTTCTCACTCTCCATGGTTGGAGGATTATGGTCAGTCTCATTCTCCTATTGACCACTCTTCAAGTTCTAAAATTGTTGTACCATAAGGTTCATGTCCTCTCTCAACTGGATTTGACTAGCTACCATGGTGTTCAGTAGCTTTTAAGTGTTCATGAGTTCTTTAGTGTTCAGATGTTCTTCCCTTTCTGCCATGGTGATGGAGTCTTCAGACTTTTTGTGGCTTGGGCTGCCTTGTAAGTTGATATTGTGATGTTGCCACTGTGGAATGCCTTCTATGGTGACAAGCCTCAGTATTGTGATGGGCTTGGAATTGGAACTGTTAGCTTGAGTGTCATCCTTGGATTCTTTTTAGAGTCTTCCCTTTGATCAAATTCTCCTCTAAGAATAGGCTCAATTGGGTCAATCAAAGCTAGGTCCCCATCTACATCAATCAATCATCGAAACAAACACACACAACATGCAATGCAATTTTAACATGGACTGGCCTAAGGGTAGATTCTAAGTCATTACATTGTAGAGTGGGTTTGTTGTTTCATTGTTTCCCATAGCTAGGATGCTACACCTCCTAACTTGTAATGTAATGAACATTACGTTGGTCCAAATGGCATGGTCTATCTTTTATAGTCAACAAGAAGTGATCCAATGACTTTGGGCTATGAGTTGGTGAGTTCACCATTGGGTACCCGAATCTAATGAAGACCGGTGATCCATGGTTACTATCACAATATGTTGAGATGGGTGCATATATATTTGTTTTGATGCCATACACTATGACAATTAGGGAAAGCTCTTAACAAACAAACATGACAACACTAACAAAAATATCGTACAAAAATCTCAGGACATAAATAAACAAACAAACAACAATATCATGTAAAATCATGCAAAAGACAAGGGTATATAGTTGGTCAATTAAAGTCTAACATGAAGCTAAGCCCTCAACATCCTCAATGGAGTCACCACTGTGAGAGACTGGAAAATTGGGTGCTCTCAAAAAAGAGATTTAGGTGCTTTTAAAGGGCACCTCTTTTTTTGGATAAGTGGTGTGGATTTACCACTTATTTTTTATATACAAAAAATAAGAAAAAATAAAGGCAAAAATGCAAAACTGACCCTTTAACTTTTACATTTTTTCATTTCAGTCCTCTAATTTTTAGTTTTGTCAATTCAGTCCTCTAACTTTAAATTTTTGTCAATTCAAGGTTCCGTTACAACTCAGTTTGCTGCCGTTAAAACCACCAAAACGACGCCGTTTTGCATGTTTTTTTTTTTATATATATAAATTTCGGAAAAAAAAAAAAAAAAAAAAAAAAAAAGAAAAAAGAAAAAAAGAAAGCATTAAGGGGAACGACCGCGGTTTGGATTGAAGCCTTAAGGAAAAGCTGCTCCAATGGCCGCTTCAAAACAACCATAAGTTCAAGTGATGCCCAGACCCGGAATTTCGGATTCAATTTGGGTCAAAACCCCAAACCCTCTTCCTCTTCGTCTAGATCTTCCCTGCATTAAAATTTTGCTTTTGGGTCTTTCTTCGATGATCAAAATGGAGTCTTTCAATCCAACGGCAATTCCAAAACCCAGAATTTTGGTGGGTTTGATGATTTGTTATTCGGGGACCTAGTGAATCCACAAACCAATTTAATTCGTTCGATTACAATTCAATATTTTCGAATAATTGGAATGGGAAGCCTTTGACGGTGCCTATTTATGGTGTTGATGATGTGTTTGGTGGAATGCCTGGCTCGAAGAGCTCTGCTTCGGCTCCGATTAATGATGATGTGTTTGCGTTGTTTGCTTCAATGTCGAAGCAGAGTGCTCCCAGTGAGGTCCCCTTAATGCTTTCTTTCTTTTCTTTCTTTTTTTTTTTTCTTTTTTTTTTTAGATTTTTTCTTATTTTCTTTTAATTCCGAATTAAAAAATTAAAAAAAAAATTATAAAAAAAAAAAAAAAAACAACAACAACACATGAAAAACGGCGTCGTTTTTGTGGTTTTGACGGCAGCAGTAACTGAGTTGTAACGGAGACTTGAATTGACAAAAATTGAAAGTTAGGGGACTGAATTGACAAAACTGAAACTTAAAGGACTGAAATGAAAAAATGTGAAAGTTAGAGGGTCAATTTTGTATTTTTGCCAAAAATAAATATAGTTACATGTTCAAAATTCTCCAAATGTCATTGATTGAATAAAGACAAGTACAATTTTGGTAAATTAAACCTTACAAGGCTTTGGGTCCTAGTTACATTCTATCCAAAAGAATACAAAACTTTGGTCCTAGTTACAATCTACCAAAATTAAATAGACAAAACACTAATCTACCTATCCAAAAACCCTAAGCTCGGGGGCTAGGTTACGGAATGAGAAGGTGTTAGGCACCCATTCTGCTCAGACAAAGTCTGGTCTTCTAGACTCTAGTGACCAATATACCCCTTTTTGCATGATGTTAAATGATATGTTGAACACACACGACGCACATTTGATAAAATTAATTTAAATAAATTTTCCTTATGGATGTGTACACTTTTTCAAGAAAATTCAAATTTATTTTGTGAATAAAAAAATTGGATTTGTAAAGAAAATCATATTTGTTTTTATGTAAAAGAAAGAATAAGATTTTTGTTAAAAAGTATTAGATATGTTTTGTGTAAAGTTAAAAAAATATCATACAAACATCTCAAGACATAAACAAACAAACAAACAACAATATCATGCAAAAGACAAGGGTATATAGTTGGTCACTTAAAGTCTAACAAGAAACTTAGCCCTCGACATCCTAAGTGGAGTCGCCATTATGAGAGACCGGAAAATTGGGTGCTCTCAAAAAAGATATTTAGGTGCTTTTAAAGGGCACCTCTCTTTTTGGGTAAGTGGTGTGGCGTTGTCACTTATTTTTTTATATACAAAAAATAAGAAAAAATAAATAGAGTTACATGTTCAAAATTCTCCAAATGTCATTGATTGAATAAAGACAAGTACAATTTTGGTAAATTAAAACTTACAAGACTTTGGGTCCTAGTTAAAATCTATACAAAAGAATACAAATCTTTGGTCCCAGTTACAATCTACCAAAATCAAATAGACAAAACACTAATCTACCTATTTAAAAAACCCTAAGCTCGGGGGGCTAGGTTACGGAACGGAAAGGTGTTAAGCACCCATTTTGCTCAAATAGAGTCTGATCTTCTAGACTCTAATGACCAATATACCCCTTTTCTGCATGATGTTAAATGATATGTTGAACACACACGACGCACACTTGAAAAAATTAATTTAAATAAATTTACCTTATGGATGTGTCCTCTTTTTCAAGAAAACTCAAATCTATTTTGTGAATAAAAAAAATTGGATTTGCAAAGAAAATCAAATCTGTTTTGTGAATTAAAAAATTGGATTTGTGAAGAAAATCATATTTGTTTTGTGAAAAAAAAAAAAAATTGGATTTGTTAAGAAAAATCAATTTTGTTTTTATGTAAAAGAAAGAATAAGATTTTTGTTAAAAAGTATCAGATCTGTTGTGCAAAGTTTTTTTTTTTTTTTTTTTTTAAAGTTGATTTTATCAAGAAAAATCGCATCTATTTTTTTGATGTAAAAGAAAAAAAAATGACTTTTTGAAAAAGGATCCACATTCATGAGATAAATTTATTATACATGCATCATATGTTTAAAAAAAAAGACTTCAACCTAACTTTCAATTCCTTCTTTTAAATTTCAAACTCTGCAATTTTGTAACAAAGAAAACCTTTTCTAAAAAAATCAGATATGTATTTAATGAAAATATAGATCAGTTTTTGTGTTTAAAAAAATTAGATCTGTATTTAATGAAAATACAAATTACTTTTTGTGTTTAAAAAAAATCAAATCTGTATTTAATGAAAATACAAATCAGTTTTTGAGCTAAAAAATCAGATCTGAAAATATAGATTAGGTTTTGTGTTTGGAGAAAATCATATCTGAAAATACAGATCAATTTTTCACTAAAAAACCAGATCTAAAAAATACATATCAATTTTTGAGCTTAGAGAAAATCATATTTGAAAATACAAATCAGTTTTTGGTTTTCATAAAAGAATTTTTGTTAGCCATTGCAGATTTTGAAACTTGTAAGGTTGAATTTAATCAACCATGTGTTGGCTTTATTCCATGACAAATTTGCTTGTAATATAGCACTTAGAAACCTTGTATTTAGATGGGAATCATGTAAGGGTAGTGTGTGAGAGAGTGTGAAGAAATGCTCAAGACAGTGCAGTGAAGCAGAGACTCGCGGCTAGGACTCGCGGGTGGCTCGCGGCTTGCAAGCCGCCAAAAGTTGCTCACTTGCAGAGCATGCAGGGGAGCTGAACAGTCACGCCACCTAGAGCACTACACGACAAAAATCCAGACTAGCCATTAAGTTAGCTCGCGACTTGAACTCGCGACTCAGTCAAGTAGCGAGATCAAGTCGCCAGCCAGCCCTGTTTTTGGAAAAACTGACTCTTCGTATTTCATTCTCACACCAATATAAATACCCCTCATTCCCACAAGATATGTGTGGCTATTCAGAAAGAAAAACCCTAAGAGAGGTTTCTTCAAAACACCCACCCAATTAGAGAGAGCTACTCATTTCTTAGAGAGAAATCTTTGTAGTCTCTTCTCATTCCCTCTCTCATTGTCATACCTATTGAGAGGAGATTTCTATCCAAACACTACTCACACCCATTCAGAGTGTTGAGTGTCTTTGGAGCTTTGGGAAGCATTGGAAGATGCCAAGGATGGCGGATGCTACGGTCTAGTAGCGGAATCCGGTAAGCTAGAAAAGAAAAAGGCTTGGCGCAACCTCGTTGGAGCAAGAAGCTTGGAGGGCTTAGGTACATCGGGTAGATTAGGCTTGGAGGGTCTATTGCTGTTCATGTATCCCAACTACATTTTCTAGTGGATTATTGACCGCTTGGAGAGCGGCGGAGAGGTTTTATGCCGAGGGCTTCGGTTTCCTCTTCGATAACACATCGTGTGTTGTCCTTGTGTTTGCATCTCTCTTCCCTTTATCTTTGCCTTTTATTTTCTGCTGTGGATGTGATTTATAATTGGCTTAGATTGATTTCCAATTCTGTTTATAGCTTATGTTCATTTTCCGCACACTAGTTGTTTGTCATAAAGCTTGAATTGGTTATTTTGTTTTTGGGGGTCTAAACGTTCAAGGGTGTTTATACACGTTTTTGAACTTTCAAAACTTAAGAAAAAGAGTACAATAAGCAATCACCTAAGCACATGTTAAAGAAAATTCTAGCATCATATTTAAGCATAGTGACCATATCAGGAACTAAACATAATAAAAATATGCTAAACATATTCATGCATCAAACAATAACCAAAATTAATGAAAGAAAAAAAAAATGCCTCTTGCATGAACGTGCTCTTCTAATGAAAGAATATTTTAGGATTCAAAGAAATTTGTTCACATCTTTAAAGCCTAAAATACTTTACTTACAAAAAAAAAGTTCCTAAAGTAAAAGCCTCCTGAACGTCTTTAATGTAAAGGGAATTGAAAAGTTAGAAGAGAAGAGCCCTTAATTCTAATTTGTTTCCTCTATTTGTAGAGATTGGGATGCTTAAAATATGAGATCATATACGAATTGGAACACGTCCTTATCTCTAAAAAATTGTAAAAGATAGGTATTATCTCAATCAAGGAGTCCTCGGGCCGTGCCAACAATTTGTTCCAATCGGCACTTGGAAAGTGTTGAATGGCCTTCTTGGGTGCTGAGTCCGCATTTGACTTTTGGTCCAATTTGGACTAATTTTTTGAGGATTTTTTAGCCAGGAATTGTACTTAGACACATTTTTAATCCGTATTCTAAAAGTTAATCACTTTTTCTGAATATTCAGGTCTTTAAAGTGATAATAATCTTGTAGATAAATATTCCAAAAAGTCTTGATTATCCTCAACTTCTTTGTTATCTAATTATCCACTTTATTCTCATGCAAGCAAGTCTATTTTTGACACTGACTAACAATCAATCATAAAATTATTTTATTAATTTTAATTGTTTAACCAATTAGAATTAATTTAAATTACTCATGCATGGTCGGCTCTACCTAAACAAAATGCATGCAGACCGTGCAAACTTGATTATGTGATATCTTTCAATCTGACAGTCCAATTTGGAAATCGGACACACCGTCGCGACCATTAGAACCTTAAGATCATTTTTATGATGTGCAATGAATGAATTAATGCATGTAATGCAACTCTAATTGTCGGGTATATGAATGGCTACTGCCACTTAGGATTTGTTGTGAAGATTTGTAAAAATGTTGTGGACATAACACCTCTCTCCTTTCGAATGACAAGTCAGTTACTAAAATTTAAGAGATGGAAGTACCTGATTTTAAGAGATATGGATAAGGGGTTATGGTTGAATTAAAATAAGTTAGATAAAAAAATCTTATGTGAGAGAGATATAGTGAAAAAAAAAAAAAAAAAACTACTTTTTTTCTTTTCATTTATCTAAAATTTAGGAGTGTTTAATCGGTAATTTTACATATCTAACCGTATTATTTAAATTTTCTAAACATATAAATTTAAGAATATTTTAGTATGTAAAATGATGAAACTCAAACAAAAAGAATCATGTTATTAGTAGGGCCAAAATAGCCAAATACCACTATTGGCCGAAATTTTTAGCAATATACCATTGTTTGTGAAATAATTAGTAATATACCATCTTTTTAAAACTCGAGTTTGTGAAAATTCGAGTTCCATAAAAATAGCTAATGTGGTACCCGCTGAGGTGGATTTTTTTAAATTATAAAGTGCCACTTCGATCTCGAATTTTGTAAAACGGAGTTCCCTGTAAACAAAGCTCGACCTCTTTAAGCTCGAGTTATTTAAAAATGTTCAAATTTGAACATGGAATTTTTGTAATTTTTATTGATACTCGAGTTTGCAAAACTCGAGTATTATGTATGATATAATTTCACAAAATGCTTGGCACTCACTCTGATATATAGTCAACGCTGTTCATTGATATAAATTAAAATAAATCTTCTCTATTTGCTAGTACAATAAAATATAATTGATTTTCGCAAAAGTCGTGCATTGACATGGCCTCTGCTTTTTGATGTTTCAAGCAGAGAAGGAGCTGTTTGTAAAGTTTTGGTAAGAAAAAAAATGTGTGATCTTTGTCAACATAACAGGTCGAAGATGCAAAAAAGGAGTGACTCAGCTTCAATTTGAGTTTCTGTAAGAGAAGGAGCTCTTGTATTTGCATTTTATTTGGCGTTTTATTTGATGTTTCAGCTTGTAATATAATCAACCATCTTTTTACATTTTACTTTTAGTATGTCATACACCGCACTCGAGCTTTGCAAACTCGATTACAAATAAAATTTTACAAAAAACTTAAAGTTTTTAAATTTTGAATAACTTGAGCTTAAAGAGGACGATTTTTTTTACTAGGAACTCGATTTTAAAAAACTCGAGTTCCATATGGCACTTCTTAATTAAAAAATCCACCTCAGCATGTGCCATGGTAGCTTTTTTATGGAACTCGAGTTTGTATATCTCGAGTTTCAAAAAAGTGATACTTTCCTAAATATTTTCAAAACAATGGTAAATTGCTAAATTTTTTGGCCAACCGCGGTATTAGGTCATTTTTGCCTTATTAGTAGTATAAATTATGTTCAACTTTGTGTTATTTTCAATTTGTATTTAAATATAAATTGGTTCCTATTTTTTAGGATTAGATTGAGATAAGATTATTTCATCATTGACCATATAAGTAAATTGAATCCATTAATGAAAAAATTAAGTAGAAAATTAAATAATAAAAAAATCTAATTTTCCTCTAAATTTAGGAAGTTAGTCACCTCAAATCAGGACAAAATTGGTCTTTGCCCCTTTCTATCAAACAATCCAGCATTTTGCCCCATTTCTCAAACTAATTAGGGAAATACCCTTCTTTTGAAACTCGATTTTCTCAAAATTGAGTTAAGTCCTATAGTAACGTTTTAAGGAGCCTATAGTGACGTTTTAAGGAATTAGAGTGGCGTTTTGGAACTCGAGCTCCATGAACTCGAGTTATAGGTAAAAAAGGAAAAAAACTTGTATGGAACTCGAGTTTATGGAGCTTGAGTTCCAAAACGCCACTATGGTTCCTTAAAACATCACTATAGGCTCCTTAAAACGCTACTATAGAGGTTAAGAATTTTTTTTTTTTTTTGTTTTTTAAACTCGATTTTTGAGAAAATCGAGTTTCAAAAGAGGAGAATTTCCCTAATTAGTTTGAGAAATGGGACAAAATGCTGGATTTTTTTTTTTTTTTTTTTAAATGGGCAAAAGCCCATTTTCTCCCCCTCAAATCAACTCATCTATCTTTTAATTATCCCAGTTCATATTAAATGACTTCCACAAGGAGCAACCAACAGTACGTGTGGCATCCAACGCGTTAGGTGTCGCGGTCTCCTCTGTTCGTAGCATAAGCCAACATGGCTCGTTAGGTGGCCCTTAATTATCACCAGCCATGCCTAACATTTGTTTAGTTTGTGTTAAGGTTTGTCATGGATGTAATTGTCACACATGAGGACTAATTGATCTCATGCAAGGGTAGAAAAAATGAAAAACAACCATGTCATATTATAATTGTCGTAGAAATTTTGAATCAAACTGCATTAGCGCTCTCTAACCTTTGCCTAATGTTTTCTCCCTCCCCTCTCTCGAAATTTCGCCCTCTTGAAAACAGTAAACTCTCTGAATTTCGTCCTCTTGGAAACAATAAAAAAGAGTTACTCTTTGCTTGCCATTTGAAGTTACACCACTCAATGTAGGAATAGGATCAAATATTACACCACTTAATATGAATTATGTTATCTTTTCTTGTGAATTGACTTTAGTGTGTGTGTGTATATACATATATGTTTATTTGATTAGATACAGCATTTTAAAAGCTTTGTTTTAGGCCACAAACTTGTAAGGCTGTAACATTACCTCTTCAATTAGCAAGAAGAGGATTCAAATCCAAACTCCCAGTCATTGTAACTATCGAAGTATTATAAAGAAAATGGGTGGAAAGTTTTAACTCAAGTAATGGCAAGGAAATAAAGAAAGAAACTGAAGTAATGCAGCAATTAGGTACTTGTTTTTTTTCTTGATCATTCGTGTTAATTTCATTTTCTCGTTTCTTGTTAAGGACTACTGTCATTGGTAGAATATGTACAAGATAAAAGGAGGTAGGAGTCCAAAAACAAGTCGACCGCCCTAATGCAATCTTCTTGGCCTGTTTCTTATGTACACATTTGTTTTGGCCCGAGGAAAAAACTCCTAAAAAATAAAAATAATAAACCTTTACAAACGTTCAAAACCTCAGCGAACATCAAAAGGAGCAGTCAAGCTCTTTCCGCTACCAACAGCAACAGTCTCATCCTTGCAGTGTCCACTGGCTTTGGTATTTCGGTTGGAATTCCTGCATCTTTGACAAACAAACTTGGATGGGACAGAATCGGAGTCTTTGATACCAGAACACCTAGTGTGTTGCCACACGCCACAAACATCACACGCCATCATTCTCTCTCCATCATCATCCTTGGCCCCACAGCTGCAATCCACCGTCCACCTCTCGACACCCCTCTCCATTCTATACATACTCAGTCCATTTTTCCCAAGGCACCTACCTCGCACTCGAACTGATTCAGTTGACCCTAGCAAAAGTTTGACCTGGGTGGAATCATCTACACCACCAAAGCCAACTAGCTCTTCCCCTTGAAATCTTCTAAACATCAGATATACCTCTTGAAATGCTTTGGACACTTCAAGCTTAAGGTCAGAAACTGTTGCATATGGGGGAAGGATAATCAACTCCGGCGGCGGATTTGTGGTAAACTCTTCAGATTCATCTATGAGCTCCACTTGACATGACAGGCATACAGCAAATGGGTTTGCAATGGATGACATGTTCTCAACCTTGTAGTTTTTCACAAAGTGCTTGCAGTCAAGGAGCTTCTCTGCTGAGCTGATTGCAATATTTCTTGTTGCCTGAGGGTCATAGTTTACCATAGTTTGAGGGTGGAGCAAGGATTCATACATGTATCTGAGATCTTGCAGAAGATTTTCTACAGATGAGCAGTTTGAAATCGAAGAATCACTGCAAGCAGTTGTTTCTCCTATGGAACCACTTCCAGGCTCGAGTCTGTAAACGATAAAGTACAATCAGTCCAAACAAGTAACACAACAAAAGGATAAACATATCAATGGGATGGATATTTTATTCCAAATCACAAGTTTAAGCAGTCTTTTACAGCTTAAAGAAAATCCTATGTGCAACAATCACATGATTCTTTTCTCAAATGACTAAACCAATTAACAGCAAACACAGCATGTCACAACCAGAATGACCACTCACCTGTACTCAAGGGCTCCTGAATCAGGATTGCATCGGGCTTTAACAACCATACCATCAGCTGCCAATTTCCCTCCAAGTTTCCCAAGGCAATAATCTAGGAGCTCTGGAGGAGCCACCTTAAAAACAGCGCTTCTAAGAAGACGGCAATTTACCCAATTAGAGCCAGACACTGCACGAAGAACTCTGAAAATGGCTTCTTCCACCCGTTCAACGTCAGTCGCACTCCATGAACAAAATACTGCCGCCGAAGTAGAGATATGACGCTTCTTGCAGGGGACATCATCGACCCTAGACGGAGACTTGTGGGCATCATGTATCAAGCTCATCAAAAAACAAAAGAGATCTCTTATATTTACAAGCTTACGCCCCGCTAAGGACTGATAATGTGAGATCGTGTCCTGCAGGCGAGTGCAGGATTCCTGTCCCGGAGAGAGAAGGATGGACAACTGCAGGCTGGAGAGGTTTTCAACAGCCCTTTTATAGGCTTCAAGGGTGAGAGCAAAGCTACCAGCACCAAATTCATAACCCCATTCACCGTACCATGGATGGCCTTTGGAGATGGCATGAAGCAGCCGGTACTCTAACCCATACTTTTTTGACACATCCATCACACTCACTTTTCTGTTGATGTATGAACATGGAATGAATAAATAAATTGGACTTTAAGATGCGACTAAATTTAAAAAATAACATTGGACTAGAAGGGCATCCATAATTCCAAAAAAAAAAGGCATCCATCAGCACATTCGCATCAGAAGATGGAGGGCAAAATAGAAAGAAACATGATATGATAAAAAACAGAGACCAAGCAATCTTGTTAGCACATCATGAGACAAATGAAAAGCAAAACAGGAATCCTCTCAAAGTAAAACAGCATCATATAGTCTTTAATTGAACCTTCAATTAACAAATTGATATAGATAGACAACTCCCCACGAATATTAAAAACATTTCATGTTCTTTGCATTCTTCAATGTACCTACTTTGAGGTAGCCACCGTAGCAGCCAATATGATATGTGATTCTAGTACATCTTCCAATTAAATGATTATAAAACAGACCGTTTCACTGAACTTCTCACAATATAGCAAGAGGGGGGAAAAGGAGGGGGAAAAAAGGAAGCAAATATATATACATATATATATATATATATAAAATATAATTCTAGAAGAAAATGATTGAGGAGATGAAACTAACTGGCTCATAAACATAATAGAAACACTTCCATTAGAAAACAAACGAGAAGCTGTAGTTACAATAAAAGATCTCAACCTGACTCCAAGTATTTTACAAAGGCGATCCCAGAAGTCCATGATATGATATCCAGAGAGAATCCTTGAGCCCCCTTCCCTACCATTAACCCTAAGAAGGTGACCATAACCATTTGAATGAACCACACCATGTAAAAGGTGAGTTGTGTTTTCCAACTGGTGGAACACCCAATCTTCAGCATCATCTGTACTAGTCACTTGGTTGCATGACTTGCACCTGCAATAAAGGGCATATCATGCATCGCACAAATAATGATACCATCCTTTTCAAACTAATTAAATGCGGCAAAAAGGTCATACTTTTGTATAAATACTTGCATTAAACCAATTTAACACCAATGAAATCAATCTCAGAGTTCTCATAAGGCCATAAAATTCAGTGTCCATACAGTTCCTAACGAACAAATTACGACAACTGTTACAGTGCTCTCATGATATTTATTAACAACATAATGGTAGAAAACCAAATTTCAGTTCTAAGAAATAAGCATCAATGACAAGCTATATGCCTAATAGATGTTTCTATATACATATGCACAACTAAATCTTGCAAAAATTAATTTATAAAACGTGACAACATTATTTAACTCAATTACATAGAAAAATCACTTTAGCGCAACCACCAATACTTGGAAAGGGAGTTAAAATGCGTAATAGTTCTCCATGACAAAGTCAGTTAAAGATGTATATCTAAGAAAATATGGTTGAGGACTGAGTTATCATAATTCCGCATAATGTGCATTTGGCAGCATATGCTAGGGTCACAACACTTGATAACTGAATTGAACCTCTGAAATTTAATTGAAGAGAAGTAAAACAAACTTCAGCTAGATTATAGCATACTAATCACATATCTGACACCCACATAAGAGCTACTACATTTCAATCATACAACAAAAAAGGGGCAAAAAGAGGAGAAAAAGTAATGGTCCTCACTTGGATTCTGACAGATGCAAAACATCTCCACAGCACATGCATGGCTTGTGATACCCACCAATGGAACTATCATCAGCCTTTATTATAAAATGATAACGTTTCCCACATACAGGATGCCCACTCCAACCTGAAGTTTTGATAATAAGTTAGTAACCGCAATCTTTTTAGAAGCTATATCTTAGCAATGTCCCACAACTCAGAAAACAGACAAGATGATTTGCATAGTGACAAACAAGAACCAAATAGAACAAAAACCTCTATTTTTCTTTTTCTTTTTTAATAAAAACCCAAAACAAATTGTCAAATTTCCAGGGTTGTATTTTTCATTTTTTTTTTTAAAAAAAAAAAAAAGAACAACAGACAAAATTAAAAACAAATTTTCGGGTGATTTTAACCAAAGCTCACATGGGTCCATCTTAATATTAGAAGTAGTAACAAAAGAGATGGGCCCATCTTACTACTTAGATTCATGTGAACCCAAACCTTATTCTATCCCAAAAAAAAAAAAAAAAAGCTAAATGTCCAAAAGCATAGAATTCATGACGTGTCACAACAAACATTGGTCCAAACATAAAAAAAAAAAAGTAAACAGTAAAATGAATAGGGTGATGATCTATAAAAAAAAGTAAAAAAATAAAAACAAAAATCAATTCATAGGTATCAATAAAATTAATTCCAATGAAAGCTTTTCTCAAAAAAAAAAAAAAAATCCAATTAAAGCAATTAATCAAAGCCTTAGGGTACATAAGGGGCAAACAATTGTAATTTAAAAATAATTTAAAAATAAAAAGGCACGAAATTATCCAATTTCTTAAAGGGTATTTAGGGTACAAAAGGAAATGATAGCTGTGACGCAACAGCGAAAGAATGCTGTTCCAATTCCAACCAATAATACACGGTCCTCATGTATGCCACGTGTGAAGAATACAAGCAGCCAATGACAAACGGGTAACATTATAACATCCATTTCAATCATATGGACCCCACATATCTACTTTTATTTGTCTTATCATGTCAAACTGGACCCACACTCTTCTAAATATATCCCCACTATTTTATTTACTAAAAAATATCTCTATTCACATCATCTCGTGATATTTTCACGATAAATTGAGTGACATAAACATCCACAGCTTGGTTCCAACAACTTTTTCAGTTTATTTCACGTAAATCCATCGCTTTAATTAACACTCAATAATAAATATCTTATTTCATATCATATCGCCATTTTATTCTCACAAGAAATTGAGTGAAAAAAACTTTTTAGAACTTTCAACAAGTTATTCTCAGTTATTCATCCCTTGATTAACACTCAATAATATCACAGAATGCACTATTTTAGTAAGTATCATCTTACTTAGCAACCAAAAAAAAAAAAAAAAAGCATCTCGTAATACGAGATGACTTCGATATTTGTAAGATATAGAACAAGAAAATAAAGAGAGGGAGGGAGAGTTAGGGAATCGGTGAATTGGCTCGGTGAGTGACTCACCAACAACTCGGCACTGGTCGCAATACACAGATCTGGATCTAGCCACATCTTCTTCAACTACGTCAAGGTAGACCACATCGGGGAGCGAATCAGGGCCGTCGGTGACATCTCCGACGCGGAACAGCATCTGCCACGTAAGCAGGTGAGGGAACAGCGACGAAGGAGGAGGGAGAAGCGCGTGCTTCGTCAGAAACTCCTTCACGCGCGTCCTGAACGGTCCTCCGAACGCACCTTCTTTACCATCCATGGAAGACAAGGAAGGAAAGTTCAAGAAATCGTGGAGATCAGCCGTCACGCGCCTCTTCATCCTCTTTAATGGCCTTCCGTTCACAACCATAGCGCGTGTATCAGATCTGAAGACTCTCTAGATCTAGATCTGAAGGTTCTAGGTCGGACGGTTGAGATTGAATCTGGAGGAAGAGAAGTGGTTCAGTTAACTTTTCAGAGAGAGAGAGGGGTTGGGAGGGAAAGAAAAGCGTTTTGTTTGGGAGTTTTGTTTTGGGGTTAGGGTTCTCTGTGAGTGTTTGGATTCTGAGATTTCACGGACATCCAATTACTTTTATTTTATTTTCTATATTTCTTTATAATTTTTTTTTCGTTATGATATTTTAAATTTTTGTACTTTGTAAAGAAATCAAATTAAGTTTTAAATTATTTTCTGGGAATTCGGGACAGCAATAAAGTCGGTCTCGTTTGTTTGAGAGAGAGAAAGAGAGAGAAGCAAATTTATAGGATCGAAATCTTAATCGTTAAGCGAGTTTACCGATTCGTGGGGTTTCGAAAGTATATAAGGGCCTGGGAATGAATGAAATTACGGGAGTACCCTTATCATGAGGCCGACCTGACCAACTGGACTCTAGAATGTTCGTTCGACATTGTTTGGTTTCGCTGTACTTCTCATCTCATTTATCGCCTGATTAATGATTAAAAAGATACCAATTGTGGAAATACTCACCTACTTTTTCTTTTTTGGGTTAAAATTTAAATTATGATTTTTTTTCCTCAATCTTTATTTTAATTTGGTTTTTAACCTTTAAGCTACAGGCGCATGATAGATGTAGTGGTGTGGCTACATAACAAAGATGGAAATTACTCAGTCAAGTCCGGCTATCATGTGGCTAGAAATGTGCTTAGGGAGTGGGCTAAATGTTCAATAGTGTTAGGGCAGCAAATATGGAAGAAGTTGTGGAAGGTACGGGTGCCTAACAAAATGAAGGTTTTTGCTTGGAGAGCTTGCCATGAAATATTGCCAACCCGAGTAAATTTGGTCAAAAGAAATATAATCAGGGATAATATATGCCATTGTTGTCAGAGAGCTCCAGAAATGGTGATTCACGCTATTTGGGAATGTCCAGCGGCCCAAGATATTTGGGTTGGCAGTTCCACTGTGATGCAAAAATTTACCACTAACTTTAATGATTTTATGTAGCTATTTGAATCGTTAATGAATAGGTTAGATGCAGTTGGGATGGAACTTTTCCTTGTTCAAGCTTGGACTGTGTGGAACTAGAGAAACACGATGGTGCACGACGGACAGATGAAGGATCCATGCTGGCTAAACAAAAGAGCAGCAAAATACCTTGAAGAATACAAGAAGGCACAAGAACATTTGGCTATTTTAGATGCAACACCAAGCAAACAACAATGGAAGCCTCCCCCACAGAATATGTTCAAGATGAATTTTGATGCAGCTATGTTCACGGATCAGCAATGTTCAGGGTTTGGAGCAATAATCCGAAATGCACAGGGGGAAGTAATGGTTGGGATGTCGGTTAAGAGGCCTTATGTGAGAAATAGTGAAGAGGCAGAAGCTTTGGCGTGTCGAAAAGCAGTGATATTTGATGATTCCTTGATTATCAGTGGGTTGATAAGACTTGAACGTTGATCTTCGGGCTATCTCCTGTAATACAAAAGACACAGAATCAGAGGGGACCGGTGAGGACCGGCCAAAAATCCTCCGATGATCAAGTTAGTTACTTTGAACTCTCTGTAACGAAGAAGTATTCTCTTAAAAGTGAGAAAATGTCTGAATCCCCTTACCCTTCATCGAAGAAGCCTTATATAGTGTGTGTGGAACGGTTATCTGTTTGGTAACCGTTCCCAGTGTCGAGGAGTCCGGAGAATTGGGAGTAACTTCCATAACCGCTGTGGAAGTTACCTAGGTTGGACGGGCCGATGAACTCGTCCATCCATAGTAAGGATGGACGAGACCTTCATGAGGAGCTCGTCCACTTTTAGTTCATCCATAGTAAGGATGGACGAGACCTCCAGGATGATCTCGTCCACTTTTAGTGAAAGATGGACGAGATCATCTTGGAAGGCTTGTCGTTCATAAATGACGAGTAGATCTCGAGGTATTAAGCTCGTTCATATACGGACGAGGTTCGCTGGTACGCTTGCAATTTTCTCCACCTATTGTTGCTTCTGTCGTTGGACGAGACATATGGACGAGTTATGGACTTGGGATTATTTGTGACACCATCAGTTGCCCCCTCGTCCATGTGGGTCGTCCAAAGGGTTGAACGTTCTTGGACACAATTGGTTAATAATTACTGTACCACGTGTCCTTTTCTTATTAGAGACTGATTCCGTCGATTTATTTTTCCGAGGTAGATGCCACGTGTTACTTCTGTATTGGTTGGGTCGTTTCGATTACCTAGGTCAGCATCCTATAAATAGTGGAATGCCTCCCTTGACCCTCCTCATTCCAAAAATTTTCTTCCTTGACATCCATCGTCTAGAGCCTCGTCTAGGAGTTCTCTGCGTCTAGAGTCTTCTTCCGTCTAGAGCCAGGTACTCTTCTTTTTCTCGTCTTTAGGTTTAAGTTTCTTGTTAGGGATGTCTGTTGCTTCCTCGTCTACTGATAGCCTTAATAAGGTTATAGACGAGTATTGTGATGATACTAGTGATAGGTCTAGCTCTAGCAGTGCTAGTGATGAGAGTGGAGGAAGCACGGACGAGAACTACTCTTCTGGGGCCCCTGGGCTCCCTATTGAAGTCGTCCAAGAACAGCTTAGGAGAGCTTCTAGCTCTCAAGCTGGTTCTCCGTCCAATCCTACGGACGAGGTAGAGACCGTCTTTAGTTGCGCTGTAGGCGTCCATTCTAAGACGGACGAACAAAGGTTAGGTAGCCTTAGGTCCTGGTATCAAATCCCAGACGAGTTTAACCCTAGGCTACCCGTCCGTGGAGAGTGGTGTTGTGAGCCCCATTTTGGAATAGGCGTCTATGAATCTTATTTCTTAGGTGGCCTTAGGTTTCCTTTAAATGCCTTCGCTAGGGAGTTACTAGTCAAGTTAGGTTTAGGTGTTTGTCAATTCAATCCCAATGCATGGAGATTAATTATCTCCATGCAAATTTTGTGGAGGGAAGTTTTTGGTGGGGACCGTCCTCTTACAGTGGACGAGTTCCTTTATTATTATAAATCTTCTGCCATAAGTCAGTCTGAAGGTTTTTATCAGTTTACTGCTAGAGGGAATGATTGTAGGTTGATCAAGTCCCTAGCTTCGTCTGATAGGAAGTGGAAGACGGAGTTCATTTTTCTTTCAGGCTTCTGGGCAGGGGACCCTGTGGACGTTGGCAGGGATCCCTTTCCCCCTTACACTGGGGACTTAGGGAACCTTCGTCCAGAAGGTACGTCCCTTCCCCTTGTCTATTTTTATTCTTACTCCTATTTGGTACATTTACAATTTCTAACCTTTATTTGTTCATTGTGTTGTAGCTGCCAAACGTCCGTCCTTGAGCAAATTTTACCATGACCGCGTCCACAGGGCTCGCCTACACGCAGATAGGAGCTTCCATTCTCTTGTCACGCTTAGACGTCTAGCCAAGTGGGGTTTAGGTCCCGAGCCCTCAGACGAAGCTATAGCCCACGAAGTTACTGTGCGAAAAAGTAAGTTTTTAGCTAAACTTCCTTTCCCTTTTCTTTTTTGTATACATTTCTTAACTTGTTCATCTCGTCTTTAGGAATGTCAACAATGAAAGAGAACAAAGGGAAGGAAATTGCTGGAGAAGGGAAGCGTCCTGAGGGTATGGCCCAGGATCGTCCTGAGGGTCAGACGCGTCCAACGGCTGGGGACAAAAGGAAATTCTTGCCAAAGAGTATTGACCTGGAAGGGCTCCCCAATCGTAGAGACAAAAGGGTTAAGCAGGGCTCGTCCAAGGTGGTTAAGTCAAAACCTCCTCAGTTTCAGCCTGCCGTCCAGATAGTCGACGTGGACTCGTCCACTCCAGTTGAATCCACTCCGTCCAAGACTCCGCCTAGAACTCCTTTAGCCAAGTTTACTACGCCTGGCTCGTCCCAGCCTTCTACGAATATTATTGAGAGCGAAGATCTGGCTTGGGAACGTTTCCAGACAGCCGTCAAGGACGAGGATATAAACATGTGCTATAACATGGGCTTGAAGGAATTTGAACATTCAGGCGTCCATGACCTCTTCAAGGTATGCCAGTATCCCTCGTCCTTGTTCAGTTATTAACTTTTCCTCATTTAATCATTCTATGTTGTTCTGTCTATTCACAGGCCATGTCGAAGTTTATAGCAGCGTCTAGACAGGCAACGGAGCTGGACAAGACGAGAGTCTTGTTGGAGACAAGGATTCAGGAGGTGAACGCTGACTGTAAGAAATGGGCTGGGTTTGCTGAAAAAGCTAAGGACGAGGTCAAAGAGCGTAACAAGTTGATTGAGGAGCTAAGGACGGATGCATTGGAGAAGGAAACGCGCATTGATCACTTACAAAAGATGAACAATGAGTTGAATGCTCGTCTTTCCAAGGCAAGAGAGGACGTTGTGGCTGAGTTCAAGTCGTCCAAAGAGTATACAAACACTTTGGATCGCAATTATGTAGCTGGTTTTGAAGATTTCAGAATGGACGCTGTTGAAAACTTCCCTGAAGTTGACTTCAGCACAATCAAGCTTAACCTTGCTGCTGCCACAAGCTCTCTCCTCCAGACCGGCTCTGATGACGTCAACGTGGAAGACGACGCCAGTACTCAGCCTCCTCAGGACGAGCCTGCTGTGAATGCTCCCCTTTCTTAGGACGAGACTTTAACCTTTGTAACTTTGCTTTTTCTTTCTTTTTGTAACTTTTGTGTTTGGTCCTTTGTTTTTGGACCTTCTTTATGTAACAAGAATACATTATACTCGTCCATGGTTTTAGGACGGGTTTTTTAAGTATACTATTTCTGCTTTTCAAACTAATCAAGGGTTTTTGGACGTAGGATGTCCACCCTTTGAATGAAGTTTTATTTTCTTTGCATAGTTAAATGATTTCATTTTCTTTGCATGGACGAGTGATTTCATTTTCTTTGCATGGACGGATGCTGCTAAGCTATTTTACTCCTAGCTCGTCCATGTCGAGAATACATATTTTTCATGTAGTCTAACTCGTCTTAGCAGGTAGTATTTTTAATTAGCTTGATTCGTCTTAAGACTTGCAAACTAATTTTACATACCATCTACTTATTTTGCCAACTTTTTGTCTCGTCCAGAATTTGGATTGTTTCAGTTGGCTCTACCTCGTCCATGAGTTGGACGAGTATGGATGTGGTTTATTCCTTTTATTCAAGAAAATTTAGACGTTACATCTCTGCGTCCAGAGATTTTGTTCGTCTTGGATCTTTCAACCCTCTTGAGGATTGAATTGGACGACAATATCATGGAGAATTCACACAACATTTTGTACATAACATAAATATTGTTTACAGACAAGGCACATGCACACTGATGCTTTTTTATTTAATAAATACATACTTCATGACTTCGTCCATAACCACAACACAACTATAAAAAGTAAATCATAGTTTCAAACTTCACACACAAACAATACCAAACATAGTAGTATCAAACAGCATCACTCATAGTAGTACGCTAGTAGACAGATAAGACCTAGTCTCGTCCATAGGTTCACTCTTACTGGTAGTACCTCCTCAGGTACTCCACATTCCAAGGATGTTCCAACTTTCTCCCGTCCAGGGCCTCCAGGTAGTAGGATCCTTGCCTTTTACAGTTGATTACTCTATAGGGTCCTTCCCAGTTTGGGCCCAACTTCCCATGTGCTGGGTTCTTGGTTGACAAAGAGACCTTTCTCAGGACGAGATCTCCTATATTGAAACGCCTAGGCTTCACCATCGCATCATACTGCCTAGCCATGAGGTTCTTATACTTTGCTGCCCTGTATTCTGCGTTTGCCCTTACCTCGTCTATTAGATCGAGGTTCAGACGAAGCTGGTCCTCATTATCCTTGTCTTGATACGTCATCACCCTGTGATTAGCCATATGCACTTCTGCAGGTATGACTGCATCGCTTCCATAGGCTAACTTGAAAGGGGTCTCCCCTGTAGGGGTCCTCACTGTGGTCCTGTATGCCCATAAAACTCCTGGTAATTCATCTGGCCATATTCCCTTTGCCCCCTCAAGCCGAGTCTTGATGATTTTCAACAAGGATCGGTTTGCTACTTCAGCCTGGCCGTTGGCTTGGGGGTGTGCAGGCGAGGAGTAATGGTTCTGAATTCCAAAGTGTAAGCAAAAGTCCTTGAATAGTGCATTGTCAAATTGCCGTCCGTTGTCAGACACCAATACCTTCGGCACTCCAAATCTGCAGACAATGTTCTTCCACACGAAGTTTTTAACATTCTGTTGTGTGATATTTGCCAACGGTTCTGCCTCCACCCATTTGGTGAAGTAATCGATGCCCACAACTAAAAACTTCATCTGCCTTACTCCCAAAGGGAAGGGACCCAAAATGTCCAATCCCCATTGTGCGAAGGGCCACGGTGCTACCATTGGGGTGAGGTATTCCGATGGTTGCCTGGGGACATTGCTAAATCGCTGGCACTGGTCGCAGACTTTAACGTATGCTTTTGCATCAGCTTGCATGTTTGGCCAATAATATCCTGCACGGACAACCTTGTGGACAAGTGATCTGGCTCCAGAGTGATTGCCACATGCCCCTTCGTGAATTTCTCTCAGCACGTAGTCCGCTTCGTCCGGAGCTAGGCACCTAAGGTAAGGTTGAGAGAAACCTCTCTTGTATAGCACCTCATTCATAAGGACGTATCTAGCTGATCTCACCCTCACCTTTCTGGCCTCGTCCTTTTCTTCTGGTAGTCGTCCGTCTTTCAAATATGATATAATGGGAGTCATCCAATTTTCTCTGTTATCCACCTGCTGTACTTCCTGGGCATCTATACTTGGCATATACTAAACTTCATCTGACTTCTCTAATGATTCATCTGCTGAGGCCTCTTTTGCTATAGTATCAGCTTCCACGTTCTCCTCCCTGGGGATTTGAACGAAGTTAGCTTTTTCAAACCTTTTCACAAGGCGCATCACCCTACCAAGGTATTTCTTCATTCGTCCTTCCTTTGCTTCATACATCCCATTCACTTGCCCCATGATCAGTTGGGAATCCCCCATGACACATATGGACTTGGCTTCCACGGACTTCGCCAATTCTAGCCCTTTGAGGAGGGCTTCATATTCGACTTCATTGTTTGTCGCTTGGTACTGTAGACGAACTTTATGTTTCAGTTTGTCTCCCTCTAGGGATTGCAGGACCACACCAATTCCTCCTGCATGCCGTGTAGACGAGCCATCCACGTGGACGATCCATCTCTCGCTGTTCTCTGCCTCATTATGTCTTGGGGTAAACTCTGCAATAAAATCTGCTAGGGCTTGAGCTTTTATGGCATGCCTTGGTTGATACCTGATATCGAACTCACTTAGCTCCACAGCCCACTGGATTAATCGTCCCGCAGCTTCCAGTCTATTCATTGCCTTTTTGAGAGGATGATCTGTCATAACATTAATGACATGTGCCTGGAAATAATGCCTCAGCTTCCTTGAAGCTGTGATTAGTGCGAAGGCCAACTTCTCAATTTGTGGATATCGTCCTTCTGCTCCTTTCAATGCCTTGCTTGTATAATACACAGGTCTTTGGACTTTATCTTCCTCTCTTATCAATGCTAAGCTCACAGCATATGGGGTTACCGCTAGGTACAAATATAGTTCCTCTCCTTCCACTGATGGACTCAGCAGCGGTGCCATGGTAAGGTATACCTTCAAATCTTCGAAAGCTCTCTGACACTCGTCGGTCCATTCGAATGCTTTTTTGAGAACCTTAAAAAATGGCAAACATTTATCAGTAGCTTTAGAGACAAACCTGTTAAGCGCAGCGACTCGTCCAGTGAGGGATTGGATTTCCTTGGTATTTTGCGGTGGCTTCATGTCCAGTATTGCTTGAATCTTATCTGGATTTGCTTCAATTCCCCTGTGGGATACCATAAAGCCAAGGAATTTCCCTGATGATACTCCAAAGGCACATTTGCTAGGATTCAGCTTCATGTGATACCGCCTCAATGTCTCAAATGTCTCCTGCAAGTCATCTAGATGTCTTCCTTCGTCCTGACTTTTCACCAGCATGTCATCTACATAGACTTCCACATTCCGCCCAATCTGCGGACGGAACATGTGGTTGACCAACCTCTGATATGTTGCCCCTGCATTCTTTAAACCAAATGGCATCACCTTATAGCAGAATAAGCCTTGACTGGTGACAAAAGATGTCTTCTCTTGATCAGCCTCGTCCATTCTTATCTGATTGTATCCTGAAAAGGCATCCATGAAGCTAAGCAATTTGTGGCCTGCAGTTGAGTCTACTAACTGGTCAATGCGCGGTAACGGATAGTTGTCCTTGGGGCAAGCCTTGTTCAGATCAGTGAAGTCAACGCACATTCTCCACTTGCCATTCGCTTTTTTGACCATTACTACATTGGCCAACCAATCCGGGTAGTACACTTCCCGAATGAACTTTGCTACCATCAGCTTCTGGACCTCGTCCTTGATTGCACTATCTCTCTCAGGGGTAAACACCCTCTTCTTTTACCGCACAGGCTTGGAGGAAGGACATACATTCAAACGGTGGGTAATGACACTAGGGTCTATACCCGGCATATCCTCGTGACTCCACGCAAACACGTCGATGTTGTTCTTCAAAAATTGGACGAGGTCCGTCTTAATCTTCTCTTCTAAATCTGCTCCAACCCTGGTACACCTCTCAGGGTTATCTTCATCCAAGGAAATATCTTCCAATGCTTCAGTAGGTTCTGTTACAACCCTCTTTTCTTCAATGTTCATTGCTTGAACTTGTTCATCCATGGCCAACATGGCCAAGTAACACTCTCTTGCTGCCAGTTGGTCACCTTGTACCTGTCCTACCCCGTGTTCTGTTGGAAACTTGACCGATAAGTGGTAAGTAGAGGTAACAGCTTTCCAACTATTCAAAGTTGGCCTCCCAATGATGGCATTGTAAGAGGATGGACAGTCTACCACAAGGAAGTTCACATCCTTGGTAATCTGTCGTGGATATGCCCCCACTACCACGGATAAGGAAATGGTACCCACTGGTTGCACCTTCATCCCACCAAAGCCTACTAGGAGGGAGTTCACTAGACGGAGCTGGTCTCGTCCTAATCTCATCTGCTGAAAAGCTGGATAATATAAAATGTCTGCTGAGCTTCCATTGTCCACAAGCACTCTTCTAGTTGTGTAGTTTGCAATTAGTAAGGAGATGACGAGGGCATCATCATGAGGGTGATGAATTCTGTCAGCGTCCTCGTCCGTGAAAGTAATTGCCCGCTCGTCCGTAGATCTTGCTCTTGGTGATCGTCCAGAAAGCTGGACGCTTTGTACTACCTTCAAGTAAGCTTTCTTGGACTTAGACGACTAGCCAGTTGTACTTCCCCCAATGATGACTCTTATCTCCCCGAGTGGTGGTCGCGATGAATCTTCCATCTTTCCTTTCTGTTTCTCGTCCCTCTGGTCTCGTCCAAGGAAACCCCTCAGCTTCCCTTGCCTTATGAGATTTTCAATTTGTTGCTTCAAGTCAAAGCACTCGTCCGTGTCATGACCATGATCCCTATGGAAGCGACAGTACTTGTTCCTGTTGCGCTTGTTGGGATCACCCTTCATTTTCTCCGGCCACTTCAGGGAAGGATCATCCTTGATTTGCATAAGGACTTGCTCAAGTGGGGCGTTTAAAGGGGTATACTGCTGGTTCCGTACTGGAGGGCCTGGCTTCTTACTTTCTCGATCTCTCCTTTCCTCCATCCGTCCCTTCTTTGGACGAGTACCTTGCTCGTGCTGACGACTGGGATTTGCGTCCATTCTCTCGGACCTCTTCCTCTTCTTAGCAATGATTGCATCTTCTGCATTCATAAAATTCTGAGCCGAATGGACGAGTTCGGCCATGGGCTGGGGCTCTTTTTCGTAGAGCTTGTGTATAAACAGATCTGAATTCACCCCATTGTGGAAGGCTGCCAGTAGAAGCTTATCATCTGCTTCGTCCACACTGAGAGCTTCTCTGTTAAAATGGGTGATAAATGACCGAAGGCTCTCGTTCTCTCCCTGCTCTATCGTCAACAAACTGGACGAGGAACGCTTGTGCCTTTGTCCTCCAATGAAATTGTTAACAAATAACTTGCTCAACTCTTCAAAAGAACTCACCGAATTTGGAGGTATTTTGCTAAACCAAACTCGCGCCGAACCCTTAAGGGTGGTTGGGAAGGCCCTACACATTATCTCATCAGGCACTCCTTGAAGATGCATGGTGGTCTTGAAAGTGGCTATGTGATCAAACGGGTCACGTGTTCCATCATATGAATCCAGAGAAGGCAACTTGAACTTTGATGGTAGTGGGTGACCGTTGATGGAAGCCGTAAAGGGAGAATCAGTCCTGTGAACCAAGTCTTCTATCGGATTCGCTCTTTTCATATTCTCCTTCATTTCCTCCATAACTCTCTTCATTTGGTCCATTTCTTCCTTCAAGTATGGTACCGTTCGCGAAGTGGTGCCTCTAAACTGACTTCCGACTTCTGTATTCTCTCTTCCACCATGACCATTTGTTTGTCTTCCTTCACGTTCTTCTTGTGTTTGCCTCCTCATATTAATCTCCATTCGTAACTCTTGGTTTTGGCGAGTCAACTCCGCCATAGCGTCTGCCATCGATTGTGCATGTTAGGCAGATGACTGCATGACCGGCGCAGACTGGCGATCGCGATGCGGGTTGCTGCTTCCCTGATGGCCTGGGCTAGTAGCCCTTGATCTAGTCCGAACCATCAACCCTTTGTAATGGAGAAGCAAACTGTAAAACAATCGCTTCCCAAAGACGGCGCCAACTGATGATTCCTTGATTATCAGTGGGTTGATAAGACTTGAACGTTGATCTTCGGGCTATCTCCTGTAATACAAAAGACACAGAATCAGAGGGGACCGGTGAGGACCGGCCAAAAATCCTCTGATGATCAAGTTAGTTACTTTGAACTCTCTGTAACGAAGAAGTATTCTCTTAAAAGTGAGAAAATGTCTGAATCCCCTTACCCTTTATCGAAGAAGCCTTATATAGTGTGTGTGGAACGGTTATCTGTTTGGTAACCGTTCCCAGTGTCGAGGAGTCTGGAGAATTGGGAGTAACTTCCATAACCGCTGTGGAAGTTACCTAGGTTGGACGGGCCGATGAACTCGTCCATCCATAGTAAGGATGGACGAGACCTTCATGAGGAGCTCGTCCACTTTTAGTTCATCCATAGTAAGGATGGACGAGACCTCCAGGATGATCTCGTCCACTTTTAGTGAAAGACGGACGAGATAATCTTGGAAGGCTTGTCGTTCATAAATGACGAGTAGATCTCGAGGTATTAAGCTCGTCCATATACGGACGAGGTTCGCTGGTACGCTTGCAATTTTCTCCGCCTATTGTTGCTTCTGTCGTTGGACGAGACATATGGACGAGTTATGGACTTGGGATTATTTGTGACACCATCAATATTTACCATGGAAGTTGGATTTTTAGAGCTTGTAGTTGAAGGTGATAACGTCACAATGATGAGAGCTATCTCAGATTTATCTTGCTACAACTCCTTACTTGGACATATTTATGAGAATATTTGTTATTACCTTAGTGGGACGCAGCATGCCTCAGTTAGTTGTATTAAGAGGAGGGGGGGGGGGGGAATATGGTGGCACATTCATTAGCTAGGTATGCAAAAAATATTAGTGATGAAATGTATTGGCTAGAAGATTCACCACCACCAGAGTTGGAGGCTTTGTACCAAGACTCCTTACATATTATTGAATGAATGAATGCATTGTTTTTAAAATTAAAAAAAAAAAAAAATGGTTTCTAACCTTTTAATTGTGTTAATTTGGTCTAACTTTTCAATGTTGTGTCAATTTAATTCTTACTATTATCTCTTGGGTAAAAATTGCTGATGTAACTAATGGCCAAAATAAAAAATTAGCTTCTGTTGATGTGAGAATAAACTAATTTTTTATTTTAGTTGTTTGTCACGTCAGCAATTTCCATCCAAGAAATAACAGCAAAGACTAAATTAACATGACACTGAAAGGTTAGGGACCAAATTGACACAATTAAAAAGTTAAAAACCAAATTAAAATATTGTATAAATGATATGGACCAAATACATAGTTTACTGTCTTTTTTTGTCATATTTATCTTTGAAGTTTATATTTATTGTCAATTTAAAATGATATATGATTCTCCTCTTCTTCTTTTTTTCTTTTTTTACTTACATTTAAAAAAAAAAATAAAGAAGATAAAAAATTATTAAAGTCTACCTTTAAGTTTAAGGCTTAAAGTAAGGAGTTGTTTTCTTTTTAACCCTTAATGTATTCAAATTTTTTATTTTAACCCTTAATATTTAATTTGGTTTCATATTGACTTTGCCATCCATTTTTATTAATAAACTAATGACACCTGGCATTATATTGGTGACGTACCTTGATGAACATCATTTATCTAGCACTTAATGATCATATTACTAATAGAAATGGAAGGCAAAATCAAAATGAAAATGGAATCAAATATAAAGGGTTCATATGAAAATTTTGAAACGAAAATGGCAAAAATGAACACCTCCCAAATTTGAAGGACCAAAGTGACTCTATTCTATTAAAAAAAATACCACCATCTCTCTCATAGTTTGGGGGCTAACTCCTATGGCAATAAATTTAAGTGTTGTCTTTAATGTTTAAATATTGATTAAATAAAATACTAAGCAATTTGATAAATTAATACTATCCAAACTAAAGTTAATTTTATATAGAGAATCAAATATTATGGTTCAAACATAACATTTAACCAAAATAAATGAAAATTTATTATTCTTTTAAAAATGAGGTTGACTTCATCTTGGATAAGGTAATATATCATGAAGTAAAGTTGTAATCTAATTTTCAATTTTGATTTTGGTATTAAGAAATGGATAGAGATTGTTTGGAATATAGGCATATGGGAGATTAGATGGCTAGTGTTCACAATCTACCATATATGATATTGATTTACAAAAATTGAAAACTCAAAACATTTTTTTTTCCTAAACAATTTATGGATTTCAATTGGGTGGAGTTTCGATTGGTTTAATATTTTGTAAACCATTTTGGAGATGAAATAAATAATTCATAGCCTTTTTTATATTTTAAACCACTTATTATCATATAAATTTGGGAAAAAAAATATTACCTGAGATAAAAATTTTACTCTAGTCTAATTTAAATATATATCTGTGTAAAGCTCTCTCTTGAAGACTTGAATCTCGACCCTTTCCCCTACCTTCGCAAGAATTTGTACTTGTGGAGTCATCATGCCAAGGGTACGTAATGGTAATTTTGGAAAATTCTAAATGTACTACAAATCTTCATAAAGCATACAAACTAATGTACAAATGAATGTAATTGGTGGGATTCAATCATCTAATATAAATTAATGGTTTGAATTATTTATGAGCAAATTTTAACTTACCTACCTGTGATTTGAAATTTGGCACTTTACCCGCTTGAGATTAGCTTTATTACACTTTCGTAACACACCTATGGCTTTTCCGTTAGAAAAAAAAACTTTTAACATCAAAATATAATATAAAACGGATCAAAAAGCTAGAGTTAAATGGTGGCAATAAACAAAGTGAACAAGGGTACGTAGTGGTAATTTTGGAAAATTCTAAAGGTACTACAAATCTTCATAAAGCATACAAACTAATGTACAAATGAATGTGATTGGTGGGATTCAACCATCTAATATAAATTAATGGTTTGAATTATTTATGAGCAAATAACAACTTACCTACTTGTGGTTTGAAATTTAACACTTTACCTGCCTGAAGTTAACTTCATTACACTTTCGTAACCCACCTATGGCTGTTCCGTTAGAAAAAAACTTTTAACATCAAGATATAATATAAAACGGATCAAAAAGCTAGAGTTAAATGGTGGCAGTAAACGAAATAGTGAATATGGGTACGCAGTGGTAATTTTGGAAAATTCTAAAGGTATTACAAATGTTCATAAAGCATACAAATTAATGTACAAATGAATGTAATTGGTGGGATTCAACCATCTAATATAATTAATGGTTTGAATAATTTATGAGCAAATTATAACTTACCCACTTTGTGGTTTGAAATTTGGCACCTTACCCGCCTGAGGTTAATTTTGTTACACTTTTGTAACCCACCTATGACTTTTCCATTAAAAAAAGACTTTTAACATCAAAATCATATACTATATAATAAAAGTTGAGTTTTGAAGTCGTGGTTATGCCAAGTGGCTTCACCATATGCAGAATTTTTTTTTTTTTTAGAATTTTAGATTTAAAAAAATATATATAATTTTTCTTCTCCTATAATTTCTAAGCGAATAAAAATCTTAATTTGATTACAATCCAAATTCTTCATCTAAAAAAAAGGTCTAATGCGCCGTGGTTGAGCTAAGTGACTTCACCACATTGCATAAATTTTTTTAGATTTAAAATATATATATATATATATATATATATATTTATATAATTTTTCTTCTCCTATAATTTCTAAGGTGATAAAAATCTTAATTTGATTACAATTTAAATTTTTTCATCTAAAAATGTCTAATGTATCTTAAATTGCAACAACGTATACTACACTAAAAAAAAAAAGGTATAATGCATCTTAAATTGCACCAATGTAGACAGTGTAATCTTATTCTTCTTATCTTTTAATTACTACACTAAGAAAAAGGTTTAATGCATCTTAAATTGCACCAATGTAGACATAGTGTAATCTAATTCTAGTTTTAACACAAAAGCAAAGTGCCAAACTTCAAAACATTCAAATAGCGTTTTCATAATCTTATTCCAATACCGCGAACTCTTTAACTTCTTCTCTCTCTGCCCTGAACAACAACAGGAAGAACAGAAGAAAAATTACAAGGCGAAAATTTAAAGAAAGCTATAAGCAAGGTTTCTGTGTATTCCCTAGTTGTTTTTGGATTCTTCTATTACACGTTAGGTCTTTATTACTATTCTGGTTTTTCTTTTTCTGTTTTGAAAACTCTTCCTTTAAAAGATAGCTATGGTTGTTTTTGGTGGTTTAGAAAGATGGAGGAGAATATTGGTTACAAACAAACTATCAAAATTGAACCCACCGCACCATCGAACAATAATTAGAGAGCTCAATTACACCTACTATTAGACAAAAAATTGCAATTTTCTTCCTTCACACTAAATTTATTATTTTTATTTTCTTATTTAATTTCTTAATCTTTTTTCTTAGTCTTTTTTTGGATTAAAAAAAAAAAGAAAAAAAAAAGTGACTGATGAATGTTTATTTGTTTGTAGTTCTGTCAAAATCCAAATATATTGTGTTCGAATATATTGCATTCAATAAGAGTATGATTGCTTAGGCTTCATTTATTTATTTATTTTCTTTATACTTTTAAATGTATCTTTTTTTTTTTTTTTTTGGCCAAAGCGATTTTAGTACTTCTTTAAAGTTTAAAGCTATTGTTTTTAGTCCTTAAAAAACTTTAATAGTGATTTATATTAGTCACAATTTGTTTTTAGTCCTTACGGAGCGTTTTTAGTTTGACCACGTCATCTAAGGGCTTAAACATGATTGCTCTAAACTTTACGGACTAATCATGTATTTAAGCCATTAATTGATAAACATGTGTGTTTTAAGAATTGATGTATAGTTGAGTTTGTGTCATATTTGTATGGTTCATGATACATGTCCCATTGTGTGGGGTCTTACAAATAGCAACACTCTTTATAGATTGGGGAAATTACAATTGACCTACCTGTAGTTTAGCCGAAATTTAAGTTGTCTACATGTGGTTTGAAATTTGACACTTTACCTATCGAGGTTAGCTCAGTTAGAGTTCTATAACCCACCTTTGTTAAAAATATGGCTAAAATATGTAATTTTGCTTCGCTTTTATGTCTCTCTCATTCCAAAACACAAAAAACATAAAAATACAAGATCCACTGGATGCACCCTACCGTAAAGATATGTGCTACCCCTTTCTCCAAATCTCAAGAAATTAGCAATTAGCTTAAGAAAAAAAATTCCTATATATGAAAATATATACTCTATAAGTTTACGATAAAACTGTGCAATGCATGAGCTTATAACTAGTATAATATAAAACAAATCAAAAAGCTAGGGTTAAATGGTGGCAGTAAACGAACTAGTGAACAAACCGAACACAAACCCCAAACTCCTTCTCAAATCAGCCATGCAATTGTAGCAAAGGCTTGAGAGAACCATCATCTTAAATGGTGGCAGTGAACAAAGTAGTAGCAAGTGGCAATAGCATAGGTACAAGAAGTTTTGACCATAGGTTCATTGGATGAGATAGAAGAGAGAGAAATGTATCTTCAAACCCTAGCCTTTTGATCTGTTTTATATTATGTTTTGATATTAAAAGTTGTTTTCTAACAGAAAAGTCATAGGTGGGTTATGGAAGCCTAATGAAGCTAACTTCAGGTGGGTAAAGTGCTAAATTTCAAATCATAAGTAGGCAATTTAAATTTCAGTCAAACTACATGTGAGTAAGTTGTAATTAGCCCATATATTTATTTTGTGATTGATGACACATGATTGTATTAGCTTAGTTTCCCTAGTATCACTCTACATGAATTATGAGCTTTTTTAATAATAGAATGGGGAATAGAACCATATTCTTAATGGGGACCTTAGGCCTAGGGCTAAGTGGTCTAGGCATTGAGCAAACACTATCAGCTTCCTAGCCACCAAAATCTTCTCTTCTTCACCTTGAGTTTGTGAGCTGGTGGCAGTAGATGAACCTAATGGTTCATAGCTCCAAAAGTTCCTCCTCCACCCAACTTGTTTGATAGTTTCTCATGCAAAAGCTTAAATATATAATGTTGCTTTCATAAAAAAAAAAAAAATTATATATATATATATATATATATTGGAAACATTTTAATCCAGTTCAATCATTTTGGAAACAGATCATACGCCAAAAAAAAAAAAATGCTGTCCTAGAACTCTGAAATATTAGCTACACTCCACCATTCTCTTTTTCGCCATGAAGTTGTCTACTTTAACAGATGTTGAGCCAAGCTTTAATGTGGGTGCTATCTAAGGTACAAGTGCATACACACAACATAATTACTTCTGAAAGCTCCTAAAAATTGTCAATCCATCGAGAGGGGTTCCGAACTCCATGTTTTTTAGACATAAATTCCCTTTTATGGAGAAAATATGTATCTCGATAAACCTCCTGTTTGGCATGTCTCTTGAGTTATGTATCTGGCCCTCTTCTATGAGTCTGGTACAATAGTTGTAGCCATTATTATTGATGCGAACCTTAATTGACACGCTTTGAGACCCAACAAATAATATTGGAATATTTGCCCAAAAAAGCTAAAATTCAGATTTTGATAGAAACTCTCACCCAACGTTTATAAATGAAACGCGAATCAAATGTATAAGTAACAGACCTTGACCCAATTATTATAATTGAATCACAAACCGAAGATATAAAATTTAAACGCCACAAGGAAGAACCCTTGATAAGTTCATAGTTCTTGAAGAACCAAGAGAAGAAGCAAAAACTCATGTTTTTTCTAATTTTTATTCAATAATCATCTATTACAATAAGTGCATGCTATTTATAAGACATGACTAAAAATAGGAAAATATAAAAAAGAGATAATAGAAGCCTAAATTAAAGTTGATTTGATCTTAAATTAGCAACTCCAAAATAGGAAAATAGCTAAAAAACGTTTTAAATAATAGAAGCCTAAAATTAAGGTAGATTTGGTTTGAATTAGCAGCTCTAGAATAGGAAAAATATCTATTAATTGGTATGGAGCTGGAAAATCAATCAGCCATTAATCCACTCCATAATCACATCCAATTAACCCAAATCAGCTCTCAATAGCTTGGATTAAATTTATTACGCCTTCATTTTCCTTTGGGCCAAGCTTGGAATGTCCTGTGTTAAAATCAGCCAAAATCTCTTGAATCAGCCCATTAAGTGCTTCTTTGATTTTTTTGGATTTTGCTCTAGTAATAGGCCCAACTGGAACATGCAATGGATCCTTTAATGCTTGTTGATTCTCATCATCATGCTTGTGGCTGGCTCAATACATTGTGGGGCCTAAGGCAACAATGTTATGTAAGACCTTTTTTCATATTATAATATTAATTAATAAATATTTATTTAACTTTTTATATCAATTTTTTAAAATATATTTTTCTTGCTTTAAAATTACCGACAAAGATTTTGTATTCAAGTTCCCTTAATATTTTCTTCAATATAACTAATGCACTTAATATTTTGTGGCATAATTGATTAGTTATACATTTTTTTTTTGGTTAACAATTAGAATATTATAATAAGAAAACTAAAAAAATATATACATAGAAACAAATAAAAAATTTAACCTAAGATTTTATTTAAAAAATAATGATAGGCCAAAAATGAATTGACCCCTTGTGATAAATTAACCAATTAATTTAGTCAAGTGAATTAATTAAGTTAATTAACATGAAAACGTGTGATAGCATAAACAAATCACCAATAATCTAATTATGCAACGGAAAATAAATGATACGATGATTTGTTTATGAATGGGGAAAACCTAACGACAAAAACCCCCACCGGATGATTTTTAGGTCACTATTCCCGAAATTCCACTATTATCACAACAAGCGGCTACAAGTAAAGGAATCTCAGTACCTTATACCATCCTACAGTTGAACCTTTACCCCAATACCCAATTGGACTTGTTCTGTAATGACAATTTCCCTTTTCAATGCACGGCTCTCAAGTACATGACTAACCAATGCACGGATCCTAGTACGTGACTTCAATCACCAACTAAAGAAGGTTATTGACTGCAAAGTTCTTCAGTTCATCTCAACGATGAAGATCAAGAAGATGCTTGGTCACAAAACCCTACGGTGCACATTCACAGCAACTTCTTCACAAGAATGATAAACTAGGGCAAAACTTTGTCTCCAGTTACAAATTGCTTGAACAAATTTTGCTCAACACTTGTGCAACTTGTGTACACTTTGACAGCCCTTAAAATAATCCTTTTATACGTCTAAGGTTAGAAGAAAAGAAGACCCAACACATAATCACGGATTAGAGTCAAAACAGAACTAGAATTCTGTTTTTCATAAAGCTCGACAGATAGCTGTCTGTCGAGCAGCTGTCGAGCCATGGGGCTAGAACAACTTCTTAAGCTCGATGGATAGCTAGCTTTCGAGTTAGCTGTCGGACTTTAATGAACAGCACTTCTTCAGCTTGAATCTTGGACAGACTTGCATGTCTTCAACACTTGATCTTGAAACACAGTTTCTTGAAATATTAAACACATCCTAGATCTACCCAAATACAAGTAAAGTGGTTTTTATCAAAGGATAAACCAATTTCATAAAATAGTGACATATGTTCCTAATAAGTGAATCATATATGTCCTAACAAATAAAAACCTTTTTTGACCAAAATAATAATAAAAACAAAAACCTAAGAGATAAGTATGTAGTGTTGACTCTGGTGAGTGATTGAAGATTACTATACTACTACATGTCCCTACTCCCAGCCCCAGGACCCTAACCCAACCCAATTTGTAAATCAGTAAAATTTGACTCGCCTATATTGTGTTAGAATGTTAAAGCTTCACAGTGAAACAAGTATCAAACAACCATGTAAAACATTATGAAAAAGTATAACAAAGTAGCAAGAACCAAACAAAGACAAAAGTAAGCAAGAATCAAACATTTTAGAGAAGTGCAAAAACTGAAGAAGGGCAACACTTATCGAAGAGGAGGGTCTAATGCGCTGCTAAGAAACGTATGAAAAAATCACTTTACAACAATTCATTGAGCTGGCCCTTCATACTCACACAAAGTTACCATCCTTGACACTAGATTAGACATTTATAGTTTGTTTGGATGGATGGGGAGTAGAGGAAGTAGAGTAGAGGGAGAGAGAGAGTAAGTTAAATTACCTTATTTGGATGTTTTTTTAAGAGAGGAATGGGGAGGGATTTGGAAGGGTTTGGAGGGATTCTAACTACTTCTAACCCCTCATTTTAATTCCCCCAAATTGGAGAAATTTGGAGGTAGAGTAGAGCAGAGAAATACTTGACCAAATGAATTACCAAATTTACCCTTACCATATTAACAAAATTACAAACTATGAAAAGGCTAATTATTCCCCTCCACCTTACTTAATTTTAAAAACATCCAAATAAGGTGGAGGATAACCATTCTTCTCTACTCTCCTCCTCTCTACTCTCCCCTCCCACTGCTCTCCTCTTCATCCAAACTTCCAAACATAGCATTAAGCAAGAGCGAGGTTGTAGCTTAGTTACCTTATGGTTAAGAAATGGTAATCTTTATTCTAACAAGGGGAGACTCTTTGTTAGGAAGCTTGGGCCTTGGAAATGATGTGTCGAATACCACTAAGCAAGCTAGCATACGAGCCTATAATTATGGTATGAAGCCATGGTTGTTGCACATTATTGTGTACATACATACATGTATGTGAACAACTAAAACTGTGAGTTGAAGACACAATTTCAAGTAGGACACGTGTTTTCATCTCACAATTTCAGTTGTTACACTCATGTGTGTTCATGCACAGATGATGTGCAACAAGTATTTGCCTATGATATGACTCATCTTCCGTTAGTTCAGTTTGTTCACTGATTTGCACCTCAGTCGAGGTTGATATTCGAAGGTATTTTTAAAAAATTGAAAAATTATTTCATGTTATTCTTGTTTAAATTTTTAGGTTCTATTTGTGGTTATGGTCTGGGTTGTCGAAACAGTTCCATTTCTTTTATTGTTTGGTAGAATATGGAATTAAGTTCTTATTTTAATCAAGTTGGGTACCATTGAAATCTTCTTTCACGTAGAAAAGTGGTGCAGTAGTTGAGGGTTTTAATCATGTGGAAGTCTTAGCTTATTTTTATTTTTATTTTTATTTTTTTTGAGGGAAGGATAGAAAAAATTTATTGATAATAAAAAGGTATACAACTTAAAGCCCCACTGGACCCAATAAACTTAGAGGGCATCAAACAAGACAATATATGGATTACAAAATGCAGCATTGTACAGAGAAGGAACCAACGAGTAATACATGCAAAGAACGCCAATTTAACCTCCGTGTACAGCAGGTTGATCTCCATGTGCAACTCTATTCTGTGTAGCCAAAAAGTGCTAGTACTCTGCCAAATATCCAAGGGCGCCATCCAGGATCTTTCTTGGGTGGAGCTAGACCGTGGCCCATTTTTCCAGTTTAGCTTGAGGAAGTCTTCTCACCATCATACGAAATAGCATAAAAAAGTCCTGAGCCTCATTTGAACACTTCTAAATCCTCCCACTGCATAAAGCCCATACATTTCTTGCAAATGGGCATTCACACAATAGGTGACCAGTTGATTCATGATGTTGGCAGCACAATTCACATCTTGGGTCCACTCTCAGCTTTTTTCGATGGGGATTGTCTCTGGTAGGTAGTATATTTGAGCACGCTCGCCAGAAAAATGTTCAAACCTCCGGAGGGACATTCAACTTCCACAAACTACTTCAAATGTGTTAGTCTGAAGCTGCTGCAGAGTGTTCAACCCGGGTTGCCTCCTTTAGCTTGCAAGCCACCTAATATGCTGATTTCATAGTGTGTGTTTGCATTCGACTTATTCACGTCCACGTTTATCCCTGCTGCGTTTTTGTTCTTTTTTTTTTTTTTTTTTTTTTTTTGGTTTTCACGCGTTTTGGGTATTGCGGTTACTGTTCATTGAACAGTAACCGCAAAAGCTGACTTTCTACAGTGAACAGTGCACATATGCACTGTTTACGGACCCACAAATTTCATTTTTTATCAATTTTTTTATTAAAAATGGGTCCCACAGTACTATTCACACATTTAAAAATTATTTTTCTACAGTGTTTTCAGTTTTCAGTTTCAGCAAAATAAGTTCTATCCAAACACACCCATAGTAAAAGTCTGAGACTTATTTTCCTTCCAAACTAGAACATCACGAGCTCAGTTGCTAGCCAAGGGAATTGATAAGATATCCATCCTAGTCCTGTAGGCAAACAGATCGAAAATCTTCTCCCTATCCCATTGCATTGTGGCCCTGTCAATCAACTCATTTACATACATTTGAGGTCTAGGAGTCCCCAGGAACACCGGTCTGTTTGGCAGCCATTTATGGTTTGAGACTTGTATGGAAGAACCATCTTCTACCTTCCATATTTACTCTTCCCTAATCATCTCCCTTGCAGCCAGCAAGCTTCTCCAAACGTATGAAGGGTTGTTGCCCAAATCTGCCTCCATAAAAGAGTATGTTGGGATGTACCTGGATTTATATACCTGATAGAATAAGGTGTGGATATTGTGGATCAATCTCCAACACTGCTTGGCAAGCATAGCTAGATTAAAAGCCTTAATATCCCTAAAACCCATTCCACCTCTTCCTTTTGGCTTACATAGTTTCTTCCAACTAATCTAGTGTATTTTCTTCTCATCTTTGGTTTGGCCCCACCAATATTTAGCTAGGGTTGAATTGATGGACTGGCAGAGTGATTGAGGGATCTTAAAAATACCCATAGAATATGTGGGTATTGCTTGGACTACTGTTTTAATTAGGATCTCTCTCCTGACCTTTGAAATAAATTTCTCCTTCCACCCCAACACCTTTTTATTTATTTTTTCCTGTAGGGCTTTGAAAGTATTTACCTTAGATTTACCAGCAACCATTGGTAACCCAAGGTATGCCTCACAATCCTTCATAATCCGAGCCCCTAGCAACTCTTCTATATTGGCCTTCACTTTATTTCCTGTATTTTTGCTGAAGAAAATAAAGGTTTTTTGCCTATTTATTACTTGACTTGAGGCAACCTCATAACTCCCCAATAGTTGTATCAGATGTTGGCATTCCTCCACTATGGCTTGGCAAAAAATGAGGCTATCGTCAGCAAACAAGAGATGTGAGATACAGACGCCATTTGGACAAGACTGAATACCATGTAATCTTTGGGAAGCGACATTGGATCTTATCAATGATGAGAGGCCATCTGCACATAGGAGGAAGAGTTATGGGGATGGAGGGTCTCCTTGTTTAATACCCCGGGATGGAGTAATAAAACCTTTTGGTTCCCCATTGATGAGTACTGAGTATGATGATGCACAAATTGTTTCCATTGCTAACTGGACCCATTTTGAATCAAGTCCCAATTTGAGCATAATTCTGCATAGAAACTCCCATTCAACTCGATCATATGCTTTATTGATATCCAATTTAATGGCCATCTGCCATTTTTTCCCTCTTCTTTTATTTCTCATCCTGTGTAGAATCTCATAAGCTACAATAATGTTATTAGTAATTAACCACTGAGGAATAAAGGCACTTTGTGAGTCAGAAATCACATTAGGCAAAATAATTTTCAAGCGGTTTGCCAACACTTTTGAGACAATCCTACACACCACATTACCAAGGCTAATGGGCAGAAAATTAGATACAAGTTTTGGCTCATTTTTCTTCGGTATTAACACAATATGGGTGTAATTCATCTTATGCAAGAGATGTCCGGAATGTAAAACAAATAATATAGCATCAGTGACATCACTACCAACAATATGCCAATACTTTTGGAAAAAGAAAGAGGACATACCATCTGGCCTAGGTGATTTGGAGGGGTGCATATGAAACAAGGCTTACTTGACCTCAACCGGTGTATAAGGCTCTAATGGTGTGTTGTTCATATCTGGGGTGATCACCCTATCCACCGTCTCCAATACAGACTCCATATTACTCGGGTTGGTTGATGAGAATAAATTTTGGAAATATGATTTAGCCACCCTAGCAATCTCTTTGTCTGAGGTGCACCATCTTCCATTCTCATTCGAGAAACCAATGATCTGATTCTTCCTTCTTCTTTGGTTTGCCCTTTGGTGAAAGTATTTTGTGTTTTTATCACTAGCTGGTAGCTAGATTGCCCTTGATCTTTGCCTCCAGAAAAACTCATCTTTTAGTAGTAATGCATTGTTCTCATCCCGCACCCTGTTAATCTGGCCAATATTTTCGGCATTGTTCATCTCTGTTAGGGCCTCCAATTCCATATATTTTTCATCAATATGTTCCTTTAAGCTTCCCATGTTACGACTCCACCCCAACAAGGCCATGCAACACTTTTTTATTTTTTCAAAGAGCCTAAACATGGGGCTACTCGTGGGGTTTGTACCATTCCAAGCTTCCATAATTATTTGCTCACATTCTGGATGAGAAGCCCATTTTTCTTCAAATCGCTTTGGTATCTTCTCTCCTCTAGTTGAGTGTGTAGCCCCTTGAGTTGTGAGTAGAATAGGGACATGGTCCAAGTAGGCTGCATGTAAGTGAGTGACCTTGTTGTGGGGGAATAACTCTCTCCATTCAACTGTAGCACAGGCCCTGTCTAGTCACTCTTGAACGAAAGCATCTCCAAGACGCCCATTTCTCCAAGTGTACTTATTCCCACTAAAACCGAGATCAATAAGGCCACAGTGTAATAAATCCTCCATCAATCGACCTGCCCTTGGTGATCCCCCTTGTTTTTCATCGGACGTCAGGATTTCATTATAATCCCCTACACACACCCATGACAATGAGGCTCTTGAATGTAGGCGACACAGATAACTCCAAGATTCATGCTTCTGATATTTCTCCAGTCTACCATAGAAGCCTGTCAACCTCCATGATGAAGAAGGATTGTTGAGAATGTGATCATCAATATGATTCAGAGAATATGTTTGAATATCTAGTAATACCTCAGACTTCCATAGCATAGCCAAACCCCCAATTCTCCGAACACATGGTACAACCAACATTCCATCATATCTCAAATCCCCTTTGATGATGCCGGAAATAAGCCCACCAGTGAGTCACACGTTCCTCGTACGATCGCGAATGGCACCTGCACAACAAAAAGGAATAACCTAGCAGGGGGTACCGGTGTAGTACCGGCCAAACACCCTCCGAAGGTCAAGTTAGACTTATTCTCACTGCTCTAGAGTGCTAGAGAGGGTAAATTATGCGTACCTCGGTTTGTGAGGGTGCTTGGGTTTTTATAGTAGAGAGGGCTGACCCTCTTTTCCTTGGAGTAGAAGTCTTTTCCTTATCGGAGTCTTCTTGGGCGTATTTTACGGGATCCTTTCCATATAGGAGTCCTTAGGTTCCATGAAACGTGGGGAGCAAGTTATTTATTTGTACATGTAAACGTGCGGAATAGGCATTTCATAGACTGACGCCGTCAGTCTATGTTATCCCGTCAGTCTACACTTATCCCGTAACCTTCAGGATGTTCGGCTTTATGTGTTCTTTTGCCTTAGGTCACCGTCAGCCTCGAAGGTATGCTGACGGCAAGACCGTCTCGTCACCCTTGTTAAGTCTGCACCGTCACCCTTTTCAGGTCTTCACCGTCGCTCTTGTCAGTTATGTACCGTCACGATGGCCAGCATAATTTTATCCTCATCATTTGCCCCCTACTCCATAACTCCGTCACCCTCTGTACTGACGGGCTATGGAGTTTGTTTTCAAAAGAGGCAGAAACATCGTTTGCGTGGATCTGAGCATTTAATGCCTTGGACAGGTGGCTCGTTCCCATTGGCCTCACTTTTGACGAGACGTCGCTTCGTCTTCCGCGCCATTTTTTCCATATATAAACAGCGTTTCCAGTCATTTTTTCACTATTTCATCCTTGCTGAACTTGTGGAGAGACAGACCGTCGCTCACCTTCCGTCAGCTTCACTTCCGTCAGTTTATCCGTTGCTGTAGCCGTCCAGAAGGCTTCCATACCGGTAAGTTTTCATCCTCTCTCCTTCCTTCTTCTTCTTTTTATTTTTGCCTCATTAGTGAGGCCGTCAGCCTAAGTACTTAGTTTGAACCCGTCACTTGTAGGTAGTCAGATGTCGAGTGACGCGTCTTGTGACGAGTCGTCAGTCCGCGAAGGAACGGGCTACGACGAGACCTTTGGTTCTGGAAACGAGTCAGACTTCTCCCTCCCGTCAGAGAGAGAGTCGTCAGCCCAATCTCCTGACGGTAATGAGAGTTTTGCTGAGGGAGATGATGAGGGAAGAGGGGATGAAAATGACGGGGGTGGAATGGATATTGACGGAGAGAATAGTGACGGGGAGGAGAGATCCAGTGAAGGAACCTCGGAGGGTACCGTAGATAACCGTCCCTTCATTCTTCCTGAGGATTGGGCCGTCAACAGATTTTTGCCTGGGATGAGTGGTAAAGTTTTTAGGGAGTTACGGATCCGTTATCAAATCCCAGACCACATCCCCCTCCGTCTCCCTAGAGAGGGTGAGAGGTGTTACTCCGGGCGGACAGCGGACGTCGGTATGTATGACGCCATGTTTGCTGCCGGCCTGAGGTTACCGTTGACGGCTCTGCACCGTCAACTAGCTGACTTCCTTGGAATATCCGTCACCCAGGTTGCCCCAAACGCCTGGAGGACTTTTATAGGAGCTGAAATCCTGTGGGGCAGCTTTAGTGGAGGGCACCGTCAGCTTACACTCGGAGAATTTTTTTATTGCTATAGGCCTCATCACATTGCCTCGTCTAAGGGGACTTATCATTTTAATGCCCGAGAGAAAGGGCTACGGTTAGTGTCAGATATGCCTGACTCAAATAGGAACTGGAAGAGTAGGTATTTTTTCGTTGAAGGGACGGACTGGGTGTGCCGTCAGGAGGAGTGGGCGACGATGCCCAGTGGTTACTTTGACAATACCTGGGCCTTTGTCAAGGATTCAGGTTAATCCCGTCACCCATGAGACTCGTGCGTTTTTTTTGAAGTGACGGTATTAACACTTGTTATTTTTTTCTTTTTCCAGCTTATACCCGTCCGCATATAACTGACGAGCAGGAGGAGTTCATCCATCGGATTCTAGAAATTCCTTTGGAGGACCGTAAGTGCAGGGATTTGATCACCCTTGACACCCTCCATTTATACTGTGGGGGCCCAGATCCGTCAGCGGAAGCTCGTAGGTTGGAAGAGTTTGCGCGACGACGTAAGTAGACTTTTATTTTGCCGTCAGTTTCATTCTTTCCGTCACTTTTCCTAAAGTGTTTTCTTTGTGTTGTAGAGATGGAATCTGCGAAGCAAAGGATACGGGCTGCCGCAGCTCGTCAGAAGGAGGAGAGGAAGGCCAAGGAAGCAGGGGGGGAAGCCTCGTCAACCCCCACGGCCGTCGCTAAAGTGGCGAAGAGGAAACCTGACGGGAGTGACGGCCGTCCCTCAAAAAAGCCTGCCGTCACTCCGTCAGTCGAACCATTGAAGGAAAAGTCCCCTCCGACGTCTGGCCATGGTGCGGGAAAGGGGGTGATGACTTCCACTGGTCCCGTCACTGAGGGTCCGTGCCGTCTCCTAACCCACAAAGAATATGCCGTCGGGGAGGTTGAATCCCTGATAAAACCGACGGACATGGAGCCCTGTGATCAAGTAGGGACGGAGGATTTAGGGGCGTCGGCCCTCTTTGATCTTTCCAGGGTAAGTTTCTCACATTTTTGGGTTGAACATGCCGTATCTTGTTTTGGCGTACTTTTTATCTGACGGATACGCTCTTTCAGGCCTTGGTTCGTGTCAAAGCCCTCCGTGACCGTTGTGTGGCGAAGGAGGGGGTCGTCAGTCGAGTTCGTAGCCATAACAAGAACTTGCTGAATCAGCAGGCTCAGTATAAGGAAGCCGTCCGTCTCCTTAACCAGGAGCTGCAGGAAGTTAAGGAGAAACTGACGACGGTCAGTGGCGAGAACGTCAAGCTCCAAGGAGAGGTGACGGCTCTGGAGGAGAAGTTACAGACGGCGGGGGCTGACGCGATTGGAGACTTCAAAACGTCGCAGTCATTTATCGACTCATGTGGTCAATATTACGGCACTGGGTTCGATGACTGCCTTCGACAGGTCGCGTCGGCCTTCCCGGAGCTGGACTTATCTGGGATTTCAATGGATGATGGAGACGACGTCTCTCTTCAGCCAGAACCTACTCCGGAGCATGACGGCTCGGTAGTCCTGGCTCAGCCTGCTGCTAATCCTACAGCTTCAGATTCTCCAACCGTTATCGTGGATGTCGAAGACCATCAGGCTGACGGAAACCCTGCTGACGCTCCTGCTGCTTAATTATGGCTATGTAAAATTTTTTGAAAATAGTTGTAATCTTTAGACGGTCTTTTGGAGAACAGTTGTAATTTTTTAAACAGTTGTAGTTTTAAACAGTTGTAATGTTTAAGTGCCCTCGTCGTTTATGTTCGTATTTCATTTCCGTCGCTTTTATCTCTTTATTTTATATGAAATTGTTGGAAATTCCCGTCTGCTTGGAATACGTCAGCTCTTTAACCTGTTGAAAACCCCGTCGGTTTTTTGACCGTCGGTTTACAATTGTCTTTTTGACTTCTTTGTCGATCCGTTAGTTTTGAGGATCTTGTCCCTAAGATGGTTATTCCATCATGTTGCATCGTTAGCCTTTTGGCCTTTTCGGGCCGTCAGCCTTTTTTTTTTTTTTGACCGTCGGTTTACAATTGTTGTCTTTTTGACTTCTTTGTCGATCCGTCAGTTTTGAGGATCTTGTCCTTAAGATGGTTATTCCATCATGTTGCATCGTTTAGCCTTTTGGCCTTTTCGGGCCGTCAGCCTTTTTGGCCGTGGCCTTGGATGTTTTTTGACATCGTTCTAGCCCGTCAGTTTTTAGGCGTTGATGTCTTTTGACATCTTTGTCGATCCGTCGGCCTTTTAGCTTAGCCTTTTCGGACCGTTGTTTCTTTGGCTTTTTAGCCTTGATGTTTTCTTTTACATCTTCATTGGTCCGTCAGGTTTTTCTTTAGTCCGTGTGTTATGGACTGTCGTTTTCGGGCCGCAAACTTAGCGGACCGTCGGAAAAAATACACTTCAGCAATTTCTGAATAAAACTCCTCTTATTGCCATATATTTAAATAAAAGTAATTAAAACCAAATTCTGCCCCTTGGGCTAAAAAAGTAATGTTGCGAAAAAACTGGAATAAACGATAAATCTGAGGAGTTAAACTATAATTTGCTGAAAAATAAAAAAGAAGTTGGTCTTCATGCTGCTGCTCCTATTGGTAGTACTTCCGAAGGTGCTCGGTATTCCATGGATGTGGTAGTTTCTGTCCCTCCAATGTTTCAAGGTGGTAAGTACCTTTTCTCTGCCACGATGAAACTCGGTAAGGACCTTCCCAGTTGGGGCCGAGTTTCCCTTGGGTAGGGTCCCTAGCGGCGCCCATGACCTTTCTAAGAACAAGGTCTCCGACTTGGAAGTCTCTGTGTTGGACCCGAGAGTTGTAGTATTTGGCCATGCGATCCTGGTACCTAGCGAGCCTTTGTTCTGCTGCTGCCCGGATCTCGTCCACTAGGTCAAGCTGTAGTCGCGTAGCCTCATCGTTTTTGCTCTCATCGTGGTTGTGTACCCTGTAACTTGCGAGTCCAACTTCGGCCGGGATGACTGCTTCGCTTCCGTACGTCAGGCGGAACGGAGTCTCTCCTGTGGGTGTTCTTGCCGTCGTCCTGTATGCTCATAGTACACTTGGCAATTCTTCGGGCCATATACCTTTTGCCCCCTCGAGCCGAGTCTTGATGATCTTGAGCAAGGATCGGTTCGTGACTTCGACCTGTCCATTAGCTTGAGGGTGGGCGGGGGAGGAGTAGTGGTTCTTTATTCCCAACTGTGAGCAAAAGTCCCGAAAATGATCGTTGTCGAACTGTCTCCCGTTGTCCGAGACAAAGACTCTAGGAATGCCAAACCTGCATACGATGCATCTCCAGACGAAGCTCCGAACGTTTTTTTCAGTAATCGTGGCTAAAGCTTCAGCTTCCACCCATTTCGTGAAATAGTCGATGCCTACTACCAGGAATTTCAGCTGCCGCATAGCTGTAGGGAACGGTCCCATAATATCTAATCCCCATTGTGCGAACGGCCACGGGGCCGTCATCGGGGTCAACTCTTCGGTTGGTTGTCTAATGATATTGCTGAACCTTTGGCATTTGTCACAGGCCCGGACGTAGGCTTCGGCGTCCTTCTGCATGGTGGGCCAATAGTAACCCGCTCGCACAAGCTTGTGTACCAGCGATCTGGACCCTGAGTGATTTCCGCAGATTCCTTCATGCACTTCCCTCATAATGTAGTCTGCCTCTTCCGTACCCAAGCATCTTAGATATGGTCGGGAGAAACCTCTCTTGTACAGGACGTCTTTTATCAGGACGAACCTCGCCGCCTGAACTTTAAGTTTTCTTGCGGCTTCCTTCTCGTCTGGTAAGATGCCGTCTTTTAGGTACGCGACTAACGGCGCTGTCCAGCTGCTGTCGGAGCATATTTCCTGCACGTCACCGATATCTATCAGCGGGGAAAGCTGTACGAAGGAGAGTACATTACCAGGGACGACCATTCGTTCTGCTGAGGTGGCCTTGGCGAGACGGTCTGCTCGCTCGTTTTCCTCTCTGGGAATCTAGATGATTTTGGCTTCTAGGTCGCCTACTCTTGCTCTTACTTCATCAAGGTACTTCTTCATTTTTTCGCTCTTGCACTCGTAGTCTCCATTTATCTGGTTGGTGATGACCTGTGAATCGCAGTAGACGACTACCCTTGCGGCTCCTGCTGCTTTGGCGAGGTCGAGTCCTGCTATCAGAGCCTCATATTCTGATTCATTGTTGGTGGCGGGAAAGTTTAGACGGACCATACATTCAATGGCGTCTCCTTCAGGTGATAGCAACACAATGCCGGCCCCTGCGGCTTGCCTGTTGGATGATCCGTCCGTATGTATGCTCCATTGAGGGGACTCTACTGCCCCCTGGTCCTCGTCATGGGTGAATTCAGCTATAAAGTCGGCGACAACTTGTCCCTTGATGGCGGTCCGCGGTCGATACTGAATGTCGAATTCGCTCAGCTCGATTGCCCAAAGTGCCAGTCGCCCCGCGGCCTCGGGGCTGCTCATTGCTCGCCGTAAAGGCGTGTCAGTCAGGATGTTTACCGTATGAGCTTGGAAATACGGTTTGAGCTTCCGGGCTGCCGTAACCAATGCGAAGGCAAGTTTTTCCATCGGCGGGTATCTTTCCTCGGCATCGCGAAGTGCTCGGCTTGCGTAGTATACGGGTTTTTGCACTCTTTCTTCTTCTCTCATCAAGGCTGCGCTAACAGCTGCCGGGGAGACGGCCAGATAGAGAAAAAGCTCTTCTCCCGGCTGCGACGGACTCAACAACGGTGGAGAGGAGAGGTAAATCTTCAATTCTTCGAACGCTTGTTGGCATTCGTGGGTCCATTCAAAGGATTTTTTCAATGTTCGGAAGAAGGGCAAACACTTGTCCGTTGCTCTCGATACGAACCTGTTGAGTGCCGCTATTTTTCCATTCAGGCTCTGTACCTCCTTTACACTTCTTGGCGGTGTCATTTCCATAATGGCTCGGATTTTATCCGGGTTCGCCTCGATTCCCCTTTGAGACACCATGAATCCCAAGAATTTTCCTGCCGTTACTCCAAAGGCACACTTCCTTGGGTTGAGCTTCATATTGTAGGAGCGGAGTGTATCAAATGTTTCTTTGAGATCTCCTAGATGATCTTCCTCCCTCCGGCTCTTAACTAGCATGTCGTCCACGTAGACCTAGACATTCCTCCCAATCTGTTGCGCGAACATTTTGTTCATGAGCCTTTGGTACGTTGCGCCTGCGTTCTTTAGACCGAAGGGCATGACCTTGTAACAGAATAGGCCTTGGCTGGTTACGAACTACGTTTTCTCCTGGTCGGCTTCGTGCATTCGGATTTGGTTGTATCCCGAGAAAGCGTCCATGAAGCTCAGCAACTGGTGTCGGGCCGTGGAGTCTACTAGGACATCGACCCTCGGTAGGGGGTAGCTATCCTTGGGGCAGGCTTTGTTAAGGTCGGTGAAGTCCACACACATCCGCCATTTCCCGCTTGCTTTCTTCACCATTACTACATTTGCTAACCAGTCGGGATAATACACTTCCCTGATGAAGCTTGCTTCCCGTAGCTTCCTGACTTCCTCTGCTATGGCTCGGTCTCGCTCCGGGGCAAACACCCTCTTCTTTTGTCTGACGGGTGAAAAGGCGGGCGACACATTCAGCTTATGCACCATGATTGAAGGATCTATTCCTGGCATATCTTCATGACCCCATGCGAATATGTCTTGATTGCGTCTAAGGAATGTTATGAGCTCTTGACGGGTCGTGGGGTTGGCGAGCGTTCCAATTTTGGTCGTTCGGCCAGGATCGGAACTGTCGAGGGGTATTTCTTCTAGCTTCTCAACCGGCTCCGTTACCGTCCGGTGCTCTTCTATACTTAAAGTCTGAACCTGATCCTCCATTTCCATCATGGCCACGTAACATTCGCGTGCGGCCATCTGATTCCCGCACAACTCCCCTACTCCGTAGTCAGTTGGGAACTTAATCATCAGGTGGTAGGTGGAGGTTACTGCCTTCCATGAGTTGAGCGTGGGTCGCCCGAGGATAGCGTTATAGGCTGATGAGCAATCAACAACCAAGAACGTCACGTCCCTGGCTATCTGTTGGGGGTAATCACCCACAATTACGGATAAGGTGACCGCGCCCCGTGGGAATACTCGGCTTCCACCGAAGCCGACAAGTGGGGCATTTGTCGGGATCAGTCGCCCCCTGTCGATCCTCATCTGCTGGAACGCGGTGTAGTATAAGATATCTGCTGAACTGCCATTGTCGACGAGCACCCGGTGCATATTGTAATCTCCTACACGCAAGCTGACGACGAGTGCGTCGTCATGTGGATGGTGAAGGCGTCGTGCGTCTTCTTCTGAGAATCCGATTACGGGACCTTCTCTTCTTGGTATCTTCGGCACGGCTCCCGTCAGTTGAACATTCTGTATCATCCGAAGATAGGTCTTACGGGCCTTCTTGGATGACCCGGCGGCGGTCATCCCTCCTACGATCATCCTTATATCCCCAATTGGGGGCCTTGGTCGCTCATTGTCTCGTCGGGGGTGCTGGTCTTGTGCGGGGGGATCCGCTCTCTCCTTGCTAACGAATCTCTGCAGCTTTCCTTGTCTAATAAGGGCTTCAATTTGCTGCTTGAGGTCATAGCAATCAGCTGTGTCGTGGCCGTGGTCGCGGTGGAATCGGCAGTACTTATCTCGGGAACGTTTGTTGGGGTCACTCTTCAGCTTTCCTGGGAATGTCAGCGATTCCTCGTCTTTGATCTGCATAAGGACTTGATCTATCGGGGCTGTTAGCGGAGTGAAGCTCGTGAACCTTCCCCCCAGGGGCTTAGGGCGTCTTTCGTCCCTTCGGTCCGCGGTTCTTGCCTTCTTTCGGCTTTGGTCCTGCCGACTGTCTTCCTGCCGTTCTCTTTTTCTAGGCCTCTCTTCCCGAGCTAAGAGTGCATCTTCAGCGTTCATATACTTTGTGGCGCGATAAAGCACTTCTGACATGGTTTTTGGGTCGTTTTTGTATATGGAAAACAAAAACTTGCCCTTCTTCAAACCATTTGTAAATGCCGCAACCAGTATCTTGTCGTCAGCTTCGTCGATCGAGAGCGCCTCTTTGTTGAAGCGGGAGATGTAGGCTCTTAGAGTTTCGTCTTCTCGCTGCTTCATACTCATCAAGCAAGCCGTAGACTTCTTGTACCGATGGCCTCCAATAAAGTGTGCGGTAAACTGAGCGCTGAGTTCTTTGAAGGTGCTGATGGAGTTTGGGGCCAGTCGACTGAACCAAATTCTTGCTGCGCCCTTTAGCGTTGTAGGGAAGGCCTTACACATGATGGCGTCCGCTACTCCTTGAAGGTGCATTAGAGTTTTGAAGGTCTCGAGGTGGTCCAGTGGGTCCTTAACCCCGTCATAACTGTCTATCTACGGCATGCAGAACTTACTTGGCAAGGGGTAGGAGTTGATGGCAGTGGTGAACGGTGAGTCCGTTCGGTTGACAAGGTCGTCAAGGTCACTCGATACTCGTCCCTTGAGAGCATTCATCATAACCTCCATTTGTTCCTTCATGGCTTGCATCTCCGTGAGAACGAGGGGCGGAGTGGTTTCCGCGAGGGAGGGGATGCTCGTGTTCTGTCGTTCAGGTTTGCTCGGGGCGTTGCTGGCCTGGGGTCCTTCCTGGTTTCTCCTGTCAGCGCTGGTTCCTTCTTGCTCTGCTCCTGGGTTGTTGGGAGCTGCATTCTTCTGTCTCAGTTGCTCTTCTAGGTCGTGATTTTGCTTTGTGAGGCGTTCCACGGCGGCGGCGAGCGTCCTCACCTGTCTTTCAAGCGCAGTGGTAGGAGTTTCTTCTTCTTGAACGTCGTTGTTGGTCGCCATTGAGCGAGTGAGTACCATGTAACTCTCTTGTCTTGAAAGCGAGAACGTGCTAAAGTGTTCCCACAGACGGCGCCAACTGATGATGCCGAAAATAAGCCCACCAGTGAGTCACACGTTCCTCGTACGATCGCGAATGGCACCTGCACAACAAAAAGGAATAATCTAGCAGGGGGTACCGGTGTAGTACCGGCCAAACACCCTCCGAAGGTCAAGTTAGACTTATTCTCACTGCTCTAGAGTGCTAGAGAGGGTAAATTATGCATACCTCGGTTTGTGAGGGTGCTTGGGTTTTTATAGTAGAGAGGGCTGACCCTCTTTTCCTTAGAGTAGAAGTCTTTTCCTTATCGGAGTCTTCTTGGGCGTATTTTACGGGATCCTTTCCATATAGGAGTCCTTAGGTTCCATGAAATGTGGGGAGCAAGTTATTTATTTGTACATGTAAACGTGCGGAATAGGCATTTCATAGACCGACGCCGTCAGTCTATGTTATCCCGTCAGTCTACACTTATCCCATAACCTTCAGGATGTTCGGCTTTATGTGTTTTTTTGCCTTAGGTCACCGTCAGCCTCGAAGGTATGCTGACGGCAAGACCGTCTCGTCACCCTTGTTAAGTCTGCACCGTCACCCTTTTCAGGTCTTCACCGTCGCTCTTGTCAGTTATGTACCGTCACGATGGCCAGCATAATTTTATCCTCATCACCCTTTAATCTTTTTCAGCTTCTCTACAGTTTGTTTTGTCTCCATAAGGAACAAAACATGGGGAGCTTTTTCTCTCAATAAATGAGAGAGGACTGTGACTACACGGAGGTTCCCAAACCCCTAGCAGTTCCAACTTAGGACGATCATTGTGCTCAGCGAGGCTGGGTTTCTGCCTCCACCGTTATGCAATCTGAAAAAGTCACCATGGTTTTGTTATGCTTTGTGCTGCCACCATCAATACTCTCACCCTCTTCGGTGCATGCTCGTTTCTTCCCTTCCCATCTATTTTTGCTTTCTCAGTTGTATTTTGCTGTGCACCCCCAGCCCTTCTTTTCCATTTTTTCTCCTGTTATTCCCATTTTTTGAAAGTCACGTGGCATGTTGTAGTCACGTGTTGGCTCTACTGATTCACTAGGGTTTACCTCCTTGCCACTGCTAACGTTCACGTAGGATATTGGAACTAAAATCAAGCTGTCACCATTATGGGCTCCTTTATTTCCAGGATTGGGGTCTTTAATATTACATTCCGTGCGCATCATGGAGTCATTATGATCATTATGGAGACCTGTTGTGTCTGGGAAAGGGAATATTTGCTCCTCATGACTCTCAATTAATGCCAGCTGCCTATCCATAATGCACACATTCATGCCAGAAAAATCGAGATTAGTTAATGGGGTTTCAGTTTCAGGAGCGTGTCTCTCACGTGATTCTTTACTGTTTGCCGTCTCCATTGTGTTCTGTCGTTGTGAACTAGATGGCTGGTGGTTTCTGTAAAGCTTTGGCTTCTGACTTCCAACCTTCAACCACTTATCATATGGGCTATCCTCTCCCTGCCTTCTCATCCTGGCGTTACATCCTTTCGCTTCATGCTCCAGCAACCCATAGTTGTAACACAATCCCATGAGCCTCTCATATTGGAACACCACCATCACCTTATCACCCTCTGGAGACAAAACTAGAGCTCCACGCCAAATCGGTTTATCAAGTGGTAGTCCCACATGTACCCTCAAGAACCTAGCTTGATCCGACGCAATCGCCTTGCTGTCCACATCTAGCACTTGTCTAATAGCCCTACCAATGTCCCACCCCATCTGTTCTGTAATGAGGTCGAAGGGCAAACCCCAAACTTGCACCCAAAAGGGAACATGATGGAAAGTAACTGAAAAAGCCGTCATACCCACCCACCTTCGCAAGAGCAGTATGTGATTGTCAAAACTCCATGGGCCATTATTCATGACCCACAGTAATTGACTTTCCAATGAGAACTTGAACTGAAGAAATCCATCACCCACTTCAATAATCTTCATAACATTCCCTATTTTCCAAACCGATTGTAATAGATTCTTTGCAGCCCTGAGATTAATGGTTTTTGAAGTGAGGAAGCATCCTAATAAGCTAAGAGAACACTCCTCTAGAGTTTTTTCACAGTGGTCTGAGTAGACAGTGATAATCTCTCCCTCTTCTGCTGTCAAACTAATACATTGCAGTTGCTCTATAAAATCGGAATCCATGTTGTTTAGACCTTAGCAAGGATAGTATGACAAAAACTCTCACCCCTAAAGAAATCCAACTACATAGAGGAAGAGAAGTAGTACTACTCAACACTATAGTAGAAGTAGCTACCATCTATCCAATGAGATGTGTCAGATGAACACTAGAATCGGTTTCATCGCTCACTGGTAGTCTTGGCATGGTGGTTTTGCCCATTCACCTTCATTGGAGTTTGCTGAGGAGTCTTCTTCTTTAGATGGTGGAGATGATGATAATGATGCTTTGAAGTCTTGGCTTTCGAGTTCTAACTCTTTTCTACCCTCCAAAAAATAAAACTCGACATTTTTAAATGATATTTTATCCTTAAGGAACTTTAGAACAAACTTGTGATCTTCTTGCTATCACTACTGGAAATTTTTTTGAAGATAAACTTAAAAGGGATGTTGCATGTACGAAAATTTTTCACCTTGGTCCATTTGAATCATTGCAAAAATTTAGATTTTTTATTTAAAAGAAATTTAATAGCTTTTCAATAATAAAAAAATATTTTGTAATAGTAAATGACAAATTATGGATGAAAATATCATGAAATGGTCAACTTTGGCAACAAATGCAAACTTTATGGATGAAAATGATAAAAAATGAAACTTTTGCAACAGTAATTAAAATTGAACCTAAATTTAATGGGTGTAATTTAGATTTTAGCCTCTTTTTTTTCTCAATCTTTCTTTTGTCTACTTTCATTTGCTTATTTTGTCTCATTCACTTATTTGCTTTAGACGCAAATCGAATAAAGTAAGTTGCATTTGATAAAAAAAAAAATTATGTAAAAGAATATACACGAATCAAATCAAACAAATAAGTTAAAAATAAAACCCAAATGGCTATGAATAAAATATTACTTAAAAAAAAAAAAAACTCACAAAAATATATTTTATGGTTTATTTTGAGTATTTGTTGTAGATGAACTCCGTTGGAAACCAAACATTTAAAGAATAGATTTTTTGTGCACATTTTCTTTAAAGGCAAACCAAATCATATAGTATAATATATTAAAGTTAAATCACAATTACTATTTAAATTAACTTTTGATTGTAGTCTAATTTTGTGTCAAATGTCAATTTTTTATTTTTAAAATTTTTTGGGCCAAGTCTTAGTCACCCATTCATAATAATATAATACTCTATGGGAAAGTTGAGATCGTTGCTTTACTCACCTATATAAGTTAAGACTATTTCATCATCACTGTTATTGAATATTTTTGTGCATAAGCATGGTTTACAATCCACTTTTTAGAGGAAATTTTCATTAATCAACATTGTTTTGCATTAATGAATTGCTTGAGTGACTATCAAAACATGTACCATATCACCTACAAAAAATAATTTTTTATAATTTCAAAAAACTATATATATATATATATATATATATTTCATTCTCAAAAATAGATTTTTGGAGTTTTTTTAAAATTTTTTTTTATGTAGTTTATTAAAAAAACATAAACCAATCAAGCCCTTCAGAATCATAAAATCATATTTTTGGGAATATTAAATATTCTTGGGTTTCTCAGATACATTCTTATCATATTATTGTGAATGTAACATTCCTACGTTAGTTAAACCATAAGATTCTTAAGGATACCTACAATTTTTAGCTTGAATTTCCAAAAGCGCTTTTCTGTAATGGTGATCATGGGTTAAGTTTTAACCAAAAAAAGAAAAAGATCATGGGTTAAGTTGAGTCATTTATAAACTCACCAGTCACCACCTAAATATATTGAGTTAAGAAGAGTCTATTTATTTGCTGCTAATAAATGAATTGGGTGAAATTGACCACACCATACTGTCAAAAAGAATCCATATCTTGGGTTGGGCTTTTGTTAGCCGAACAACCTTCTTTTTTTTTTTTTTTTTTTTTTTTTTTTTTTTTTTTTTTAAATTCATAAAAAGCCAATTAAAAAAAAAAAAAAAAATGATTGGGTTTTTTGAGTTGTATTTAGGCTCATTTTTTGAAAATAAACTAAAATTGACAAACTGAGAGTGTTTTGGGACATCGCTTTATTTCAACTACAACCCAAATTTGAGAATTTTTTTTTTTTTTTTTTTTTTTGGTGAAGTGTCCCTTAAGAGACTTTTAAATTTAGTAATTGTTTTTTAATCACAATACATTGAATATTCAAAGAAAAAAAAAAATCATGTCACACAAAAATGAAAATGAATGTTAAGTTTCTAATTTGGTCCTCCAACTATAACACAAAGTTCCGATTAATCTTCCAACTATTAATTGTGTTAGTGTCATCCCCCAAACTTGGCAAACTAAAATCTTAAAGTTATTATCCGAAAATGGTGTGATGAAAATGGTTATTAATGTGGGACCTAACATGTACTGCTTTGTTTGCTTGGTTAGATAATCCTTCTAATAATTTTAACAAAGAGGAGACTCATGAATGAATAACCGGATTTTGGAAGTAAGGGGTTGAAATTGATGCAAATAAAAATAGAAGGATCAAATTAATAGTTAATGGATGAAACTAAACTTTAACCAATATTTAGTAACTTGACCTATTCTTTATTTCTTTTCTCCCTATTGAGATGCAAGAGTAGCAAACGTGTCTCAAGTAGCACTCTTCGGAAATTTGAATGTTGGAAGCCTTTTTTTTTCCCCTTAATTAATATATTCAAAGTTTGAATGTGTTAGTTTTTTGTATTGACACTTGGGATGAACATGTTTGTATTGATACTTAGGATGAGTTATGTGTGTATATTATATGCTTAAATGTATTCTTATAGTCATGTAAGTCTCAAATTTGGTCCTCCAATAATGGGGTAAATGATTCTTATACATTTGATTGTGTCAATTTTGTCCATCAATTATTATTAGTGTCAATTTTATTTTTATTTCTCAACTTTCAAAATTAAATCAATTTTATCCTTATTTAAGTCGAAATTTTAATAATAAAATTAACTCAAATTTGAAAATTAAGGGATAAAATTGATTTTTAAAGTTGAATAACAAAATTTACTTGAATGGGAAAGCTAAAGAATGAAATCAATATATTAATAGTTGAAGGATATTAATTTTTAAAGTTGAAGAATGAAATTAATAAACTACATATACAGGGACAAAATGGAAATCGTGACAATTGAACGGGGTCAAAATTATAGATTGGCCTTTCCTTTTTAGAAATACATGTGAAAATTTACAAATTTTCAAAATATTACTTTAATCGTATTCTTCAAACCTCTCAACATCACCAATTGCTTGTCGAAGAAAAATTGACATTAAGCCTTAAAATTAATTTTTTGCATATGTAAGATTTAAGAGAACTCAATATTCCGCAAACCAAATACTTAGTATTCTTCTCCCCTTTTATTGTGTGTATGTTAAAAATATTTAGCATTTTCAAAAAAAAAAATCTGCAAACCAAATGATCTTATAAGGGATATCTTAAGGCACTACAACAAATGCGACTTTTTCAAGGGTCAAAATCCTTGAAAAAGGTATTAAAAAACCTCGAGAAAAATTATTTTAAGAGTCTAATCAACCCTGATAACTTTCAAACCTTATATCGTTGAAAAAGAAATTTTGAAGGTTTTCGTGGTCATCAAAACAAGTGTTCTATCTTATTTTGAAGGTCAAGAGACCCTTAAATTACCTTATTTACCAAGGGTTAAAAGATTTACATATACAACTCTTGATAAATAAGGTTATTTAAGGGTCTCTTAACCCTCAAAATAAGATTTTTTAAAAAATAAAAAATAAAAACACAATCATGCACAAAAACCACATACTACAACCAAATAAATCGAAAGTCCAACATATACAACCAAATACATCAAAAGTCCAATGTACTATAACCAAATACAAATATAGAAGATAAATCCATTTAGCTGAAGAATTAAATTAATAGTTTTCAAAGCCACAATTCATCATCCTTATTATAAAAACAAGATATTGCCCCAAGTGATTTGTTAGATTTATGCAAAAATAGCCTTCTCAGCATTGAGCTTAATCCTTTTCTGGACAACATAAGCAAACTACCCAACAGTCAATTCAACTGGAACAAGGTATCTGCAACAATAACAGATAAGTGAGGATCACTCCGTGCATAAAATGAAGTTGACACTTGACAAGGCCCTCCAATCCAAAGGAACATCAAATTCTTAAATATTAACATAAATGAAGAAACTTCAATTAACTATTGCAAAACTAACAATTTGTCCAAGCATATTATTTCAAAGAAACTAACTTATCTCGAAAAAAAAAAAAAAAAAAAAAAACATACACCATCATATATATATATATATATATATATATATCAAGTAAGTACAATTTATGTAAAATGGTCACAAGACCATCTAAAACCTCACTACATCTCTCAAAACACTCTCCCCCTAACTAGTCTATCTCTACACTAGCTTTCTCCCTAATAATATGACTACTCTCTCATAATCAAAACTACTTCCCATTTCTGTCACGAGTGATAAAGGGTGAGTTATTGGGAAATAGTCATCTTATCATCACTTGGAGAGCCAGAAGCATCATCACTCTCATCATCTACATTATCAGAAGACTCCTCAGCAGGCTCAAGAGAGGGAGAAGAAGCAAAACCGCCAAGATGAGACTGTTGGTGAGCGATGTGACCAATCCTAGTGTTCATCTGACACATCTCATCAAAAGATGGTCAAGACGACTACAAAATCAGCACTCATGTGCTAAAGCTTGATCCATGATGGCAGCAAGAGATGCCTCTACTCCAAAAGAAGAAAAAGATGGAGCAGATGAGAAAGGGGGTCAAGAGGCATAGGCAGCATCCCCCGTAGCATGAAAGCCAGCCTCCTCCTTTTGAGCTGGAGTAGGCTCCATACAAGGCCGCTTAGTAGCCAGCTGTGCATCACTCCTTACTGATAACTCCCATGCAAGAGACGAGAGGGGTAGAAGGAATAAGAATGTGCAAGTGTGTGAGGATGCATGTGATAGCTGAAGGAAAAATTAGTTTATCACATGTAGTTATGTCTTGATAGATATCTATCATAGATACTATCATGTGTGAAGGAAAGTCTATAAAGAGACCCTTGAAGAGAGAGAAAAGAAAATGAGCATGAGCCTAAGTGATAGTGTTATAGTGAGATCGTGGAGTGAGAACAAAGGTCATCACCATATTAAGGATCCTTGGACCCTTAGCAAAGTCATGTGTGGTGAAGTTTTGAAGTCCACCCCACACCATAGCCATTTCACAGAAACGTATGGCCAACTCATCTCGAGAGATAGAGCGGAGACGAGGATGACTAGGATAGTCCGGACGAACTACTCTAAGGACATGTAGTACCTTGGAAATAAGCTCCGAGTAAACTGAGAAACAGAGGTATCGATAGCGTGTATGTTGGAGTAGAACTCTTGTATAAACATGTTGGGACACTTCGAGGGTTTCTCATAAAGAGATTTCCAGCCCTGAGAGCTAAACGCTCTAGGTAGAGGAGTGTTTGGAAAATCAGACAAAATGACATGGCGTTTTGAGTGAATCACCCTTTCACTAAAGTTCTCATCAAAATTCTTTTGGGATTTTGAATCATGGAACCGATCTCCAGCAGGAAGAGAGGGAAGAGAAGAAGAAGAACCATGACGAGTGATTGGGTTCTTAGAAGGAACAGACTTTTTGGGTGCCATAGTTAGAAGCTAAAGAAGGAAAGAGAAACAAAACAGAAGCACAACAGAAGAGATGCTCAGGAAAGAAGAAAAAGAAAAAGAGCAATGCATAAACATGTTACGTGCAAAAATAAAAGCATCATGAGCAAAAATGAGAAACAGTACTGCTAAAAAACTAGAATAACGAACTCTATATCCCTCATAAGAGGATGGTGGGTGGAAGAAGCAGAGAGATATATACCTCAATGACAAATATAATCACAATTTTATCTTCAGTTCTATCAGGTAAGGTAACAACAACCAAAACAAAACAAGTAAAGATGTCAAACTCAGAATTGTAACAACCACAAATTGGGATGAATTTACTTTTATGGGTAACTGTAATTGTAACAACAACCATAAATTCAAATTCATTGAAGAAGAAACTTTATCTACAGAATGCGTTAATTGTTTCGCAATCTCAACAATGGAACTTACATGGTCAATTTATCTAGAGAAACCTCATCAACCAATTCATCTAAAGAAACCTCAGTTCATGGTTTCATATACATTACAGATTTACATCTTATCAAAGAAAAGAAAAACAACATCTCGAAAAACTATAGGACACCCTAAACAGACTAAATTTCAAAAAATTATGATTGCATTGCACAAAATTAAATATTATGGAATGTAGCCAAATATCATAACTCCACAATAAGTCAATCACCCAAAAAAAAAAAAACCCTAATACCACAAAAACAGAAACTTGATTTGCAAAATTTACCATCCAACCTCAGAAACAAAAACAAGAACACATTGATTATAAGAATTAACTTCTTCATTTCAGAAATATGATTACATTACTAATAAACCTCCGAAAATTAAACCTACAAGAATCTAACAGAAAAATATTAATTCAACACCAAAAAATTATTAAAAAGAGAGATAGAAAAGGGACAAACCAAAGACAGAGTGCAATACGTGATCACTCTGGAATAAAAAACCTAACAAAATGAAACAATAATTTTGCAGTTGAACCCTAAATCAAACACCAAATCCTATATTCACCAAAATTGAACCCTAAATCACACACCAAAACCAAACACTAATTGCCACATTCAATCAATAAAAACAAAGACAGTAACAAAAGCAATACACGATATTCAATCAATACGATTAGACGTGGCAAAACGGGCGGGTCGGGTCGGGTTCGGGTCGGGTCAATCGGGTTTGCGGGTTAAACGGGTCACGGGTCAAAACGGGTCATTTTTAAAACGGGTCAATCGGGTTGCGGGTCAAACGGGTTGCGGGTTGAGTCGGGTCGTGAGTCGGGTCGAGTTGACCCGTATTTTTCAAACAATTTTTTTTTTTTTTTTTGGAAATAGATGCAATCTGTCAATTGTTTATGAGTTCCTTAATTGTGATTAGATTCTCACTAGTGATATTGTTACCAATTACCACTAAACACTTGAATTAATACCCAAATTTGGTGCAACTCCTGTTCTAGCTTTCTAGAAACTAATCTTGGTATAATCTTTAATCTATTTAAAGTAGGAAGAGAAAATAAAGGTGGCAAGTAAAAAATAACAAACTATAATGGAGTACATAACATATTAAG